>NW_027142429.1:1145214-1574537 GCF_026170545.1 Melanerpes formicivorus
AGACGGAGGTGCCCCCCTCGCCTCCATCCAAAAATCTTGCCCACATACACAGCAATACACAGAAAGATTTCCGGGGGAACAGATACCTGGATTATTTCCTTGCCTCTGGAATACCTGACATACCAACACCTGCCTGAGGACTGAAAAACTGTATAAAAGACCTGAGTGACACTGTCAAAGGAGAAGAGAGAAGACGGCACCATAACATCACGGGGCAACGCAACGCATCTCGGACTCTCACCACCCCTGACCGTTGGTAATATAATCTCTTTCTGACCTTCTCCTTCTAATTCCTTCCCTCTTCTCCCTCTCTCTCTCTCTCTCTCTCTCTCCATTTTCTCCCTCTCCCTTCTTATGTCCACTTTATCTAATAAATAGTCTAGCTGTTGATACTTTGGCCTCGTTTGTGCCTTTAATTTCACAACACGGGAATATTTAAAAGAACTGTGTCTCCGGACCGAGACAGGGGTACAGCAGGCTGAGGACACAGCAGCCTGGGGGCACAGCAGGTTGGGGGCACAGCAGTGGGGCACAGCAGGCTGGGGCACAGCAGGATGGGGGGCACAGCAGTGGGGCACAGCAGGCTGGGGCACAGCAGTGGGGCACAGCAGGCTGGGGCACAGCAGGCTGAGGACACAGCAGCCTGGGGGCACAGCAGGTTGGTGGGCACAGCAGTGGGGCACAGCAGGCTGGGGCACAGCAGGATGGGGGCACAGCAGGTTGGGGGCACAGCAGGTTGGGGGCACAGCAGGCTGGGGCACAGCAGGATGGGGCACAGCAGGCTGGGGGCACAGCAGGCTGGGGCACAGCAGCCTGGGGGCACAGCAGGATGGGGCACAGCAGGTTGGGGGCACAGCAGGTTGGGGGCACAGCAGGTTGGGGCACAGCAGCCTGGGGGCACAGCAGCCTGGGGCACAGCAGGCTGGGGGCACAGCAGATTGGGGGCACAGCAGGCGGGGGGCACAGCAGGCTGGGGCACAGCAGGCTGGGGGCACAGCAGGCTGGGGGAGGCTGCCAGCAGCACTGCAGTCGGCAGGCACCACCCAGCAGGACACACACACAGCAAGCACTGGGTCCCAGGTGTCCCCAGAGGAACAACCTCCTGCTCCCCAAGGGCCCCTCTGGGAACACAGCAGCACAGCACCACAGAGCTGTCAGGGCTGGGAAGGGACCCCAAGGCTCAGCGCAGTCCCAACCCCCTGCCATGGGCAGGGACACCTCACACCACAGCAGGTTGCTCACAGCCACCTCCAGCCTGGCTGCAAACACCTCCAGGCAGGAGGCTTCCACCACCTCCCTGGGCAGCCTGTGCCAGGCTCTCACCACCCTCATGGGGAACAACTTCTTCCTCACAGCCAATCTCAAGCTCCCCACTTCCAATTCTGCTCTACCCCCCCAGTCCTATCCCTCCCTGACACCCTCAGAAGTCCCTCCCCAGCTTTCTTGCAGCCCCCTGCAGATCCTGGAAGGCCACAATGAGGTCTCCTGGGAGCCTTCTCCTCTCCAGCCTGCACAACCCCAACTCCTTCAGTCTGTCCTCACAGCAGAGCAGCTCCAGCCCTCTGCTCCTCCTCTGGCCCTTCTCTGGACACCTTCCAGCCCCTCCAGAGCCTTCCTGGCACAGAGGCTCCAGAGCTGGCCCCAGAGCTCCAGCTGTGGTCTCAGCAGAGTGGAGCAGAGGGGCAGAATCCCCTCCCTGGCCCTGCTGGCCACACTTCTCTTGCTGCAGCCCAGGCTCTGCTTGGCTCTCTGGGCTGCAAGTGCTCCCTGCTGGCTCCTGCTGAGCTTCTCCTCCCCCATCACCCCCAAGGCCTTTCCTTCAAGGCTGCTCTCCAGCCAGTCCCTGCCCAGCCTCTAGCAGTGCCTGGGATTGCCCTGCCCCAGCTGCAGGACCTTGCCCTTGGCCTTGCTGAACCTCCTGAGGTTGTCCTGGGCATCTCCCCATGGTGTGCACCACTCACAGGGGGTTCTGAGGGTTGATGTGCCTACCAGGGACCATGGAGGTCACCTTTGGTAGCATCTCATGCCAGGCTGTCAAGGGCAAGCAGCTGTAGCATGTGATGTGGTGGGTCAGGATTAAGCCCCTTGGTGCTTGGCTGGACAAGGGAAAGTGCTCTCAGGAGCTGCATTTCCTTCTAGCAAACAGAATCACTGAGTCACTTTGGTTGGAAAAGCCCCTGGAGAGTCACAGAGTCATAGAATGATTTAGGTTGGAAGGGAGCTCAAAGCTCAGCCAGCTCCAAGCCCCTGCCAGGGGCAGGGACACCTCCCACCAGCACAGCTTGCTCAAGGCCTCATCCAGCCTGGCCTTCAACACCTCCAGGCAGGAGGCAGCCACAGCCTCCCTGGGCAGCCTGTGCCAGAGTCTCCCCAGCCTCACTCTCAACAATTTCTTCCTCCTCTCCACTCTCAGTCTCTCCTCTCCCAGCTCAAAGCCATTGTTCCTCATCCTGGCACTCCCAGCCCTTGGCCAGAGTCCCCTCCCCCAGCTCTCCTGGAGCCCTTCAGGTACTGGAAGGCTGCTCTGAGGTCTGCCTGGAGCCTTCTCTTCTCCAGGCTGCACAGCCCCAGCTCTCCCAGCCTGGCCCCACAGGGGAGGGTCTCCAGGCCTCTGGTTCAGGCAAAACTTATGATGAATAAAAGTTCTTCCTAAAGAGGTTTGTCAGAATCTTTGCTCCATTCTCCCCAGTGTAAATGCCAAGGCCCTTGAAGTGCTGCCTGCCTTGCCTGGGAGCCTGCAGCAGCACTGTCAGCCAGGGAGTGATGCTTCCCTGCACTGTGCCCAAAGCCCTGTGCTGTGGCTGCAGAGTCTCCCTCGGTGGTCCCTTGGGAGCAGCACTGCAGTGGAGATGCTGGGCAGGAGCTGGGAGCTGAGCTGGGCCTGTGGCAGTGCTCTGCCTCAAGGCTGCTGGCCAGGCAGCTGCAGGAGCACAGGAGGGATCACAGTCTCACACAATCACCGAGGCTGGAAGAGACCTCAAAGATCATCAAGTCCAACCTGGCAGCACAGACCTCATGACTAAACCATGGCTCCAAGTGCCACATCCAATCCCCTCTTGAACACCTCCAGAGATGGGGGACTCCACCACCTCCCTGGGCAGCACATCCCAATGGCTAACAACTCTCTCTGGGAAGAACTTTCTCCTCACCTCCAGTCTAAACCTCCACTGGCACAGCTTGAGACTGTGTCCTCTTGTTCTAGTGCTGCTTGTCTGGGAGAAGAGACCAACCCCCACCTGGTGTGGTGGGTGGAAGGGTAAGGCCAAGAAGCCTCTTCCCTTCCCCCTTGTAAGGTAAAAGGAAAAAAAAAATTGAAGGGAAAGGAAAAAAAAACTCACAAGCTGAATTAGCAAGGCAGTGGAGCTGTATTTACAAAGCAGTGTAGGATTTGCAGGGGAATATTTACAAATTTACAATATCTACAATATATACAAAGGTATACAATAAAGTAACACAGAAATGAGAGTAACCCCCCTCGGCAGAGGGGTTCCCCACCTCCGCTCTCCCCTCTCTTCCCCCCTTTCCCCAGAATGGGATAGAAAGAGAAAGAAAAGAGAGGAAAAAAAAGTTAGAAGCAGTTTGCGTTAATTGGAAAGGAGTCAATACAGGCCTTCTATCTTATCGGTTTCAAGGCTGAAGTCTTGGCAGAAAGCCCAGCACAGACTGAGCTGCAGCACGAAGAAGAGGCGGAAGCAAGACTGATAGAAAAGTCCTGGAAATGCTCAGTTCACTCCCAGTTCAGAAGGTGCTTCCTCCCACTCTTCCAATGAAATTAGTTTAGATTATTCTTTCCGTTTACCAACTTCCGTCCACCATATTCCCTTTCTTAAGGGGGCAACGTCAACCGGTCACAGTCCACCCCTTCTAAACAATTTCATTGGCTGTTCACACGGTCCATCCAATCCAAAACGATATTTACAGTTCGTGAGTAAAGTTCATAGTCCATTCCGGCTATGCTCAGATGTAGATGATTCAAAAGTCCAAGAAAATCAGAAAATGAGAAAAATGGAAAACAGTTCATTTCTTCACCAACAAAGCGAAGAAAAGGGAAACAGGGATTCTCAGGGTCTCTTAGTTGACTCAGGGCTCTCAGGGATCTCAGGGTTCGTGCACCGTAGATTCCTCGTTGATTCTTCCTCTGGACGCGATGTAGCTGTACAACAGTTCGAAATTAACCTCTTTCAGCTAAAGTTAGATTTCTTTGTGGAATATATTGAATTTCACCATTCTCTTGCATTACCCAATAAGTGTGACCCGGACCTTCAGCTGAAACCACCCCTCGGACAGGTTTAGCCTCTCCTGAGGGCGAAAATCCCCAAACAGTTTTACCTAACAGATTCTTTTCTCTAACAACAGGAACTCTATCACCTTCTACTTTCCGTAGCAAATCTGAATGTGCAGGTCCAGCTCGGTTCACTGAACCTCTACTATTTACCAGCCAGGTTGCTTGTGCTAAATGTTTCTCCCAGTTTTTCAAAGATCCACCCCCCATGGCTTTGAGAGTGGTCTTCAACAAACCGTTGTAGCGTTCAATCTTCCCTGCAGCTGGTGCGTAGTAGGGAATATGGATATCCACTCAATACCGTGCCCTTTTGCCCAGCTCTTTACAAGGTTGTTCTTGAAATGAGTTCCGTTGTCTGGCTCAATCCTCTCTGGAGTTCTGTGTCTCCACAGGATTTGTCTCTCCAGACCGAGAATGGTGTTGCGTGCAGTTGCATGTGGAACTGGATAAGTTTCCAACCATCCAGTGTTTGCCTCTACCATAGTAAGCACGTATTGCTTACCAGAACGAGAACGTGGTAGAGTGATGTAGTCAATCTGCCAAGCTTCACCATACTTGTACTTGGACCATCTGTCACCATACCACAAGGGCTTAAGTCGTTTTGCCTGCTTAATAGCAGCACAAATGTCACAGTCATGGATGACTTGTGTGATAGGATCCATGGAAATGTCTATGGATCTGTCACGAGCCCATTGGTATGTTGCATCTCTGCCTCCATGTCCTGACGAATCATGAGCCCACCGAGCTAAGAATATCTCACCTCGGTGTTTCCAGTCGAGATCAAGATTAGAGTCCATGTCTACTTGAGAAACTCTTGCAGCTAGATCTGCCTGATGGTTGTGTTGTTGTTCCTCAGTAGCTTTGCTCTTAGGAATGTGAGCATCGATGTGTCTCACTTTCACTGGAATTCTCTCGATTCGATCAGCAATGTCCTGCCACAGGTTGGCTGCCCAAATGGGTTTTCCTTTCCTCTGCCAACCACTCTTCTTCCAGTTCTTTAGCCAACCCCACAGAGCATTGGCTACCATCCATGAGTCGGTGTAGAGATAAAGCTTTGGCCATCTCTCACGTTCAGCTACGTCGAGAGCTAGCTGGACAGCTTTTACCTCTGCGAACTGACTGGATTCTCCTTCTCCATCTTTCGCCTCTGCAACTCGGCGTGCTGGACTCCACACTGCAGACTTCCACCTTCGCTTGTTTCCAACAAGACGACAGGAACCGTCTGTGAACAAAGCATATTTCTTTTCATCATCAGAGAGGTCATTGTAAGGAGGAGCTTCCTCAGCACGAGTTACTTTCTCCTCTGGAGGTTTGGCACAGTTGATGCCTTCAGGCCAACTTGAGATCACCTCCACTAGACCAGGTCTTTCAAGATTTCCCATTCGAGCTCTCTGTGTTATCAGAGCCACCCACTTAGACCATGTTGAGTCTGTGGCATGATGTGGTGTGGAGCCTTTGCCTTTGAACATCCAATTCAAAACTGGTAATCTGGGAGCTAGAAGAAGTTGTGATTCAGTTCCAATCACTTCAGAAGATGCTTTTACTCCTTCATAGGCAGCTAAAATTTCTTTCTCTGTTGGAGTATAATTAGCCTCTGAACCTCTGTACCCTCGAGTCCAGAAACCAAGAGGTCGTCCACGTGTCTCACCTGGAGCTTTTTGCCACAAGCACCAGGTTGGACCATTGTCACTTGCAGCCGTGTACAGAATGTTCTTAATGTCTGGACCATCTCGGACAGGTCCCAGACCCACTGCTTGAATTACCTCTTGCTTTATCTGGTCAAAGGCTGCTTGTTGTTCAGGTCCCCAGTGGAAATGGTTTCTCTTTCGAGTCACATCATACAGAGGTTTCACAATCTGACTGTATCCAGGAATGTGCAGTCTCCAAAATCCCACTATGCCCAAGAAACGTAGGGTCTCTTGTTTGTTGGTGGGATTTGCCATGGTAGAGACTCTATTTACCACATCCACTGGAATGTATCGGCGTCCATCCTGCCACCGCACTCCCAGAAACTGAATCTCTGTGGTAGGTCCTTTCACCTTGTCTCTTTTGATGGCAAAACCTGCATTCAGAAGAATGTCAATGATTTTGTTACCTTTCTCGAAGACTTCCTCGGCAGTTTTACCCCAGACGATGATATCATCGATGAACTGGATGTGTTCTGGAGCACCGCCTTTCTCCAGAGCATCGTGGATCACTGCATGACAGATGCTTGAGCTGTGGATCCAGCCCATTGGCAGCCTGTTGAAAGTGTACTGGATTCCTCTCCAGGTGAAAGCAAACTGAGGCCTGCATTCCTCTGCTATGGGAATAGAGAAAAATGCATTAGCAATGTCTATGGTAGCATACCATTTGGCCTCTTTGGATTCCAGCTCATACTGTAGCTCCATCATGTCTGGTACTGCCGCACTCATAGGTGGTGTTACTTCATTCAGGGCTCGGTAGTCTACCGTCACATGCCAGTCTCCATTCTGCTTCCGCACAGGCCACACTGGACTGTTGAAAGGTGAATGAGTTTTGCTGACGACTTTCTGACTCTCCAACTGACGAATCAGATTCTGAATGGGCAACAAAGAGTCACGGTTGGTTCTGTATTGTCTGTGATGCACAGTCTGAGAAGCAACCAGCAATTTAATGTCCTGTATCTTATGTTGTCCCACAACTGCAGATTTATCAGAAAGCTCAGGTCTGGCAGACAGCTTCAATTTTTGTCCATCAATGTCTATAGAAGCTACTCCAAAAGCCCATTTGTAACCTCTAGGGTCTTTGAAACGCCCTTCTCTCAGAAAATCAATTCCCAAAATACAAGGTGCATCAGGTCCGGTCACAACTGTATGCTTCCTCCATTGTTTACCAGTTAAACTTATATTAACCTCTACCTTACTTAACTCTTGAGATCCACCAGTGACTCCCAGAGTAGTTATAGACTCTGATCCCTGATAATTTGATGGTATTATGGTGCACTGAGCTCCTGTGTCAACCAAGGCCCTGTACTTCCGAAATTGTGAAGTGCCAGGCCACTGGATGTACACATCCCAATAGATTCTATTATCTCTGTTATCCCTCTCCTCCCCCTGGCGGGAGGCAGGGCACCCCTAGTTATGGGGAACATGCGCACATGTGCATTGCACATAGTTTGCAGGGTTATAACTTTGCCTGTTATAACTGGAGCCACTGTTGGAGCCATAAGAGTCATTCTGGGGAACTGTGGAAGTAACAGCTACCCTTCTGGTATTGCTACCTCGGGTTCTGCCACTTTGCAATTCCCTCAGTCTCCTGAAAAGATTAGAAGTTGGTTGGCCATCCCAGCGGTTCATGTTCTCACCAAAGTGATCACGTAGAGTTATCCAAATAGTTCTACGTGATTGCCTTGGTGGTCTGTTTTGGAATGACCTGTTTTGGAATATCCTGTTTTGGAATGACCTCCTTGGAGGACGTGTATTCCTCACAGATGAAACTTGTACCCACCTGGAGGAAGAACTGAAATTATCCTTCTGTGCCAAGTGGTATATGGAATCTTTTAACTCTCTTATGCAATTCTGAATATCACCAGACATCGTTTTAATGGCCGAAACCAAAGAACCACGTGTCATGCTATCCTCCAATTGTCTCATTTCATCACTGAATTGGCCAACCGTGGGAAAAGCTCCACCATAACTTCTTGACACAATTCTGCTTGCCAGAATGTTTGCATAATTAGAAGGAGCAAGTTTGATGATCTTTTTAGCAAGACCAAAACCCACAGGAATGTCATCAGGATTCAGAGTTTCATGTTCACCATAGAGTAGCTCTCTAACAGCAAATTCTCTCAAGCGCTTAATTCCCTCGTCTATGGTAGTCCAGGGTTTAGGATTCCAGGGAAGATCATCTCGGGAAGGGTATCTCAGGGCAACCGCCATTAAAAGGCATATCCACAGATTAACCTTACCGAGAGCTTCGCCTAGATGTCTATCTATTCCATTGTCCCTTGAGAGAGTTCCTAACTGAGCTGCTGACTTGTCTCCAACTGTTAGAGCTGAAGCACCTGTATCATAACACCTACTAAGCCAAGCTAGAACTGGCTCCTTATCTGCCCTGGTGAAATCTTTACGGACATTTCACAATTCCTCCCGTGGTGACGAACAGTCTGAAATATCATCTTGGTCTTCGTCTCCCTGAATTCTTTGTCCATACAATCCTGCTGTCATTCTCCTAAGGATCTCTTTAAGCTGAGAACCACCTTTGCCAGCTGCTTTCCTAACTTCATCTCTATCCTGCTTTGATCTCACTAGGTTAGCTAGATCTTTAAAACAAACCTTCTCTTCCTCCTCAGCAGGATCTTTTAGAGTAGAGGGCCCCTCACCAGGATCAGTCTCCAGCTCCTCTTCTTCTCCATCTTTGGCCTTTGCACCTCTAGTCTTTAAAGGAGCCACCTTAACTGGAGCTGTGTTTGAATTTACAGCCACCTTAATGGAAGCTGACAGGTCCTGAGATAAATCAGCTGCTGGGGCAGTGACTTCCGGTCCCACCGAGGGAGTGGGTGGAAGTGATGTTGCTCCATTACTGGCCGACGGAGAAGAAGAAGGAGGAGAAAGAGTGGGAGAAGGAGTAGGCGCCATGTTGATACCAGCTGCCGCCTTTGGCAGCTTGCTAGAATCAGCAAAGTCATTTAGAGCTGCTTTACCAATTAACTTTTTAGCCTTCTTTTTAACTGACACAGGTTCTCCACAGTCCTCGTCACTAGATGACTCTGGGACTGATCGAGAGCCACGGCGTTTTCTTTTTGATCTAGTTTTAATAACAAAACAAGCTCTGGACACCTTTCTCTCTCGCCACAAGGAATACAGAGAAAACACATTAGTTATCACCAGCAGCAGAATTATACACATCACATAAATCACCTTTGGATCCCAGGCATCACCTAAAGTTACTATCTCCTCAGGTGGAATCTTAAAACCCTTTATCTCAATTGGGAGAGTGGTGGATGTAACATTCCTGTATCTCACTGGCCATAGGAAATTAATACATTTTCCATACCATAATTTAACTCTATACATAACCCACATATAAATTGTCCGCACCAAATATTTACCCAGGTAATCCAAAATCAAACCCAAGCAATATCTGTAAACCAGAGCCCCCAAAATTGAAAAGAATAATCGCTCCACAAACCACAATACCTTCATGTTTGCTAATTCAGCTGGAAAACACTAAATCAACCAAATAATAAATTGAACTAATTATCTGCCCCACGTTGGGCGCCAATAAAAAAAATGTGGTGGGTTTGGAAGGGGTAAGGCCAAGAAGCCTCCTCCCTTCCCCCTTGTAGGGTAAAGGAAAAAAAAAATTGAAGGGAAAGGAAAAAAAACTCGTAAGCTGAATTAGCAAAGCAGTGGAGCTATATTTACAAAACAATGTAGGGAATGCAGGGGAATATTTACAAATTTACAGTATCTACAATATATACAAAGATATACAACAGAGCAACACAGAAATGAGAGTGACCCCCCTCGGCAGAGGGGTCCCCCACCTCCGCTCTCCCCTCTCTCCCCCCCCTTTCCCCAGAATGGGATAGAAAGAGAAAGAAAAGAGAGGAAAAAAAGTTAGAAGCAGTTTGTGTTAATTGGAAAGGAGTTAATATACCGGCCTTTATCTGTCTTCAAGGCCGAGGCCTTGGCAGAAAGCCCAGCACAGAGACAGAGCTGCTGCACGAAGAAAAGACGGAAGCAAGACTGAAGATAGGGTGCTGGAAAAACCCAGTATAGTCCCAGCTCAGAAGGTGCTTCCTCCCACTTCACCAATGAAATTAGTTTAGATTATTCCTTCCGTTTACCAACTTCCGTCCACCATATTCCCTTTCTTAAGGGGGCAGCGTCAACCGGCCACAGGCACACTGCTGGCTCATGTTCAGCCTACCATCGACCAGCACCCCCAGGTCCCTCTCTGCCTGGCTGCTCTCAGCCACTCTGCCCCCAGCCTGTAGCACTGCCTGGGGTTGTTGTGGCCAATGTGCAGCACCTGGCACTTGGATGTGTTCAATCTCCTGCCCTTGGCCTCTGCCCATCTGTCCAGCCTGTCCAGGTCCCTCTGCAGAGCCTCTCTACCCTCTAACAGCTCCACTCCTGCCCCCAGCTTACTGTCATCTGCACATTTCCTGATGATGGAACCCAAGGACCACACTGCCTTGCTCTGCCTTCCCCCTGCATGTGGCATCCCCCTGGCAGCAGAGGCTCATCTGAAGGCTTAAGCCTGCTCAAACCTACCTCAGTTTAGCACTACAGCAAAGCAAACTGCAGCTCCCCCTGCAGCCAAGCAGCCCAAGAGGAGCAGAGCCAGGAGGTGACTCACTGAGGGTGTCACTGATGTCCCCCCCAGGCCAGCCCAGCAGCAGCCTGCCCCAGCTCCCAGGTTGCAGCTGATCTTCCCAGCTGTCCCAGCTCCAGCTTGAGGGCTGGGAGTCGTGGCCAAGCCTTTAACCTCTGCTGGGAACTGTTCCTGTCAGCAGCACTCCCCCTGCTAGGAAATGCTATCATGCTTAGGAGAATTTGGGCAGCTTTGCCTTGCAGTTCCTGGCCCCCAGGATGCCTTTGCTGGAAAGCCTGACAGCAGCCAGCCCCCAGGGCACTTTCCCAGAGGCCAGGGCTGCACAGAGCAGCGGAGTCACTCCTTCCCCCTCCTCTCCTGGATGTGTCTGCAAGCACTGAGCTCGCCCAGCCCCTCACACAGACTGTGTGCCAGGCCCACAGCATTTCTGTGGCCTTCTCTGAACCCTGCAGGATTTTCATCCCTCACTGGAGAGCTGCTGCAGCTGGAGATCATGTTCCCAAACACAGATTCCCTCCTACCACCACCACGTGCACACAGCAGTCACAGAGTGGTTTGGGTTGGAAGGCAGCTCCAAAGGTCATCCCCAACCCCCTGCAAGCAGCAGGGACATTCTCCACCGGATCAGGTTGCACAGAGCCTTATTGAGCCTGACCTTGAATATCTGCAGGGCTGGAGCCTCAGCCACCTCCCTGGGCAGCCTGCTGCAGAGTTCCAGCAGCCTCCTGGGGCAGAACTTGTTCCTCACATCCAATCCCAATCTGCTCTGCTCTCATTTCAAACCCTTGCCCCTGGGGCTGTCCCTGCAGGCCTTTGGGAGCAGTCCCTCTGCAGCCTGCTTGGAGCCCCTGCAGGGACTGGAAGGCTGCTCTGAGGTCCCCCTGGAGCCTTCTCTGCTGCAGGCTGAACACCCCCACCTCCCTCATCCTCTGCCCATAGCAGAGGTTCTCCAGACCCCTGATCAAATCCATGGCCTTCCTCTGGGCTTAGTCCACCAGGGCCATGTCCTGGTTCCATGACCACTCAGCTGGGTGAACCCAAAAACAAAGAACCCAGAAGAACCCAAAACAAAACAGCAATCAGGGACACAGAGAATGGGTTGGGCTGGAAGGGACCTCGAAGCTCATCCAGTCCCAACCCCCCTGCCATGGGCAGGGACACCTCCCCCCAGCCCAGCTTGCTCAAGGCCTCATCCAGCCTGGCCTCAAACACCTCCAGGCAGGAGGCAGCCACAGCCTCCCTGGGCAGCCTGTGCCAGAGTCTCCCCAGGCTCACTCTCAACAATTTCTTCCTCCTCTCCACTCTCAGTCTCGCCTCTCCCAGCTCAAAGCCATTGTTCCTCATCCTGGCACTCCCAGCCCTTGTCCAAAGTCTCTCCCACCCTCAATCAATTCAACTCAGGGTTGAATCTCAGGTGCCAGCACTGCTGCCACTCTATCCTACAGCCTCTCTCTGCCACCTGTCATAGAGTCACCAAGGTTGGAAAAGACCTCAGAGATCATCCAGTCCAACCTGGCACCCAGCACCTCCTGACTACTAGACCATGGCACCAAGTGCCACATCCAATCCCCTCCTGAACACCTCCAGGGATGGGGACTCCACCACCTCCCTGGGCAGCACATTCCAATGGCAAACAACTCCCTCTGGGAAGAACTTTCTCCTCACCTCCAGCCTGAACCTCCCCTGGCACAGCCTGAGACTGTGTCCTCTTGTGCTGGTGCTGGCTGCCTGGCAGAAGAGCCCAACCCCCACCTGGCTACAACCTCCCTGCAGGGAGTTGGAGAGAGCAAGAAGGTCTCCCCTGAGCCTCCTCTTCTCCAGGCTAAGCAACCCCAGCTCCCTCAGCCTCTCCTCACAGGGCTGTGCTCCAGACCCTCCCCAGCTTTGTTGCCCTTCTCTGGACACCTTCAAGTCTCTCAATGTCCTTCTTGAACTGAGGAGCCCAGAACTGGACACAGGACTCAAGGTGTGGCCTCAGCAGTGCTGAGCACAGGGCACAAGGACTTCCCTGCTCCTGCTGGCCACACTGCTCCTGCTGCAGGCCTTTCACTGATGCTGTCCCTGTGTGGCAGGAAGCTGTTGTAGCTCCTGGACTTCCCCATGGTCATTCTCCTTACATGAAGATTTTTCACCCACCCAGAAGCATCAATCAAGGAAAGTCAGAGCTGGCTACAGCAGGAGCATCTCATCCCTGATCATCTCACAGCTCACCAGGGAGCTTTAGCAGCAATGGTTATAAAACCTTCATAGGTCTGCAGTGAACAAAGAAGAGGTGAGGGGAAGGGTGTGGGGGGAAGGAGCTGAATCACTTCTGTCTCCCAGTTCATGATCAAGTTTGCAGGGTTTGTTCCTGAGGCCACTCTTGAATCCTGCCTTGCTGCCTCACACCACCACCACCTCTGCTCCCCTGAGCAGCCAGGTGGCACCAGAGCCACACTCCAGAGGATTTACAGTGTGTGACATTCACTCCATCAGCAGCTGCCTCTGCAGAGCCTCTCCAGAAGGAGCACCCGGGGGGGAATCTCTTTTGCAAGCATCTCTGTTCCCCTTCTCAGCTGCAGGCTCTCCCCACACAAGGCAGGGAGCCACTTGCCAAGCTTTGCCTGCTCATCTTCCCCTCCTGCTCCCCACACCAGGCTCACAAACTTGCCCTCTCTTCCTAAACCACATGAAACCTCTCCACACACAGGGACTCTCTTCCAGCCCCACTTTCTTCCCCATCTCCCAAAGCATCTCAAGGGGGTGGCAGGGAGCTCAGCTCTTGGCTTCTGATGAAGCTTGGGGCCATGGTGTAGTGCTGACCCTTCAACCCCGGGTCAGGTTGGACTGGATGACCTCTGAGGTCTCTTCCAGCTGGGTGTGTTCTGTGATCTTGTGCCACCACACTCCTGACACTGCCTGGCACAGCCCTGCCACTCCTTGGCACAGCCCTGACACTGCCTGGCACAGCCCTGACACCGCCTGGCACATTCCTGCCACCGCCTGGCACAACCCTGCGACTGCCTGGCACAACCCTGCCACCAGCTTTCGGTCTCCATCGACAGCGTCTCATTAACCGTCTCCAGGTGCCTGTAACCACCCAGCTCTGAGCCGGGGCCGTGCCAGGGCCGTGCCAGGGCTGTCTGGACGCCGTTATTCAGGAGGAGGAACCGGCGCTCGCTGCCCTTCCCTTCCCATTTCCCTTCCCTTCCCATTTCCCTTCCCATTTTCCTTCCCTTCCCCTTTCCCTTCCCTTTCCCTTCCCTTTTCCCTTCCCCTTTCCCTTCCCTTTCCCTTCCCATTTCCCTTCCCTTTCCCTTTCCCTTCCCTTTCCCTTCCCTTTCCCTTCCCTTTCCCTTTCCCTTCCCCTTTCCCTTCCCTTCCCATTTCCCTTCCCATTTCCCTTCCCTTTCCCTTCCCCTTCCCTTTCCCTTCCCCTTCCCATTTCCCTTCCCATTTCCCTTCCCATTTCCCTTCCGTTCCCATTTCCCTTCCCTTCCCTTTCCCTTCCCTTCCCATTTCCCTTCTCTTCCCATTTCCCTTCCCTTCCCCTCCCCACAGGCAGATTTGTCGCCACCCCCCTCAGCCGGTGACCCGGGCAGCCCCCGCTCAGGGCAGGCAGCTCCCGCCAGGCCGTTACGGACGGACGGCTCCGGCGCCGGGCCAGGGCCAGCCGCTGCCGCGCTGCGGGGGGACCCCGGGGCACCCCGGCGGGAGCCGGCCCGGCGCCGGCGGCTGCTGGTACCTCGGGAGGGCTACCGCACCCCCCCCCCCCCGGGCAGGCGGCTCCGCGGAGAGGCCGAAAGGCTTCGTGGCTTTATTTCGGCTGCAAAGAGCTACACCCGGAGCGGAGCGGCACCGCCACCCCCCCGCTCGCCCGCCGCTCCGCTCGGGCTTCCCAGCCGCACGGCTCCCCCGCGCAGGGCCGAGCTGCGCCTGCGCCTGCGCCCTGCTGCTGCGCGGCGCCGGGCCGGGCCGGGCCGGGCCGAGCCGAGCCGAGCCGAGCCGAGCCGAGCCCAGCCCAGCCCAGCCCGCCCCGCACTGCCCGGCGCCGCGCCGACTCCAGCCACTCACCTGGCACCGACCCGGAAGCGGCGGGGGGCGCCCCGCGGTCCGTCGGTCAAAGCCTTCCCCCCGGAGCCCGTCCCTCCTCCCAATGGCCTCCGGAACCTCCCGCGAGCAGCCCCGCGAGCGTATCGGACGCCTCCCCGCGGGCACCGCCGCACGGTGCCTGCAGGGGGCGGTGTGGCCCGCGGCGCCCGCTCCAGCCGCGAGGGGCGGGGCCAGGGGCTCCCGGGCTGGCGGCTCCCGGGCTGGCGGCTCCCGGGCTGGCGGCTCCCGGGCTGGCGGCTCCCGGGCTGGCGGCTCCCAACGTGGCGGCTCCCAACGTGGTGGCTCCCGGGCTGGCTGCTTCCGGGCTGGCGGCTCACGGGGTGGCAGCTCCCGGGTTGGAGGCTCCCAACGTGGCGGCTCCCGGGCTGGCGGCTCCCGGCGTGGCGGCGCCGCAAGGCTGGCTGCTCCCGGGTTGGCTGCTCCCGGGCTGGCTGCTCCCGGGCTGGCGGCTCCCGGGCTGGCTGCTCCCGGGCTGGCTGCTCCCGGGTTGGCTGCTCCCGGGCTGGCGGCTCCCGGGTTGGCTGCTCCCGGGTTGGCTGCTCCCGGGTTGGCGGCTCCCGGGCTGGCGGCTCCCGGGCTGGCGGCTCCCGGGTTGGCGGCTCCCGGGTTGGCGGCTCCCGGGCTGGCGGCTCCCGGGCTGGCAGCTCCCGGGCTGGCGGCTCCCGGCGTGGGGGCTCCCGGGCTGGCGACTCCCGGGCTGGCTGCTCCCGGGTTGGCGGATCCCGAGCTGGCGGATCCCGGGCTGGCGGCTCCCGGGTTGGCTGCTCCCGGGTTGGCGGCTCCCGGGCTGGAGGCTCCCGGGTTGGCGGCTCCCGGGCTGGAGGCTCCCGGGCTGGCTGCTCCCGGGTTGGCTGCTCCCAGCGTGTCAGCTCCCGAGCTGGCGGCTCCCGGCGTGGCGGCTCCCGGGCTGGCGGCTCCCGGGCTGGCGGCTCCCAGCGTGGCAGCTCCCGAGCTGGCGGCTCCCGGCGTGGCGGCTCCCGAGCTGGCGGCTCCCGGTGTGGCGGCTCCCGGGCTGGCGGCTCCCGGGCTGGCGGCTCCCGGGTTGGCTGCTCCCGGGTTGGCGGCTCCTGGGCTGGCGGCTCCCGGGCTGGCGGCTCCCGGGTTGGCTGCTCCCGGGTTGGCGGCTCCCGGGCTGGCGGCTCCCGGCGTGGGGGCTCCCGGGCTGGCGGCTCCCAGGTTGGCTGCTCCCGGCGTGGCAGCTCCCGGGCTGGAGGCTCCCGGGTTGGCGGTTCCCGGGCTGGCGGCTCCCGGCGTGGGGGGCTCCCGGGCTGGCGGCTCCCAGGTTGGCTGCTCCCGGCGTGGCAGCTCCCGGGCTGGCAGCTCCCGGGTTGGCGGTTCCCGGGCTGGCGGCTCCCGGGCTGGCGGCTCCCGGGTTGGCGGCTCCCGGGCTGGCGGCTCCCTGCGTGGCGGCTCCCGGGCTGGCGGCTTCCGGGCTGGCGGCTCCCGGGTTGGCTGCTCCCGGGTTGGCGGCTCCTGGGCTGGCGGCTCCCGGGCTGGCGGCTCCCGGGTTGGCTGCTCCCGGGTTGGCGGCTCCCGGGCTGGCGGCTCCCGGGCTGGCGGCTCCCGGCGTGGGGGCTCCCGGGCTGGCGGCTCCCAGGTTGGCTGCTCCCGGCGTGGCAGCTCCCGGGCTGGAGGCTCCCGGGTTGGCGGTTCCCGGGCTGGCGGCTCCCGGCGTGGGGGCTCCCGGGCTGGCGGCTCCCAGGTTGGCTGCTCCCGGCGTGGCAGCTCCCGGGCTGGCAGCTCCCGGGTTGGCGGTTCCCGGGCTGGCGGCTCCCGGGCTGGCGGCTCCCGGGTTGGCGGCTCCCGGGCTGGCGGCTCCCTGCGTGGCGGCTCCCGGGCTGGCGGCTTCCGGGCTGGCGGCTTCCGAGCTGGCAGCTCCCGGCCAGGTTGCTCCCGGGTTGGCTGCTCCCGGGCTGGCAGATCCCGGCGTGGCGGCTCCCAGCGTGGCAGCTCCCGAGCTGGCGGCTCCCGGCGTGGCGGCTCCCGGGCTCGCGGCTCCCGGGCTGGCGGCTCCCGGGCTGGCGGCTCCCGGGTTGGCGGCTCCCGGGCTGGCGGCTCCCTGCGTGGCGGCTTCCGGGCTGGCGGCTTCCGGGCTGGCGGCTCCCGGGTTGGCTGCTCCCGGGTTGGCGGCTCCCGGTGTGGCAGCTCCCGGGTTGGCGGCTCCCGGGCTGGCAGCTCCCGGGCTGGCAGCTCCCGGGCTGGCGGCTCCCGGGCTGGCGGCTCCCGGGCTGGCAGCTCCCGGGCTGGCGGCTCCCAGCGTGGGGGCTCCCGGGCTGGCGGCTCCCAGGTTGGCTGCTCCCGGGTTGGCTGCTCCCGGCGTGGCAGCTCCCGGGTTGGCGGCTCCCGGGCTGGCGGCTCCCAGCGTGGGGGCTCCCGGGCTGGCGGCTCCCAGGTTGGCTGCTCCCGGGTTGGCTGCTCCCGGCGTGGCAGCTCCCGGGTTGGCTGCTCCCGGGTTGGCGGCTCCCGGGTTGGCGGCTCCCGGGCTGGCAGCTCCCGGGCTGGCGGCTCCCGGCCTGGCAGCTCCCGGCGTGGCAGCTCCCGGCGTGGCGGCTCCCGGCGTGGCAGCTCCCGGGCTGGCGGCTCCCGGCCTGGCAGCTCCCGGCCTGGCAGCTCCCCGCGTGGCTGCTCCCGGCGTGGCGGCTCCCGGGCTGGCGGCTCCCGGGCTGGCGGCTCCCGGCGTGGCAGCTCCCGGGTTGGCGGTTCCCGGGCTGGCGGCTCCCGGGCTGGCTGCTCCCGGGCTGGCGGCTCCCGGCGTGGGGGCTCCCGGGCTGGCGGCTCCCGGGCTGGCTGCTCCCGGGCTGGCGGCTCCCGGCGTGGGGGCTCCCGGCCTGGCGGCTCCCGGCGTGGGGGCTCCCGGGTTGGCTGCTCCCGGCGTGGCAGCTCCCGGGTTGGCGGTTCCCGGGCTGGCGGCTCCCGGCGTGGCAGCTCCCGAGCTGGCGGCTCCCGGCGTGGCGGCTCCCGGGCTGGCGGCTCACGGGCTGGCGGCTCCCGGCGTGGCGGCTCCCGGGCTGGCGGCTCCCGGGCTGGCTGCTCCGGGGCTGGCAGCTCCCGGCATGGCTGCTGCCGGCGTGGCGGCTCCCGAGCTGGGAGCTCCTGGCGTGGCTGCTCCCGGGTTGGCGGCTCCCGGGCTGGCAGCTCCCGGCGTGGCGGCTCCCGGGGAGGTTGCTCCCAGGTTGGCTGCCCCCAGGCTGGCAGCTCCCGGCGTGGCGGTTCCCGTGCTGGCTGCTCCTGGGTTGGTGGCTCCCAGGCTGGCTGCACCCGGGCTGGCTGCTCCCGGGTTGGTGGCTCCCGGGCTGGCTGCTCCCGGGCTGGCTGCTCCCAGGCTGGCTGCTCCCAGGCTGGCTGCTCCCAGGCTGGCTGCTCCCGGGTTGGTGGCTCCCGGGCTGGCTGCTCCCGGGCTGGCTGCTCCCGGGTTGGCGGCTCCCGGGCTGGCTGCACCTGGGCTGGCGGCTCCCGGCGTGGCGGCTCCCGGCGTGGCGGCTCCCGGGCTGGCTGCTCCCGGGTTGGCGGCTACCGGGCTAGCTGCACCTGGGCTGGCAGCTCCCGGCGTGGTAGCTCCCGGCGTGGCAGCTCCCGGGCGGGCTGCTCCCGGTGTGGCGGCTCCCGGGCTGGCGGCTCCCGGCGTGGCGACTCCCGGCGTGGCTGCTCCTGGCGAGGCTGCTCCCGGGTTGGCGGCTCCCGGGCTGGCGGCTCCTGGCGTGGCGGCTCCCGGGCTGGCTGCTGCCGGCGTGGCGGCTCCCGCCCGTGCTGCGGATAGCGTGCAGGTCTGGTCGGTACGGGACCAGCTCCTTAACGGAGGACAACCCCAACCCGTGCTCCGGTTGCGCCTCTCCTGCCGCCAGCTGCACTGGCAGCGGCTGGCAGCTACCCTCGCTGCCAGAGGCCGAGCGAGCCAGCGGCCCCCGTTCCCGCTTGATAAATGGCCGATGACCTCGCGTGACCCCGGGGTGATGCTGGTGCCCTGGCAGCCATGGACTGTAGCCCCGGGGTGATGCTGGTGCCCTGGCAGCAGTGGACTGTAGCCCCGGGGGGATGCCGGTGCCCTGGCAGCCATGGGCTGTACCCCCGGGGTGATGCCGGTGCCCTGGCAGCCGTGGGCTGTACCCCCGGGGTGATGCCGGTGCCCTGGCAGCCGTGGGTTGTACCCCCGGGGTGATGCCGGTGCCCTGGCAGCCGTGGGCCGTACCCCCGTGTGGTGAAGAGGTTATTAAATTTATGAATATGAAATATGAATTATGAAAAATATAATTTTATTAATTATCAAACTATTAATAACCGATGAATCACCAACTTATATACATGTTCTAGTGCACGTTCGTGAAATAGATTCCACAACTGGCTTAGTGTTATGATTATAACGTAATTGAACTATCTATAAACCCTTTCTGTATTTATATGCCGAAGGGTGCAGTTCCGCCGCTTGGCCACTAGATGGAGTCTCGGCGGGACGCGGGCGGCTTCTGGCTATACACAGCAATATTACAATCTTCCTATGCGTCAGCGCCCACTCTGCTAGACGCGGATACTTTGAACTGAGTGCTAGTGGGTGGAAAGCACGTGGACGATATTCAATCCCCTTCAGACAACAGGGATCGGTCCTGGTCGGGGTCGGCCCGTGGGGTCGGCCCTCTAAAGTCGGCTCGCACGGCAGGGCGGGACGACGGTGGCCGGTAGGTGGGCTCGAACGACGGAAGCAGGCGAAGCTACGGGGGTCGGCCCAACCACGGCGGTTCTCGGGGCTGATGCAAACAGCCTCGGGGAGAGAATGCGGCTGCGTTATGCGGCGAATTCTCGTTTAATGAGGTTAAAGGAGCAACAGGACTCTCAGAGTGGTCCCGGGTTCGGTGCAGTATAAGCACGACCAATGCTTTGGTTTTCCCTGAGATCCACAGGGCTCAGAGCGGCACTCGGCGGCTCCTCTCCCGCTACGGCGGGGCTAGGCATACATGGACTCGGTATTGATCAAGTCCCTTCTCCCCGGCAACTGGGCAGATCTTACCCGCGGGGGTTGGTCCAGTCCTCCGGTGGCACGATGGGCTCTCCCGGTCGGCACGACTGGTTGTAACAATGCTGAGCTCCTCAGGCTCAGCGAAGGTCCTCCCTCTGGGCTTCTTCAACGATGCAGAGGTTTCCAGTATGCGTGCGTGTATAACAGAAGCTAACAACAATAAGCTCAATGGCAAAGGCTGCAGCTCGAGAGTTACTCTCTCGAGCAAGCACAGAGACAAAGTAAATGAGGGGGCAACGTGTTCACCAACTGGGGTGATACTTATAGATTCCTCGAGGCTGGGCTTGACCAATGGGCACTCTCATAAACAACTGGCTCCAGCCTATAGAAAGCGTGAAGCGAGAATATGCCCATACTTGGTGTAAGCACAAGCGCTGCATGCGCTGGGTGCGTGCAAGCCTGGCTAATGCCTTGGCTTTTGTCTTCCTCCTGGAGGAGGGGGAACTTGCCCACATGCTGGGACAAGATTCAGTATCAGTGCCTTCACCACACCCCGGGGTGATGCCGGTGCCCTGGCAGCCGTGGGCTGTACCCCCGGGGTGATGCCTGTGCCCTGGCAGCCGTGTGTTGTACCCCCGGGGTGATGCCGGTGCCCTGGCAGCCGTGGGCTTTACCCCCGGGGTGATGCCGGTGCCTGGCAGCCGTGGGCTGTACCCCCGGGGTGATGCCGGTGCCTGGCAGCCGTGGTCTGTCCCCTCGGGGTGATGCCGGTGCCCTGGCAGCCGTGGGTTGTACCCCCGGGGTGATGCCGGTGCCTGGCAGCCGTGGGCTGTACCCCCGGGGTGATGCCGGTGCCTGGCAGCCGTGGGCTGTACCCCCCGGGGGATGCCGGTACCCTGCCAGCCGTGGGCTGTACCCCCGGGGTGATGCCGGTGCCTGGCAGCCGTGGGCTGTACCCCCGGGGTGATGCCGGTGCCCTGGCAGCCGTGGGCCGACCCCCCGGAGGGCAGAGCCGCGGCCGGCGGGGCAGGCGGGGGGCGGACGGTGCTGGCTTCACTTCCTCCCGGCCGCTCCCCGCCCCGGCGCCGCCCGCCCCTGCCCGCCCCGCCGCAGGTGAGGCGAGGCTGTGCCCGGAGCGGGGCGCCGCGGGCAGGGCCATGGCGTACCGGGAGCTGGTCAGGCGCTGGCATGAGGGGGTGCTGGCGGCCGACGCCGAGCGCTGGGACGCGGCGCTGGAGACCTTCGCCGGCATCCCGGAGCCGCCGTCCAGGATCTGCTTCGACATCGGCTGCGTGGAGCTGCTGGCCGGCAGGCCGCGGCAGGCCCTGCGGGTGAGCCGGGGAGCCGCGCTGGCATGCGCATGGGACCGGCACGGACACGGGCATGGGCACGGACACGGGCATGGGCACGGGCATGGGCACGGACACGGGCATGGGCACGGATACGGGCAGGAGCAGGGGCAGGGGCACGGACATGGGCACAGATATGGGCACAGATACGGGCAGGGGCACGGACACGGGCACAGATACGGGCAGGGGCATGGGCACAGATATGGGCACAGATACGGGCAGGGGCACAGACACAGATACGGGCAGGGGCACGGGCAGGGGCACGGACACGGGCACAGAGAGGGGCATGGGCACAGACACAGACACGGGCACAGATACGGGCCGGGGCATGGGCACAGATATGGGCATGGGCACAGATACGGGCAGGGGCATGGGCACAGATATGGGCAGGGGCACAGACACAGACACGGGCAGGGGCACGGACACGGGCACAGATAGGGGCATGGGCACAGACACAGACACGGGCACAGATACGGGCAGGGGCATGGGCACAGATACGGGCAAGGGCATGGGCACAGATACAGGCATGGGCACAGATACAGGCATGGGCACAGATATGGGCACAGGCACAGACATGGGCATGGACACAGGCACGGACACGGCCCAACGGTGCACGAGGGGCAGCCTGCAGGGGCTGTTCCTGGGAGCAGTGCTGCCCCTCGCCCGTGTCAGGAGCAGGGGCGGTGGGGGTGAGGCAGCCTCAGCAAGTCTGCAGCGGACACCGAGCTGAGCGGTGCCGGAGGGAAGGGATCCATCCAGAGGGTCCTGGGCAGCCTGAGGGGAGGGCCCGTGTGATGCTCAGCAAGGCCAGGTGCAAGGTCCTGCACCTAGGTCACAGCAGTTGCAAACACAAATCCAGGCTGGGGAGCAGCCCTGGGGGTGCAGAGCTGGGCAGGAGCCAGCAGCCAGCACTGCCAGCCCAGCCCCAGCCTGGCCTGGGCTGAGCCCCAGCAGTGTGGGCAGCAGGGGCAGGGAGGGGATTCTGCCCCTCTGCTGTGCTCTGCTCAGACCTCCCTGCAGTGCTGGGGCAGCTCTGGAGCCCTCAGCACAGCACAGCCAGGGACCTGTTGGAGCAGGGCAGAGGAGGCTACAGCAGTGCTGGCAGGGCTGGAAGCCCTCTGCTGTGAGGCCAGGCTGAGAGAGTTGGGGTTGTGCAGCCTGGAGGAGAGAAGACTCCAGGGAGACCTTCTGGTGGCCTTTTGGTGCATGCAAGGGGCCATGGGGAGAGAGAAAGGTAATGGCTTGAGGTTTAGATTAGGTATTAGGAAGAAATTCTTCGCTGTGAGGGTGGTGAGACACAGAGCCAGGCTGCTCAGAGGGGTGGTGGATGTCCCATCCCTGCAAACTCTCAAGGCCAGGCTGGATGGGGCCTTGATCACCTTCCAGTGAAGGTGTCCCTGCCTACAGCAGCAGGCTGGAACTGGATGACCTTTAATGGTCCCTTACAACCCAAACCACTCTCTCATCCTGTGAGTTGCCCCTTTGGGCTCACCAGGCAGTGATGCTGGAGCTCAGTGTCCTGCTTGTACAGCCAATGGCATCAGTCTGAGCTGGCTGGGACAAGGAGCCCTGCAGCTGCCTCTGTCCCTGCAGGGCCTGAAGCTGCCAAACAGAAACCACTGTGCTGGAAACCCACTGCCCTTTGGAAGGGGAGGCTGGCAGGGGCATAGAACAGGTTGAAAAAGACCTTTAGATCATCAAGTCCAGCTGTTAAGAGCAGCTTCCTGTGCTGGTGCAGGCAGGGAAGCACCCTGAGGCACAGGCTGTTTGTCAGAGCACCATAGATGTCTGCAGTCTGTCTGTCTGCCCACTGAGGAGATGCTTATAAACCATTTCTTAAGCAGCACAAACTGCTCAGGCTGTGCTGCAAGCACTGGGGCAGAGCCCCAGAGCCCCAGGCAAGGCTTTAAGGCTCTAACAGAGCACAGCTGGATGGTGCTCAGGAGAGGCTTTCAGCCCTGGTGGGTGGGCAGTGACTGGGAAGAAGCTCAGCTGGGTGTTTACTTTCCCTCCTGTGCAGCCAGCCCAGCCCAGCCCAGCAGGCTGCTGGAGCAAGGTGTGCTCTCAGGGCCAGGGCAGGAGCCCCGAGGTGCAGGCACTCCCTGTCCTTCGGTGCTGTCCCTGCCCAGGCAGTTTCAGGGAAGTCTGAGCTTTCAGGCTTGAGTCACTATCTCCATCCCACCTCTGCCCTGATGAGGGGGGGAGCACAGCTCCTGGCTTTCTCGGGCAGTGAGGCAGTTTTCCTAGCACACAGAATCAATCAGCCAGGTTGGAAGAGACCTCAGAGATCATCAAGTGCAACCTATCACCCAGCCCTGACTGATCAGCTCAACCATGGCACCAAGGGCCTCATCCAGGCTCTTCTTAAACACCTCCAGGGATGCTGACCCCACCACCTCCCTGGGCAGCACATCCCAATGGCCAATCTCTGGGAAGGACTTTTCAAGGATCAAGCCTAAACCTCCCCTGGCACAGCTTGAGACTGTGGCCTCTTGTTCTGGTGCTGCCTGCCTGGGAAAAGAGACCAACCCCCACCTGGCTACAACCTCCCTGCAGGGAGTTGGAGAGAGCAAGAAGGTCTCCCCTGAGCCTCCTTCTCCAGGCTAAGCAACCCCAGCTCCCTCAGCCTCTCCTCACAGGGCTGTGCTCCAGACCCCTCCCCAGCCTTGTTGCCGTCCTCTGGACACCTTCCAGCAGCTCAACCTCCTTCCTAACCTGAGGAGCCCAGAACTGGACACAGGACTCCAGGTGTGGCCTCAGCAGTGCTGAACACAGGGCAGGATGAGCTCCCTGCTCCTGCTGGCCATGCAGTGTGGCTTTGAGGCTGTCAACCACAAGCTGCTGCCAGCTTTGCTAACTCTTGCCTCTAGCTGTGAAGCTGAACCAGTGGTGTTGGCTTGGAGGTGCATTGTGTGGAGCTCTTCAGCTGCCTCCCTTGCACCCTGTCATGTACTCAGCACTAGGCTGCACCAAGCAGCCTTCCCCAGCCTGGCCAGGCCTGCTGCTCCCACTGCCAGGCAAACTCTGCTCCAGGCAGCACAGTTTGCACATTGCAGGATGCAGCAAATGTAGCTCATTCACATCCAGTTCATCTACCATGGGAAGAGCCAAGATCTGAGTGGTGACTGGGAGCTGCTTCCTGCTCCTGGGCCCAGCTCACAGCCCTGCCCTTCCCATAGGAACATTTCTGTAGAGGCACAGAGAAGTTTGAGTTGGAAGGGACCTCAAGGATCACCCAGTGCCAACCCCTGCCATGGGCAGGGACACCTCCCACCAGCCCAGCTTGCTCAAGGCGTCATCCAGCCTGGCCTTCAGCACCTCCAGGCAGGAGGCAGCCACAGCCTCCCTGGGCAGCCTGTGCCAGAGTCTCCCCACCCTCCCACTGAAGAACTTCCTCCTCCTCTCCACTCTCAGTCTCCCCTCTCCCAGCTCAAAGCCATTGTTCCTCATCCTGGCACTCCCAGCCCTTGGCCAAAGTCCCTCCCCAGCCCTCCCTGGAGCCTTCTCTTCTCCAGGCTGCACAGCCCCGGCTCTCCCAGCCTGGCCCCACAGGGGAGGGTCTGCAGCCTCTGATCATCTCTGTGGCCTCCTCTGGAGCCTCTCCAGCAGCTCCAGGTCCTTCTTGTGCTGGGGGCCCAGAGCTGGAGGCAGTGCTGCAGGTGGGGTCTGAGCAGAGCAGAGCAGAGGGGCAGAATCCCCTCCCTGTGCTGCTGCTCTCCCTGCTCTGGCTGCAGCTCAGCACTCAGCTGGCTCTGGGCTGCCAGGGACCACTGCTGGCTCCTGGGCAGGTTGTCACCAGCTGACCCCCCCAGGTTCTCAATCCAGAGGAAGCTGCTCACCCAGCCCTGGGCCAGCTTTTGTGCTTAGTGCACACACCCAGGCACCACCAGAGAGATCCTCACTGCCCCTTGCCACGTGTCTGTGTTTGTCTCCTCAGGCATTCAACAGGACTGTAGAGAAGGACAACTCCCTGGCTGTGGGCTACTTTCAGAGAGGGTTTGTCCACCTGCAGCTGGAGATGTGAGTGAGGCACATGTCCACCTCAGGCCTTGGGGTTCTCCTTTGACTCCTCCTTTCTTGCTAAGCCTAAATGTTTCTCAAATTAATTGCTTGCAGCAGTTCCAAACAGTTCAGGAGGTGCAGCCTGGCCTTGCAAATCATGTCTCTGGGCAGCAAGTCTGGCCTCTGCTGAGAAGGTCCAAGCTGCACAGATCCAAGGCAGCCAATACAGGACAGTGCTGCCCCTTGCCCATGGAGTGAAAAGCTCCTCCTGGGTGTGGGGATGCCAGCAGCTCATGTTGCCTTTCAGATTTCCCCTGGAGCTGATGAAAGCACAGTTGCAGTGCTCAGTGTGTCCTCACCTGGCACACCTGAGCCTGGCCTTCCTCACAGTGCAGCCTGCCCACAGTTTCTGACTCCCACTCTCTGCTGGCAGTGGCTTTAGTGGCCTGGTCCCAGTCTCACTGGGGTGGCATTGAGAGAGCTTCACTACTGCCATGGGATTGATTACTCACTGGTTAAGTCCCAGGGACACCCTGCTCAGAGGATTTACAGATCCCCTCCTGCCTCTCCCCTCTTACTTCCCCCCCACCCCAGACCTTGATTTCCCCCAAATGTCACTCACTTTTTCTGGCAGGGAGGTAAAGTGAGCAGCCCTGCACCCACAGCTGGCCCCTGGGCAGCCACACACTCTGTGGCCCTGCCAGGGGAGGTGGGGTCCTGGCCAGCACCCTGGAGCTGCCCCAGTCTGCTCCCAGCACTGTGCTGCAGGCAGCAGAAGCAGGGCAAGCCTGCCCCAAGCACGCAGGCTGTGCCAGCTGGTGGGGGGCAGCACAGCTGGCAGAGCTGTCTCCTGCCCAAGGAGGTGACAGCCACCAGCAGCCTACAGGTCCTTCCTTCAGGTGCTGCTCCCACCCTCCCACATCCACCTGGGCTGCTTCTGCTGGCTGCATTGCAGTGGCTCTTGCTCAGGTGAGCTTTGCACAGCCCTTCCTGGACCCTTCCTTGCCCCACCTGCAGCCTCAGTGGGAGCCTGTTCTGCTCTCACTGCCCAGCTGGTGGAAATCCAGACTAATTCCCTGTCCTTAGACTTCCTCTGCAGCTGTGCTTGCAGTGCTTTGCAGCACTGACTGCCCCCCATCAGCAGGCTGGTGCTGATGCCCAGCCCCTGCTTCTCCCCTGAGCTATCTGCTGACACAGAACTCCCAGCACAAGCTGGGCAAGGAGCTCTCAGCATTGCTTCATCTTTGTCCTTTACCTTTTCTCCCAGGGGCACTGTGGCTGTGCCAGGTATCAAACCCCCCTGGTCACCCCTGCCAGGCACTCCCAGAGGAGAGGCACCACCTTCATGTTGTGCTGACTACCACCCAGGAGAGCACAGGGGATGTTCTGTGGGCACTCCTCTCTGCAGAGGGCAGCTCTGCTGATCCAGGCTACAGACCTGGGCTTTACTGGCTTGGGTTTTGATCTTCTTAGAGTCTCCAGCAGTTTCAGTCTCAGAATCCTCTGTGCTCTCTGCCCTGCAGGTATGAAGAAGCTCTCTCTGACTACCAGATGGCCTTCAATCATCTCAGGAAAAATCCCTTCATTGATTACAAGCAGCTGGGGCTGAGGCACATCCTCTATGCATGGGAGGTAAGAGCCTGGCTCAGCAGCCCTTCCCCTCTCTGGGGATGTTGGGCAGCTCTTCAGCAGTAGGTGTTGGTAACCAGAGAGCTTTTCAAGGCACTACAGTAGGACAGCAACAAATTCCTGCTTGCTTTGGGGTTTTCAAGACCTCAGTCATTCAAGTCATGAAGCATCAAAGGCCTCTGAGGAGCTTAGCAGGCTGCCCAGCTGGAGAAGTGAAACTGTTCAGAGCAGGTGGCACAGGAGTTTGTGCAGTGGGGGCCTGTGGCCTCCCTCTGCACTGCTTCCCCTGTGGAGAAGGTCTGAGCTCTGTCAACTCCTCAGCTCTGCAGGCCACAAGAGGTTAAAGTATAGCCAGGTGGGAACAAAACAGGTCCCTAGTGAAGTGTCATAGTGTAATGAGCAGGCAGCTTGCTCCACTGCTCCAAAAGGGGCAGAGGAGTAAGGTTGACACAGCTGGGTTGGGTAGGGATGGAGAGTTGCACTGGAAAGGCTGCTCACAGACTGCAGTGCCCCAGTGCTGAGCACAGCAAAGCATCTGAAATACAAAGGAGTCCACAGGCCAGGCTGAACACACCTCCCTTTACACCAGGGCTCCCTTTACACCAGGCCAACCTGTCCAGGCTTTCATGCCCCAGGGCTCTTCCTTCCCCCCTCCATTGCTAAGCTGGTTCAGGCTGGCCAGGCCCAGGCTGCCCTCCTCCTCCTCTCTCTCTCCCAAG
This sequence comes from Melanerpes formicivorus, assembly GCF_026170545.1. Classification (NCBI taxonomy): domain Eukaryota; kingdom Metazoa; phylum Chordata; class Aves; order Piciformes; family Picidae; genus Melanerpes; species Melanerpes formicivorus. The sequence continues at coordinate 1,172,539 of NW_027142429.1, forward strand.
CCCCATCAGAGCCACACTACACCCCCATGCCTAGGCCACAACTGCACAGTAAAGATACCAGAAGATAAGAGAGATGCCTCCTACAGGGGCAGAGAGGAAGGTAAGAGGAAGAAACCAACTTTGTGGCCAGACTTAAAAGGAAGCAGCATTTGTGGGAAGAGGTGGAAAGCTGAGAGCTCCCAGTGCAGCTCCTGGGCACTGCCTCTGGAGCTCTGCTCTTTGAGGGCTCAAACAGCCACATGAAGGCTCTAAGGCAGTTGTGTTCCTGGAAGCCTGGCTTGCCAGCTGCAGCAGCTGCCCTCAGCATTGCCTCTGTGTCTGAGCTCACTGAGCTGCAGGCCTGGGACACCCTGCAGCTCTCCACCCTCTTCCCTGCAGTTAGGCTGCTGCAGCCTGCAGCTGTAGAGAGATCAAAGGCTGACTTGGTTGTGAATCTTTGTGATGTTTGTCATGTGGAAGGCTCCTAGGGATGGTGCTTTACTGGGACACATCCTGAGCCCACACACAGCAGTGAAAAGCAGACAGAGGGAAGAAAGTGGAATTCTTCACTTGGGCAGGGGTGAGGAGCAGCTGGGTGACTCCAGCCAAGCCTGCCCAGGAACCAGGCCTGGGCTCCTCCTGCACCTTGTACCTGACAAGAAGCAGCTGTCCTTGGCACCTGTGGTGCTGCCCAAACCTCATGGTTTTTAACAGTGCCACAGCACTGCCCTCTCTCAGCTCACTCACACCTGGAGCAGCAAATCCCCTCTGAGAGGGGCAGGGCTGCAGGAGGCCACGGCAGGAGCTCCATGCCCTGGACAATCCCTCACTCCACGTGCTGTAGGCATTGCCAGGGTGTGTGCCCTCACCCTGCTGGCACTCCAGGCTTGGGATCTGCCTGCTGACTCTCCTGTGTTTGTCTCTTACTGCTGCCTGCAGCTCATTCTTCCAGAGGCACAGACACAATCCTGCTGCGGAGCTGTGCCCTCGGCCTCCCCACGCACAGCCTCTCACGTGCTGCTCTGCTCTGGGCACAGATGCTGCAGGGCTTGGAAATCCAGGCTGGAGCACCTGGGGGCTGAGTGAGGGCTGCTGACTTGCCTTGCCTTGCCTTGCCAGGGGTCATCTCTGTGTGTCCTGCAGGATTGCCATTCCCCAACCCCCCCTCCAAGCAGCTGTCTTCTGCTGCCTGTAGTAGAGGTAGAGGAAAGCATCCTGCAGCTGCAGCTATGTGCCCAGCACTGCTTCACCCAGGTACCACAGAGCAAGTCCCAAGCTGCTCACCCCCTCATCTGAGGCAGCAAGCTGACAGTGACCCTGTTAGGCCACACTTCTGCCTTGCAGCTTTTCCACAGCCTGGCCAGGGAGGAGCTGAGATCTCCCACTCTTAATGCAGCAGCAGATCAGTGCTTCCCACCCCCCCGGCCTGCCTTACTCCCACCCTCTGCCACCTCACCCCCCAGCACCCTCACCTGCTGCTGAAGGCTAACAGGCTGCAGCTGGCACATTCCCAGCCCACTGCAACGTGAATGGTTTCACTTCAGGGGTTTTGCAGTGGCAGGGGGGCAGAGGTACTCTGCACAGCCAGACCAGCACCCAGCTGCATGCAGGAAGAAGCCCAGGAAGAGCCTTTGTGGCCTTTCCTGGAATCATGGAGTGACTTCAGCTGCAGAAGACCTTCAAGGTCACCCAGTCCAACCATTCTCTAGCTCTGCCAGGGTGCTACCCCATGGCCCTCAGCACCACAGCTCTGCCTCTTTGAAACACCTCCAGGGGTGGAGGTTCAGCCACCCCCTGGGCAGCCTCTGCCAGAGTTTGAGAACCCTTTCAGTGAAGAAATTGCTTCTAATCTCCAACCTGAACTTTCCCTGGGACAGCTTGAGGCCTTTTCCTCTCGTTGCATCAGGTGCAGGAAGGGTAAGATTAGAACTTGTGTGGTGCCAGAGCTTCCTCTGCTGCTCCTTATGCCCCTGCTTGCCTTGAGCAGCTGCAGCACACCCAGGAGCTAGCCTGCAGGTACAGCTTTCATCTCTGTCCTCTCTGCTGTGCTGCTCAGTGCCTCCCCTGTGGCCAGAGGCAAGCAGCTTGGTGCTGGTGCTGGGACGTTCCAGTGCCTGGTGCCTGTTCTCTGGCTGAGGTCCCTGAGTCGTGTTGGGTGTCTGCAGGGTCTCAGCCCCCTGAGCTGTCTCCCCTTGCCCACCCCAGGTGCTGTACAGCACTGCAGCAGCACAGTGCCAGCTGCAGCAGTGGCAGGAGGCCAGGCTCACCCTGGAGAAGGCTGTGGTGTGGAGTCCTGAGGGCAGGACTGCAATCCTGGAGCTGGCCCTTGAGCGAGTGCAGGTAAGGCCACCCCTGCCAGCTGCTGCTCTGTGCTCTGAGCTCAAGTGAAGAGATAGGAGGGAAGAATGTGCCAAGTGCTGTGTGCTTGGCTTTTCTTGACCTGCTTGGTCACCTGGTGACAAAGTCTAAGCCATTTGCATGTGATGCTCCACCAGGAGGTTGCTTTCCTAGCCCCCTGTGCTCAGGAGCTGAGTTCTCTTTGTGCTTGGGGATGCCTTAGGCAGTGTTGCAGTGCAGGTTTGGAGAGTCCCCATGTCATGACACTGGCTGAGTGCTCTGAGTCCCTTTGGCCTCAGTAGCAGCTGGTGGCTGCTCAGGTGTTTGTGCCATTCACATTTGGAGCTCAACAGAGTGTTGAAGTGCTTGCAGGGCTGGCTCTAAGCAGAGGTTTCCTGTCAGACTCTTGGTATCAGGAAGTACCTGCAGCTCTCTCCTGGAGGGTTCATTCCTTTGCTAGCCCTGCACTTCCTTCTCAGATTTGGAGCCTTTCCAGGAGGTGATTCCTTTCTTAACCTCTCCTGGCCTCCTCTTTGTGCAGTATTTGCATTTGCTGTGGGCATGGCACTTGTGACTGAGCAGAGAGGGCAAACAGCCACAGCTGAAGCCAAGCATCGAACCTGGCTGCAGCTTGCTTTAACAAACTTTGCTCCACAGTCTCACAGAATCACCAAGGGTGGAAGAGACCTCAGAGATCATCAAGTCCAAGCTGGCACCACAGACCTCATGACTAAACCATGGCACCAAGTGCCACATCCAATCCCCTCTTGAACACCTCCAGGGATGGGGACTCCACCACCTCCCTGGGCAGCACATTCCAATGGCCAATCTCTCTTGCTGGGAAGAACTTCCTCCTCACCTCCAGCCTAAACCTCCCCTGGCACAGCTTGAGACTGTGTCCTCTTGTTCTGGGGCTGCTTGCCTGGGAGAAGAGCCCAACCCCCACCTGGCTACAACCTCCCTGCAGGGAGTTGGAGAGAGCAAGAAGGTCTCCCCTGAGCCTCCTCTTCTCCAGGCTAAGCAACCCCAGCTCCCTCAGCCTCTCCTCACAGGGCTGTGCTCCAGACCCCTCCCCAGCTTTCTTGCCCTTCTCTGGACACCTTCAAGTCTCTCAATGTCCTTCTTGACCTGAGGAGCCCAGAACTGGACACAGGACTCAAGGTGTGGCCTCAGCAGTGCTGAGCACAGGGCACAAGGACTTCCCTGCTCCTGCTGGCCACACTCTTCCTGATGCAGGCCAGGATGCCCTTGGCCTTCTTGGCCCCCTGGGCACACTGCTGGCTCATGTTCAGCCTACCATCAACCATCACCCCCAGGTCCCTCTCTGCCTGGCTGCTCTCAGCCACTCTGCCCCCAGCCTGTAGCACTGCCTGGGGTTGCTGTGGCCAAAGTGCAGCCCCTGGCACTTGGACTTGTTGAATGCCATCCTGTTGGCCTCTGCCCATCTGTCCAGCCTGGCAAGGTCCCTCTGCAGAGCCCTTCTGCCCTCTAACTGACCAACATCTGCTTGCTGTTATCTGCAAATTTACTGCTGATGGACTCAATGCCCTCCTCCAGATCATCAATGAGGATGTTAAAGAGCACAGGGCCCAGCACTGCTCCCTGGGGCACACCACTGGTGCCTGGCTGCCAGCTGGCTGTGGCACCATTCACCACCACTCTCTGGGCTCAGCCTCCAGCCAGTTCCTAACCCAGCTCAGAGTGCTGCTGTCCCAGCCAGGGGCTGACAGCTTGGCCAGGAGTTTGCTGTGGGGGATGGTGGCAAAGGCCTTGCTGCAGTCCAGGCAGAACACATCCACAGCCTGCCCCACATCCACCGGGCTGTCACCTGGGCATGGAAGGAGATCAGGTTGGTCAGGCAGGACCTGCCCTGCCTGAATCCATGCTGGCTGGACCTGAGCCCTTGGCCATCCTTCAGGTGCAGTTATTGCCCCCAGGATAATCTTCTCCATCACTTTCCCTGGCACTGAGGTCAGGCTGCCAGGCCTGGAGCTTCCAGCTTCCTCCATCCGACCCTTCTTGTGGATGGGGACCACATTGGCCAGTTTCAGTCACCTGGGACCTCTCCAGAGCCAGGACTGGAGGGAAATGATGGAGAGAGGCTTGGAGCTCATCTGCCAGCTCACTCAGCACCCTAGGATGGATCCCATCTGGTCCCAACCCATCTGCTCCACCACCCTCCTTTCCCACCCATCCCCTGCCAAGAGTCAGTCCTTGTCCCAGCACTGGGTACTGGCTGCTGAGCTCTTGCTTTGCCTGTGCCTGTCACCTGAGTGACACTCCACAGCCACAATTTTCTGCCCCATTGTCTTCCTGGGGTTGGTCCTGCCCACGTAGAGAAGCTGCACTTGCTTTGCCCTGCTCTTGTGCCTGATGGAAGGCTCCTGGCTGTGCTTTCCCTCCCCTAGGACTGTCTGCCTCTGGAGCCCATGCAGGTTCCTCTCAGGGAGCTCTTCAGGCCACGGAAGAAGGAAGTTGAGCAGCTGGCTTCAAAGGACTTCCTGGGCAAACCCAAGGTAAGAGGCATGCAGTCCTTCAGCAGCTGGACATGCCACCCTCTGACAGCCCCAGAGCATTGCTGCTGCTACTCACTGATCACTCTGCTGATGGACACCCAGGGCTGGCAGCCAGGGAAGGCAGCTGGGGCACAGAGGCTGAAATCCATTGGAGCTGCCTCCTTTGCTATCAGAAACACACTTGGGTGCTGAGCCCTTCCCAGCCTTGGTCACTTTAACTCTGAAAGGGCTGAACAGGTCCTGGGAGAGCCCTGTGGTTGTCCTTTTGCTGGCAGTGATGCTTCCCAGAGGACCACATTCTCACTGCTGCCTTCCCAGTGGGACAGGCAGGCACTTGGGAGCCAAATGCTGGGACACAGAGCAGAGAGCTTAGTATCATAGAATCAGTCAGGGCTGGAAGGGACCACAAGGATCAGCCAGTTCCAACCCCCCTGCCATGGGCAGGGACACCCCACACTAGATCAGCCTGGCCACAGCCTCATCCAGCCTGGCCTTAAACACCTCCAGGGACAGGGCCCCAACCACCTCCCTGGACAACCCATTCCAGGGCTTCACCACTCTCATGGGGAAGAACTTCCTCCTCCCCTCCAGCCTCAATCTCCCCACCTCCAGCTTCATTCCACTCCCCCTAGTCCTATCACTGCCTGAGATCCTGAGCAGTCCCTCCCCAGCCTTCCTGGAGCCCCCTTCAGATCCTGGAAGGCCACAATGAGGTCTCCTGGGAGCCTTCTCTTCTCCAGACTGAACAGCCCCAACTCCTTCAGTCTGTCCTCACAGCAGAGCAGCTCCAGCCCTCTGCTCATGCTCCTGGCCCTGCTCTGGACACCTTCCAGCACCTCCAGATCCCTCTTGTCACAGGGACTCTGTGACCATTGCAGGCAGCAGAGTTGCCACAGGCCAGAGAGCTCCAGCAGGAAAGAGAAAGTTTCTAATCCCCAGCTCCTGGAGAAACCTTGGGAAGGCCAAAAAAGGAGGGGCAGGAATGGCTGAAGCTGTTTGGGAATCAAGCTCTGGGTTCTGCACTCTGTGCATGGCTCTGCCTTGTGCCCTGGGATGTCAGAAGGCAGTGGGTCTGAGCAGAGAAGCCTGGGTGAGGGTGGAGGGTCTGCATGCAGCCTGGACTGAGTGCTTGCTTCGGCAGGTGATCTCCTCCATCGTCCCCGACGATGAGTACTTCGGCTTCGAGCCGCTGCGCTTCCAGGTAAGCAGGGCAGAGCTGGCAGGGCAGAGCTGGCAGGGCAGGAGTGCAGCTGCCATGGAGCTCCAGGCAGGGCCTGAGATCCCAACACCACCAGGGTAAGAACACTGTGGAAGAAGAACAGTACCAGACTAGATCCGTGGGGCCCTTGGGGTGTGATGTCAGCCTCCAGCCCTTGGAAGATGCATTTTACAGAGTCACAGAGCTGTCAGAGCTGGAAGGAAGCTCAAGGCTCAGCCAGTCCCAACCCCCTGCCATGGGCAGGGACACCTCACACCACAGCAGGTTGCTCACAGCCACCTCCAGCCTGGCTGCAAACACCTCCAGGGATAAGGCTTCCACCACCTCCCTGGGCAACCTGTGCCAGGCTCTCACCACCCTCCTGGGGAACAACTTCTTCCTAACATCTAATCTCAATCTCCCCATTTCTAGTTTTGCTCCATCCCCCCCAGTCCTATCCCTCCCTGACACCCTCAAAAGTCCCTCCCCAGCTTTCTTGCAGCCCCCTGCAGATCCTGGAAGGCCACAAGAAGGTCTCCTGGGAGCCTTCTCCTCTCCAGCCTGCACAGCCCTAACTCTCTCAGTCTGTCCTCACAGCAGAGCAGCTCCAGCCCTCTGCTCCTCCTCCTGGCCCTGCTCTGGACACCTTCCAGCCCCTCCAGATCTCACTTGTAGTCTCTCTGCCATGTCAGAGTAGCAGTGGAGGCTTTGTTCTGCTCAGCACACTCCAGGAAGTTTGCCTTGCCCTGTGAGCTGAGCTCCTGAGAGCCCAGAGGAGGGGAGAGGATTTTCTTAGTCGCTTCCTGGTGGGATAAAGAAAGAGAAGCTGCATCCTGGCCAGGGGCAGAGCTGCAGCCTTCTGTCTGGGGTGACAAGGCTGGTCAGGAGCCACAGCAAAGCAGCAGGGTGGGCTCTGGGAGGTGGCAGTGCTGCAGCCCCAGGTGTTGTTTCTCCCGCAGAGGCAGGGCTGCTCCCACGCCGGCGCTGATGCTCTGCGGTAAGTGCTCAGCCCTCCTTGCCCTGCCTCTGCTCTCACCATTTCTCTCCAGAAGGACTTGCTCTCTGCTCTGAGGCCTTGGTCAGAGGGCTCTGTGGGGTCCACACCCCCTCCTCACCGGGGTGGAGTGAATGAGGAAGGTGCCAAGGTTTGTGTGGCTGCGACAGGCACTGCCGGTCCCCAGCACCTCCCACCTGAGGACCTGGGGCAGGCTGCAGGAGCTGGGCACGCTGGGGAGGCAGGCAGGGGTCGTGCCATGGCTGGGGAGTGGGGGGTAGAGAGGGGCTGTGGGACCTGCCCAGGGCTGTGGCAGGGGAGGCTCAGTTGTCTTGTGCTGGTTCCCAGGGCAAGGCTTCTGGATTCTGCCTGCCAGCGCTGCTGTTGTGAGCCAGAGGCAGCCTTGCTTCATCAGACATGGATGTGATTTGCTTTGGTGCTGTTGAACCAGCAGGGCTGAGCTCAATAGCTGCTGTGACCTGCAGAGTGCTCCTCAGCACAGTGGGAGTGGGGCAGTGGCATTTGGGCAGCCAGTGTTTGCCCAGCTCCTCTGTCCCCAGCTGGACCAAGGAGCAGCAATGGAAGCCAGGGGTTGGCAGCACCTGAAGCAGCCGGAGCGTGCCAGCTGGGCTGGGTGCAGTGCCCTGGGTCACAGGCAGCCAGCAGCAGAGCTGCAGGGTCAGTGGAGCCGCTGTCCCCTTCCTCTGCAGGGACAGTGAGGAGAGCTACTGCCGAGTGGTGTCGCAGTACTGCCCGCAGGGCGCGCCGGGGCTGAGGGCAGGGAGCTTGGTCTTTGTGCTGCTGCGGGGAGCAGATGGCTGGGCCACGGCCATCCACGATGGGCAGGTAAGGAGCAGGGGGAGCTCAGCCCAGCCCCACCAGCAGAGACCACAGGAGCTTGCTGCAGCCCTCTGAGCACATTCCCTGGCAGCTACCTGTAGCACTGCAGGCAGAGGATGAGCTCAGCAGCTCCTTTCCACTGCCTGGCTGCTGAGCATGGAGCTCTCTGGCAGCTTCATTCACCTCTGCAGGGCATGTGTTGGGGCAGGAATCTCCTGAGGGTAGCAGACCTCCCCAGGGGCAGTGCAGTGTGGAGCAGTGTTTGTCACCTGGGAGCTCCAGTGGAGCCAAGGAGACAGCAGCACAGCAGAGCCCCCCAGGCTCACCCAGCCCAGCACTGCAGGCTCAGCACCAAACCATGGCCCTGAGCACCAGGCCCACAGCTGCTGGAACCCCCCCAGGGATGGGCACTGCAGCACTGCCCTGGGCAGCCTCTGCCAATGGCTGAGATCCCTTCCAGGGCAGAAATCTTTCCTGAGCTCCAGCCTGAGCCTCCCCTGGGGCAGCTTGGAAGCATTGCCTCTGCTCCTGGCCCTTGGCACCAAGGAGCAGAGGCTGCCCCCTCCTCACTCCAACCTCCCTGCAGGGAGCTGTAGAGAGCAGTGAGGTCTCCCTCAGCCTCCTCTTCTCCAGCCTGAACACCTCCAGCTCCCTCAGCCCCCCTCTAGCCCAGGGCCTCCAGGCCCTTCTCCAGCCTGGCTGCCCTGCTCTGGACAGGCTCCAGCCCCTCAGTGTCCTTCCTGCAGGGAGGGCCCAGAGCTGAGCACAGCACTCCAGCTGTGGCCTCAAATCCCAGTGCTGAGCACAGGGGGATGGTCACCTCCTGCTCCTGCTGCCCACCCTGCTGCTGACCCAAGCCAGGAGGCCTTTGGCTTTCTTGGCCCCCTGGGCACTGCTGGCTCCTGCTCAGTGACTGCCAACCAACACCCCCAGGGCCCTCTCTGAGCCACAGCTTTCCAACCACACATCCCCAGGTCTGTAGCTCCCCATGGGGTTGTTGTGACCCAGGGGCAGGCCCTGGCCCTTGGCCTTGTTGAGCTTCACCCAGTGAGCCTTGGCCCATGGCTCTCCCCTGCCCAGACCCTGCTGTGAAGCTTTCCCTATGGACACAGCCACCCAGCTTGGTGCCACCTGCAGACAGTAATTCCTGAGGGTGCCTCAGTGCCCCCAGCCAGGTCACTGGTAAAGGCAGTAAGGAGGACAGGCCCCAGTGCTGAACCCTGGGGGACACCACCCCTGGCAGGTTGCTCCTTACCTCTTAGATTAGCTTTGGGAAGGTCTCAGCTGTGCATCCAGGGTTTAATAGTGGCTCTGGAGAAGATCTGGGGAGTTAAAGCCCAGCAAATCTGAGCTCTTGCTGCAGACTGGGGAGCTGCAGGGTAAGCAGCTTGGATAGAAAGAGAGAACTATGGCAGCATGGAGAAGCCTTGGCTGGCAGAAACCATTTCTCATGTTGCTTGCAAGAGCCAGGGGCAGCCCTGGGTTGGGCAGAGCCAGGGCACTCTGGGTTGGGCAGAGCCAGGGCACTCTGGGTTGGGCAGAGCCAGGGCACTCTGGGTTGGGCAGAGCCAGAGCAGCCTGGGTTGGGTAGAGCCAGGGCACTCTGGGTTGGGCAGAGCCAGGGCACTCTGGGTTGGGCAGAGCCAGGGCACTCTGGGTTGGGCAGAGCCAGGCCTGGGTTGGGTAGAGCCAGGGCACTCTGGGTTGGGCAGAGCCAGGACTGGGTTGGGTAGAGCCAGGGCACTCTGGGTTGGGCAGAGCCAGGGCAGCCTGGGTTGGGCAGAGCCAGAGCAGCCTGGGTTGGGTAGAGCCAGGGCACTCTGGGTTGGGCAGAGCCAGGGCACTCTGGGTTGGGCAGAGCCAGGGCAGCCCTGGGTTGGGCAGAGCCAGGGCACGCTGGGTTGGGCAGAGCCAGGGCAGCCTGGGTTGGGTAGAGCCAGGGCAGCCTGGGTTGGGCAGAGCCAGGGCACTCTGGGTTGGGCAGAGCCAGGGCAGCCTGGGTTGGGCAGAGCCAGGGCAGCCTGGGTTGGGTAGAGCCAGGGCAGCCTGGGTTGGGCAGAGCCAGGCCTGGGTTGGGTAGAGCCAGGGCAGCCTGGGTTGGGCAGAGCCAGGCCTGGGTTGGGTAGAGCCAGGGCAGCCTGGGTTGGGCAGAGCCAGGGCACTCTGGGTTGGGTAGAGCCCAGGGCAGGTATCACTTGCTTCCAGAAAGTCCCAGAGATTCTTCCCAAGAGCACTAGAAAGCCCCCAGGGAGCTGCTGGAGCAGGGGGGGCAATGCTCTGAGGGTACAGTGCCCCCCAGGGCAGTGCTCCCCAGGGCAATGCTCTGAGTCTCACAGTCTCACAGTATAACTAAGGTTGGAAATGACCTCGAGGATCATCGAGTCCAACCTATCAACACAGACCCCATGACTAGACCATGGCACCAAGTGCCACATCCACTCCCCTCTGGAACACCTCCAGGGATGGGGACTCCACCACCTCCCTGGGCAGCACATCCCAATGGCTAACAACTCTCTCTGGGAAGAACTTTCTCCTCACCTCCAGCCTAAACCTCCCCTGGCACAGCTTGAGACTGTGTCCTCTTGTTCTGGGGCTGCTTGCCTGGGAGAAGAGACCAACCCCCACCTGGCTCCAACCTCCCTTCAGGGAGTTGGAGAGAGCAAGAAGGTCTCCCCTGAGCCTCCTCTTCTCCAGGCTAAGCAACCCCAGCTCCCTCAGCCTCTCCTCACAGGGCTGTGCTCCAGACCCCTCCCCAGCTTTCTTGCCCTTCTCTGGACACCTTCAAGTCTCTCAATGTCCTTCATGAACTGAGGAGCCCAGAACTGGACACAGGACTCAAGGTGTGGCCTCAGCAGTGCTGAGCACAGGGCACAAGGACTTCCCTGCTCCTGCTGGCCACACTCTTCCTGCTGCAGGCCAGGATGCCCTTGGCCTTCTTGGCCCCCTGGGCACACTGCTGGCTCATGTTTAGGCAGCTGTCACTCAGCACCCCCAGGTCCCTCTCTGCCTGGCTGCTCTCAGCCACTCTGCCCCCAGCCTGTAGCTCTGCATGGGATTGCCGTAGCCAAAGTGCAGCCCCTGGCACTTGGACTTGTTGAATGCCATCCTGTTGGCCTCTGCCCATCAATGCTCCCCAGGACAATGCTCTGAGGGTACAATGCTCCCCAGGACAATGCTCTGAGGGTACAATGCTCCCCAGGGCAATGCTCTGAGGGTACAGTGCTCCCCAGTGCAGTGCTCTGAGGGTACAGTGCTCCCCAGGGTAAAGCACAGAAGCAAAGGGTGGGCAAAACTGAGCAGCTTCTCCTTGCTGCTTTCTCAAGCAGGGCTGTGCCCCAGGGCAGGGCAGACAGAAAGGGGGCTGGGGGGGCTGGGGCTGTCTCACCCTGCTCTGCTCTGTCTCCTCAGAAGCTGCACATCCCAAGCTCTCTCCTGGAGCCTGCCTCCACGATGGATCCCTGGGTGAGCCTTGCAGCAGGGGTGGGAAGGGGCCCAGGAGATGCTTTGGGGACGTTTGGTTATCACAGGACAGCAGAGCTGTGTGAGAGCCACAGGCTGTGGAAGACTGAGGCCCCCTGGCTGGAGACCAGCTGCTCTTGAGCAGGGGCAGCAGGAGGGTCAAGAGCAGGGCAGTGCTGGTCCTTGGCACACATCAGGGGCTTGGCCTTGCAGCCCACCACAGTGCTGCTTTGCAGCCCAGGCTGTCACCTCTCACTTGCTGTGGGCTGCTGGGGCACACAGAGAGGAGCAGCTGCCACAGCTCTCCTGACCCACTGCAGCCTGCTGAGGCACAGCACAGCCCAAGGAGGGGTTTGGGGGCCTGGGCTGTGTGCTGCTGCCATGCTGTGTGTGGGCACCAGGCGGGGCAGGGCTGAGGAGTGCTCCCATGGTCCAGCCCAGCAGGGTGAGAGCAGCTCACCTCCTGCACTGGGGCTGGAGCAGGCACTGCCTTTTGCCTCCAGACCATGTGCAGGAGGCCTGAAGCCTCACCTCTGACCGAGGGAGCCATCCCTCCCCTCCCCTCTGCACTGTGCCACACATGATGCCAGTCCCTTCCCAGCTGAGCCCAGTGCAGGAGGCTGCAGCCCAGAGCCCTGGCCCCGTGGGAGCTGGCTGCAGCACCTGCTTGTCCTGAGGCCTTTTTTCCCTTCCCATGAAGAGTGCAGCCCTGGCCACAGCACACACCTGGCTGCTTGCTGCAGGGCTGTCTCCCTGTGGGTGCCCCAGGCTTGGCTGGGGGGGCTGGCAGGCAGTGGGGTGAGGCCTCAGTGAAGCATGAGCAGCCCCAGCCCAGCAAGGGGCAGCAGGTCGAGGGAGTGTCCCAGCAAAGTTCTCATGCTCCCTGCTGCCCAAGAGCTGCAGAGGCCTCCCCCTGAGTGCTGCACCTCACCCAGCCATGCAGGGAGCTGTCTGCCTGGGCCTGTCCCTGGGGTTACCCCAGAGGTGTGTCATAGTTTCATTCAGGGTTGGAAGGGACCACAAGGATCATCTAGTTCCAACCCCCCTGCCATGGGCAGGGACACCCCACACTAGATCAGCCTGGCCACAGCCTCATCCTGCTGCCTGCTGCTGTGCTCACCAGCTGCCCTGCTCTCTGATGTCCTGCTGCAGGTCACCAATGGCCTTCCCCTCCCTCCTGCCCAGCTGCCTCCCAGCCGGCTGCCTGTGGATCAGAAGCCAGGTAGTGCCCCGGGCCAGGAGCCCCCCTGGAGGCCCTGTGCACCCCCAGCCTCAGGGCTGCCCCTCTGCTAGGGGCTTGCAGAAGGGCTGCCAAGGCCTCTGCTGACTGCAGGTGCTGTTCCTCTGCTCTTGGTCTGCAGAGCCTGCTGGGGGAGAAGAAGCCTCTGCAAACAGTGCTGGTGCTGAAGGGCAGAAGGTAAAGGGTTTCACAAGCTGGGGCTGGCACAGCCTCACGGGGTCAGGGCTGTGGAGAGTGCAAGAGTCCTGGCCAGGTCCTCCAAACCCCTGAGCTGTTCCTCTGGCCCTTGCCCCATTCCAAAGAGAGGCTTCCATGTGTCTTCCCTCTGCCACTCTCAGGCTGGTAGCCAGGCAGGTTTGGGAGCAGCCCCAGGCTGGGGCAGGGCCCTTTGGCCACCCTCCCCCAGAGCCCCAGGCACAGCTGTGTTCTCAGGCACACACTGTACAGCCCACTCTGCAGGAGAGAGCTGTCCCTGGAGCCCCTGCTGAGGCCTCTCCTCCTCTCCTGGGTGCCACCTCCTGCCCCTCTCAGCTCACAGGTCATTCAGGTTTGCCTTCTCCTGGGAGGGTGTCCTCTGGAGCAGCCTGGGTGTGAGGGAGCTGAAGCTGCTGCTTGGGGGCAGCAGCTCTGTGGCAGTGCCAGCAGCAGATCAGCTCTGCTCCCTTTGCCACCTCTCTTTGCAGGGCTCTTGGAGCCAGTTTTTGGTCAGCTGGACTTCAGAGCAGGCAGCAGAACACAGGGGTTTAGTATCAGAGTATCAGTCAGGGCTGGAAGGGACCACAAGGATCATCCAGTCCCAACCCCCCTGCCATGGGCAGGGACACCCCACACTAGATCAGCCTGGCCACAGCCTCATCCAGCCTGGCCTTAAACACCTCCAGGGACAGGGCCCCAACCACCTCCCTGCACAACCCATTCCAGGGCTTCACCACTCTCTTGGGGAAGAACTTCCTCCTCTGCAGCTGGCTGGAGGAGCTCTGCTCACAGCTTGGGGTTGGAAGGCAGCTGAGCCAGGAACAGGTTTGCTGGGTCCTGAGAGGGACATTTGAACCCACAGTGGTAGGGATGGATGGGAAGGGAGCTCTGGGGATCTGCCAGGGCAGCTCTCACAGCATCACAGTGTCCAGGCAGGTCTGCAGTGTCTCCAGAGCTGGAGGCTCCAGCACCTCCCTGGGCAGCCTGCTCCAGGGCTCTGCCACCCCCACAGGGAAGAAATCCCTCCTCATCTTTAGAAGGAACTTCCTGTGTTGAGGTTTGTGCCCAGCACCTCTTCTCCTGCCACTGGGGACCACTGGGAAGAGTCTGGCCTCATTTCCTGCCCTACCAAGGTCTCCCCTCAGCCTCCCCCAGGCTGAGCAGCCCCAGCTCTCAGCCTCTGTTCCAGTGCCCTCAGCGTCTCAGTGGCCCTGTGCTGGACTCTCCCCAGTAGTTCTTTGTCCTTGAGCTGTGGAGCCCAGCACTAGACACAGCATTCCTCATGGGGCCTCACCAGGCCAGAGAAGGGAGGGCAGAGAACCTCCTTGGACTTGCTGCACTCTTACTGCACCCCAGGATGGCATTGGCCTTGTTGGCCCTGAGGGCACATTGGTGGCTCCTGGGCATCCTGCTGTCTGCCAGGGCTCCCAGGTCCTTCTCCCCTCCTCAGAGCTGCTCTCCAGCAGGTCAGCACCCAGGCTGTACTGCTCCATGGGGTTGTTCTTCCCAGCCTTTGTTCCTGTAGCTGCCCTGAGGCTCAGACCTGCAGTTTGATGCTGCTCTGCCATTTGAGACAGGCCTGAATGACCAGGCTGTGCTCCCACCTCTCCCAGCAGCTCCCACCAGCCCATGGAGAAGCTTCAGCCAGCATGGAGAGACCTGTGGTGCTGAGAGCTCGGTGTGAGTGCAGCCTGGTGCTGAGGGCAGGGCAGCTGCCCCCCGAGGCAGAGCTGCGCAGGCTGCTGCGGGAGCGCTTCGGGCAGCAGGCTGAGAGAGGGAGGCTGAGGTGAGTGTGGGGTGAGCCCTGGGGGCAGAGAGGCTGAGGTGAGTGTGGGGTGAGCCCTGGGGGCAGGGGAGGCTGAGGTGAGTGTGGGCTGAGCCCTGGGGGCACAGAGGCTGAGGTGAGTGTGGGGTGAGCCCTGGGGGCAGAGAGGCTGAGGTGAGTGTGGGCTGAGCCCTGGGGGCACAGAGGCTGAGGTGAGTGTGGGGTGAGCCCTGGGGGCAGGGGAGGCTGAGGTGAGTGTGGGGTGAGCCCTGGGGGCAGGGGAGGCTGAGGTGAGTGTGGGGCTGAGCCCTGGGGGCAGAGAGGCTGAGGTGAGTGTGGGGTGAGCCCTGGGGGCAGAGAGGCTGAGGTGAGTGTGGGGTGAGCCCTGGGGGCACAGAGGCTGAGGTGAGTGTGGGGTGAGCCCTGGGGGCAGGGGAGGCTGAGGTGAGTGTGGGGTGAGCCCTGGGGGCAGAGAGGCTGAGGTGAGTGTGGGCTGAGCCCTGGGGGCAGGGGAGGCTGAGGTGAGTGTGGGGTGAGCCCTGGGGGCACAGAGGCTGAGGTGAGTGTGGGGTGAGCCCTGGGGGCAGAGAGGCTGAGGTGAGTGTGGGGCTGAGCCCTGGGGGCAGAGAGGCTGAGGTGAGTGTGGGGCTGAGCCCTGGGGGCAGAGAGGCTGAGGTGAGTGTGGGGTGAGCCCTGGGGGCAGGGGAGGCTGAGGTGAGTGTGGGGCTGAGCCCTGGGGGCAGGGGAGGCTGAGGTGAGTGTGGGGCTGAGCCCTGGGGGCAGAGAGGCTGAGGTGAGTGTGGGGTGAGCCCTGGGGGCAGAGAGGCTGAGGTGAGTGTGGGGTGAGCCCTGGGGGCACAGAGGCTGAGGTGAGTGTGGGGTGAGCCCTGGGGGCAGGGGAGGCTGAGGTGAGTGTGGGGTGAGCCCTGGGGGCAGAGAGGCTGAGGTGAGTGTGGGGTGAGCCCTGGGGGCAGGGGAGGCTGAGGTGAGTGTGGGGTGAGCCCTGGGGGCACAGAGGCTGAGGTGAGTGTGGGGTGAGCCCTGGGGGCAGAGAGGCTGAGGTGAGTGTGGGGCTGAGCCCTGGGGGCAGGGGAGGCTGAGGTGAGTGTGGGGCTGAGCCCTGGGGGCAGGGGAGGCTGAGGTGAGTGTGGGGTGAGCCCTGGGGGCAGGGGAGGCTGAGGTGAGTGTGGGGCTGAGCCCTGGGGGCACAGAGGCTGAGGTGAGTGTGGGGTGAGCCCTGGGGGCAGAGAGGCTGAGGTGAGTGTGGGGTGAGCCCTGGGGGCAGAGAGGCTGAGGTGAGTGTGGGGCTGAGCCCTGGGGGCAGAGAGGCTGAGGTGAGTGTGGGGCTGAGCCCTGGGGGCAGAGAGGCTGAGGTGAGTGTGGGGTGAGCCCTGGGGGCAGGGGAGGCTGAGGTGAGTGTGGGGTGAGCCCTGGGGGCACAGAGGCTGAGGTGAGTGTGGGGTGAGCCCTGGGGGCAGAGAGGCTGAGGTGAGTGTGGGGCTGAGCCCTGGGGGCAGAGAGGCTGAGGTGAGTGTGGGGCTGAGCCCTGGGGGCAGAGAGGCTGAGGTGAGTGTGGGGTGAGCCCTGGGGGCAGGGGAGGCTGAGGTGAGTGTGGGGCTGAGCCCTGGGGGCAGGGGAGGCTGAGGTGAGTGTGGGGCTGAGCCCTGGGGGCAGAGAGGCTGAGGTGAGTGTGGGGTGAGCCCTGGGGGCAGAGAGGCTGAGGTGAGTGTGGGGTGAGCCCTGGGGGCAGGGGAGGCTGAGGTGAGTGTGGGGCTGAGCCCTGGGGGCAGGGGAGGCTGAGGTGAGTGTGGGGTGAGCCCTGGGGGCAGGGGAGGCTGAGGTGAGTGTGGGGCTGAGCCCTGGGGGCACAGAGGCTGAGGTGAGTGTGGGGTGAGCCCTGGGGGCAGAGAGGCTGAGGTGAGTGTGGGGTGAGCCCTGGGGGCAGAGAGGCTGAGGTGAGTGTGGGGCTGAGCCCTGGGGGCAGAGAGGCTGAGGTGAGTGTGGGGCTGAGCCCTGGGGGCAGAGAGGCTGAGGTGAGTGTGGGGCTGAGCCCTGGGGGCAGAGAGGCTGAGGTGAGTGTGGGGTGAGCCCTGGGGGCAGAGAGGCTGAGGTGAGTGTGGGGCTGAGCCCTGGGGGCAGAGAGGCTGAGGTGAGTGTGGGGTGAGCCCTGGGGGCCAAAGAGGCTGAGGTGGGGTGAGCCCTGGGGTGTGGAGCTGTGTCTGCCCTCCTGGGAGCAGTTACCTGTGGCCAAAGCAGTGCAGCAGGGCTGCAGCAGGGCTCCAGCAGGGCTCCAGCAGGGTCCAGCAGGGCTCCAGCAGGGTCCAGCAGGGTCCAGCAGGGCTCCAGCAGGGCTCCAGCAGGGTCCAGCAGGGCTCCAGCAGGGCTCCAGCAGGGTCCAGCAGGGCTCCAGCAGGGCTCCAGCAGGGTCCAGCAGGGCTCCAGCAGGGCTCCAGCAGGGTCCAGCAGGGCTGCAGCAGGGCTCCAGCAGGGCTGTGTCTCACAGCCACCCCCCAGGGCTGGCCTCCCAGGGGCTCTGGATGGAGGGCAGCCTGTGCTGCGTGGCCTCTGGAGGGTCTTTCCCAGGCAGCTGGGTGCCATGGTGGAGGAGTGGGGAGCAGAGAGGGGAGCTGCAGCTGCTGTTGGGCTTTATCCTGCTCAGCTCAGTGCTGGAGGAACACCTGCAGCAGTGCAGGGCAGCCTGGGAGCTGGCCCTGCCCCCCCTGACTGTGCAGCCCTGGGGGCACTCAGGAGGGTTGGAGTGTGTGGGCAGGGGACAGTCACCCCCAGCAGCGCCCCCCCTGAGCATGCCCCATGGTGTGGTGCATGGCAGCAGGCTCAGAGCTGGCTAGCCCAGGGGGCTTGGCAGGCTGAAGGTGTCAGGGGGCCAGGCTGGGCCCAGCTCTGGCTCTGAGCTGCCCCCCTGCCCCTCAGCTACAGGCACACGGACGGCACGGAGCTGGGCACGCTGGAGGCACAGCAGGATCCGGAGGGGCTGTGGCAGCAGCTGGCAGAGGGCAGCCTGGCACTCTGCTGCCAGGTATGTGGGCTGGGACAGGCTGCTCTGCTCTGCTGGGACAGGCTGCTCTGCTCTGCTGGCACAGGCTGCTCTGCTGGGACTCCAAGCTCTCCCACACTGCCTTCCTCCTGCAGGACTCGGACTCCCCCTCGGCCAGGCCTGTGCTCTACAGGATGCTGGCCCTGCACCCTTACCCTGCCCAGGGGCCAGGGGACCTGGAGTTCAGCAAGGGAGACCTGCTGGATGTGCTCTCTGAAGGTAGCCCCAGTGCTGTCTGCAGGCTTGTGCTGGGCAGCAGATGGCCTCCCCCAGGGCTGGCTCAGCCTCACCCCCAGCAGCGAGGGGCTGGGGCTGGGTTTTGCCCAGAGGGAGATCCCAGCCAGGAAGCCTCTCCCTGAGGCCCCTGGGGGCTCACCCTGCTCCTTTTGTGTCCCCAGTGAACGAGGAGTGGCTGGAGGGACGCTGCAAGGGCAGGACTGGCATCTTCCCCAAGTGCTTTGCCACCCAGACCAGCTGTGGTGCTGCCTCCCTGTAGAGAGCAGGAGCCTTCTGCTGCCAGCCACACCAGCTCCCAGGGCTGGCACACACCAGCCCCAGCTCCCTCAGGCCACAGCCAGGAGGTTGCTGACCCTGGCCAGGAGCTGTGCCCCCTCCCAGATGCCCTGGGGTCAGTCCAGCAGCCATTTGAGCTGGCATACCTCTGTGCTGCTGCTGCCAGAGATGTGCCCATGCAGGGCAGGGAGGAGAGGGGCAGCCTGGTGTCTGGCTGTGGGGAATGGCCTTGTGGCAGCTCAGGGCTCAGGCTGCTGGGTGGCAGGAGGTTAATCTCTTCTCCCTTGCTGCTCAGGCCGGGGCTGGAGAGGCTGAACCTGACTCTAGGGAAGGCCAGGAGAGCCCTCTGGGAGCAGGAGGCAGAGCCCTGCTCCCCAGGCCCTTGGCTCACATGTCCTTGTCTCCAGCACCAGAAGGCTTTTGCACATGGGCTGACACTTGGTGAGGACTACCAGGGGGCACGGCCCACAGCAGTGCCCCAAGGACCTGCCACAGCAGAGGGCTCTGACCCCTCCTCAGCCTGGATGCTGTGTGGGCAGGGGTCCTGCAGCACAGAGGGGAGCTGTGGGCACAGCCCTGGGCTTTGGGAGGAGCTGGGGAGTGTGGTGCTGGGCTGGGGGCTGGAGCTGGAGGCACTGAAGTGCCCAACTCCTGCAGCTGAGCTGGGCTTGGGCTCTGCTGCTCTGAATAAACCCCTCAAGTGCCTGGAGCTGGAACCTGCTGTGGGGTTGGTGTCTGATGAAGCTGGGCTCTGTGGCTTGAGCAGAAGGTAAACCCTGAGCCAGAGCTGGCAGCTCTGAAACCAGCTCCCACTTGTGTCCTGCTGCTGAGTGAGTTGGGAGCCAGCTGCCAGTGTCCAGGGGAGGAAGTTCTGTCACACACCACAACAGCCCGGCACAGCCTGCCCAGGGCAGGGTGCAGGGGAGGTCATCCCCCTCCTCAGGCCTGGGGTGGCCTCAGGTGCCTGGCAGGGCAGCCCAGCAGCACTGGGGGAGCAGAGGGAGCTGTGCCAGGCTGGCCAGCAGCTCTCCTTTGAGAACCACACTCAGTTTATTTCCAGTTTGCATTCATCTGGCCTGTGCCAAACCACCACGTCCTGGCCAGCTTCAGCCAGCCTGAAGGAGGCTTTTCCTCCTGGAGGCCCCTCCAGAGCTCAAGACACCTTTGCCACCTGTGGCACCTTTGCAGAGATGACCCAGCTGGCCCTCCTGAGCAGTGGAGATGGCTCTAATGCCTTCCTCCTCCTCCTCCTCCTCCACCTCCTGCCCCACTTCCTGCCCAGCTCAGCGGGCAGGGGCTGGGAGCTACTTGGTTTTCCAGAGGTAGTGGAGGCAAAGGGCCAGCAGGCCTGTCAGCATGGCCAGTACGAGGAAGGAGACAGCCCCTGCCCACAGGCTGGGCTGGTGGCCCTTGAGCTGGCACAGGCCCTCTGCAGGGATCATGTTGGTGAGGTTCAGCATGTAGCCCAGCGTCCAGCCCAGGTCTGTGCCGCCTGCCTGGGGCGAGAGAGCAGAGGCCATTACCCACCCCTGCCCTGCCCTGCCCTGCCAGGGCACTGCAGTGCCAGGGGCTGGCAGCCACCTCTCCACCAGCTCTGCCTGCACCTGATCTTGCCAGCAGCAGTGGGAGAGCTTCCCCCTGCCCCCTTCCCAAGGGCAGCTCAGCAGGGAGGGCTGCCCTGCTCCACAGCTGCCTGCACAGGGGGCTGAGCTCCCCTCCCACTTCAGATGGGGTCAAAGGGGGCAGGAGACCACCACCAGCTTCTCTCTGAGGCCCACATCAGTTCTGCCCAACATCTCAGTGGCCCAATCCTGCCCCCCACTTCTCTGCCCCCCATAACATCAGCGGCTGTGCCCACCAGCAGGCCCCAGCAACCAGCCGGTGCCAGAGGCTGGGGGCAGGGAAGGAAGAGAGAAGCTGTGCTGGGCTGGCTGGGAGGCAGCCACCAGGTGAGGCGGAAGGGAGTGCAGGGTGCTGCTGGGCTGGGCTGGGCAGGGCTGGGCTGGGCAGGGCTGGGATGGGCTGGGCTGGGATGGGCTGGGCTGGGCAGGGCTGGGCTGGGATGGGCTGGGCTGGGATGGGCTGGGCTGGGCTGGGTAGGGCTGGGCAAGGCAGGGCTGGGCTGGGCTGGGCTGGGCAAGGCAGGGCTGGGCTGGGCTGGGCTGGGTAGGGCTGGGCAAGGCAGGGCTGGGCAGGGCTGGGCTGGGCAGGGCAGAGCAAGGCAAGGCTGGGCAGGGCTGGGCTGGGCAAGGCTGGGCTGGGCAGGGCTGGGCTGGGCAAGGCTGGGCTGGGCTGGGCAAGGCAGGGCTGGGCTGGGCAAGGCTGGGCTGGGCTGGGCTGGGCAAGGCTGGGCTGGGCAGGGCTGGGCTGGGCTGGGCAAGGCAGGGCTGGGCTGGGCAGGGCTGGGCAGGGCAGGGCTGGGCTGGGCTGGGCAGTGCAGGGCAGTGCAGGGCAGGGCAGGGCAAGGCTGGGCCGGGCAGGGCAGCGCAGGGCAGGGCAGGGCAGCGCAGGGCAGCGCAGGGCAAGGCAGGGCAGGGCAGCGCAGGGCAGGGCAGCGCAGGGCAGGGCAAGGCAGGGCAGGGCAGCGCAGGGCAGGGCAGCGCAGGGCAGGGCAGGGCAGCGCAGGGCCGGGCAGGGCAGGGCAGGGCAGCGCAGGGCAGGGCAGGGCCGGGCAAGGCAGGGCAGGGCAGGGCAGCGCAGGGCAGGGCAGCGCAGGGCAAGGCAGGGCAGGGCAGGGCAGCGCAGGGCAGGGCCGGGCAGGGCAGGGCCGGGCAGGGCAGGGCAGCGCAGGGCAAGGCAGGGCAGGGCAGGGCAGCGCAGGGCAGGGCCGGGCAGGGCAGGGCCGGGCAGGGCAGGGCAGCGCAGGGCCGGGCAGGGCAGTGCAGGGCCGGGCAGGGCAGGGCAGGGCAGGGCAGGGCCGGGCAGGGCAGGGCAGGGCAGGGCAGGGCAGGGCAGCGCAGGGCAGGGCAGGGCAGGGCAGTGCAGGGCAGGGCCAGGCCGGCGCCGCGGGGGCTTTACCTGCCGGCTGAAGTGGAGGCTGCTCCAGCTCTGCTCGTCGAACTTGTAGCCCTCCAGCAGCAGGGTCAGGATGTAGGTTGCTGTGGCACAGTAGGAGTGCAGGTGCTCCCTGGCCTCGGGGTAGGTCTCCACCAGCTGTGGGGCAGTGAGGAAGGCATCACAGAGCTGTCAGGGCTGGAATAAGCCAGTCCCAACCCCCTGCCATGGCCAGGGACACCTCACACTGCAGCAGGTTGCTCACAGCCACATCCAGCCTGGCTGCAAACACCTCCAGGGATGGAGGAAACCTGCTCAGAGCCCCTGCCTAGCCCGGGGAACAGCAGGATGTGTGCTCCTGCAGAGAGCTGGGACAGGACCAGCACAGGGCTCCCTGCTGCCCCCCACAAGGCACTGACCTCTGTCCAGTTCCTCCTGCAGAAGTCCTGGATTGTGGAGTTGACATCACTTGGAGACTGCAGGCTGGTGAGGTTCAGGAAGTCAAAGGTGTAGTAGAACCCAGAGAAGGCCTGGGGGTGATGGGGAGATGGTGAAAACCACAACCCCTTCCTCACCCCAAATCCAGAGCCAGGGCCCCTCCTGCCTGGGCACAGGGCCCCATGTCTTTGCCAGGGTTCTGCATCCAGCACCCAGCTGATGGTCTGCCACAATGTCTTGGGGCTGCTGCCTGTGCTCTGAGCTAGCTCAGACCTGCTCCTTGGGACAGGACCTTCCTGTTCCCCTCAGGGAAGTCTGGGACGTGGCAGGAGGCAGAAGCCACCTCCCAGCACAGGAGGTTTGCAGATGGGACTGGTTCTGGGGTCCCCTCTCCCCCTTGCCCACAAGCAGTGGCAGAGAGGCTCCCACCCTGCCTCCTCCCCCACCCCAGCCCCGGGCTGGCTCCTTACGAAGAACTCTCCCCGCAGGGGGGGCTGATAGACCCCGTTGAAGCCACAGCTCTCATTGGCCCCACAGCTGAAGTTGAAGAGCTCCTGGATGGCAGCACTGCAGGCTGCTGGCTGCCCTGTGCCTCTCACACTCAGGCTCTCTGCAGGGCTGGCTGTGCTTGGTGCCTGCACACAGGGGCTGTCGTAGAGCTGTGCCACGGTGAGGTTCTCCTGGTAGCCCAGGGGGTAGCAGGGGTGGGAGATCTGCTGGGGAGATGAGCTGCCCTGGGGACAGCAGGAGCTGTTAGTGGGACAGCAGTGAGACCTCACCCCACTGCCCATCCTGCACTCAGACATGCCCACAGAGCAAGACCTGGCCCCCAGCAGGGTTTGAGGAGGAGCAGGATCCATCCTTCCCGTGACTAAGCTGCCTGCAGCTGCTGCTGGCCCTGCTGAGCCATGCTGGGGAGGGGGGGGAATGCCCCAGCACCTCCCCTGGGTGCTAACCCCCAGGGCAGTGTGTGGCCTGCATGGAGAGCTCCTTGCTCTTGGCATTCACGGTGCCCATGGCATCCTGCAGGCCCCAGCCCAGAAGGGACGAGAGGTGGAGCCCACCTGCATGCTCCCTGAGCACCCCTGACCCCACAGTGCTGAGACAAGCTGGGACAGAAGAGCACAGCACAGCACAGCACAGCATAGCACAGCACAGCACAGCATAGCACAGCATAGAATAGAATTAGCCAGGTTGGAAAAGACTTCAGAGGTCATCCAGTCCAACCTCTCCCCCAGCACCATCTGATCAACTCAACCATGGCACCAAGGGCCTCAGCCAGGCTCTTCCTAAACACCTCCAGGGATGGGGATTCCACCACCTCCCTGGGCAGCACATCCCCATGGCCAATCTCTCTTGCTGGGAAGAATTTCTTCCTAACAGCCAACCTAAACCTCCCCTGGCACAGCTTGAGACTGTGTCCTCTTGTTCTGCTGCTGGGTGCCTGGGAGAAGAGACCAACCCCCACCTGGCTACAACCTCCCTGCAGGGAGTTGCAGAGAGCAAGAAGGTCTCCCCTGAGCCTCCTCTTCTCCAGGCTAAGCAACCCCAGCTCCCTCAGCCTCTCCTCACAGGGCTGTGCTCCAGACCCCTCCCCAGCTTTCTTGCCCTTCTCTGGACACCTTCCAGCAGCTCAACATCTTTCCTGAACTGAGGAGCCCAGTGCTGGACCCAGAAGGAGCCCAGTGCTGGAGCAGTGGTCAGGAGCTGTGTTGGGAATCCTCTCTCCAGGCAGAAGCTGAGGGAGGCTGAGTGCATGGAGGCAGGAAGGAAGCTCAGGATACAGCTGGGCTGGGGAGAGGACCATTCCATGCCAGTGTGTGGCCAAGAGGAGCCTGGCAGGGAGCCACCAACACCTCCCACCCAAAAGGGACAGCCTTTTGCTGCAGTTGGTAAGACCCAAGCCTCTCCCAGGCCTTTGAACTCGAGGAAACTCCCAGATCCCTAACAGCTTTTCCACAGGCATGCCCAGCACTGCTGGAGGAGGCTGTGGGGGCAGCAGCAGGTGGCTGCCAGGTCCTGGTGAGCAGGGGCTGTGCTACCTTGTGGAGAGTTGCCATCAGCATCTTCAGGGCTTGTGTCTGCCCATAGCAGAGGTAGCTGTGGGTGTAGAGGGAGTAGTCAGTGCTGTACAGCCTGAAGAGCACAGAGGTGTTGCTGTCCTCGATGGGGACTCCAGGCTGGAAGGTGATCTGTGTGGAGGCTCCCCCGAGGTCCAGGGCTCCCAGGACCTGGCTGTCCCTGGGGTGCTCCCAACGCCCTGCAAAGGAATACTGCCCCAAGAAGGCAGCAAGAGTTAGTACCAGCTGCAGGCAGCCACACTCCCTGCACTGCCCTGCCCTGCCCTCCAGGAAGCCCCTGAGGGGCCTTCCATGTCCTGGCTCCCTGCCTATGTCCCTGACCCACACAGACATCCATGGAGCACTGCAGTCTGGCTGCTGCACATCAGCTGGGATGCAGAGGCTTGGAGGAGAGAAAGAGCAACCCTTCCACCTGGCCCCTGATACTGTTGCACCCCTGGGGTGCCAAAATGGACCAACAGGAGAGCAGGGAACCAGGCTGGAGACCAAGCAAAGCCCTTTGAGAGTGAGAGGCACCGTGCTGGAGCTGAGCCTGCACTTGGCTCCCACAGGCTGCATTTGTCTGCCATGATCTGCATTGCTTTCCCTCCCCTGGGCATCAGGAACCCTGGCTGCAGCTCAGACAGGCACTGCTCACCCACACTCCCCCCTGCCCCAGCCCCCAGCCCACCTTGAGCAGAGTCTCCAGCAGGTAGTTGACAGTGATCCAGCCCAAGGAGCCCTCCTCGTTCCCCGACAGGATCCGAGCCCCGCGGAAGTCCACAGGGTACTGCCCGATGGCCTTGGCAACCTCAGCCAGCACCTGCTCAGCCTTGCTGCTGTTCTGCTCCCTGCCCAGGCCAGGAGACACAGACCTTGTGCTGCAGGAGCCCAGGGCTGGCCAGCTCCTGCGGCACCAGGGCTGCTCCGAGGCAGGGCGAAAGCAGCGAAGCCCTCAGCTGCTGTGCTGCAGCCAACAGTGCTGCCTGGGGGCTCTGCACCAGCATGGGGAGGGCTCCTTCATGCCAGCCTGCAGAGGAGCTTCAGCCCCGCCTGGGGCTGCTGCCAGCCTGGGGCTGGAGTGCTTTCCCCATGGGCACAGCAAGCAGCTCTCTTCTTCACCCCCCTGGACTGCAGGCACAGAGGCTCTGCCCAGCACCACAGCCTGCCCAGGCTGCAGCCCCCATGCCCCTAGCATCCCCTGCTCCCAGCCCCCATGCTCCCAGCCCCCCATGCTCCCAGCCCCCCATGCCCCCAGCCCCCATGCCCCTAGCATCCCCTGCTCCCAGCCCCCATGCTCCCAGCCCCCCATGCTCCCAGCCCCCCATGCCCCCAGCCCCCATGCCCCTAGCATCCCCTGCTCCCAGCCCCCATGCCCCTAGCATCCCCTGCTCCCAACCCCCATGCTCCCAGCCCCCCATGCCCCCAGCCCCCCATGCTCCCAGCCCCCCATGCCCCCAGCAACCCATGCTCCAAGCCCCCATGCCCCTAGCATCCCCTGCTCCCAGCCCCCATGCTCCCAGCCCCCATGCCCCTAGCATCCCCTGCTCCCAGCCCCCTATGCCCCTAGCATCCCCTGCTCCCAGCCCCATGCCCCTAGCATCCCCTGCTCCCAGCCCCCATGCCCCTAGCATCCCCTGCTCCCAGCCCCCATGCCCCTAGCAATCCATGCTCCCAGCCCCCATGCCCCTAGCAATCCATGCTCCCAGCCCCCATGCCCCTAGATTCCCATGCTCCCAGCCCCCCATGCTCCCAGCCCCCAAGTTCCCAGCCCCCCATGCCCCCAGCCCCCCATGCTCCCAGCCCCCATGCCCCTAGCATCCCATGCTCCCAGCCCCCCATGCTCCCAGCCCTCCAAGTTCCCATCCCCCCATGCTCCCAGCCCCCAAGTTCCCAGCCCCCCCATGCCCCCAGCCCCCCATGCTCCCAGCCCCCCATGCTCCCAGCCCCCTATGCTCTCAACCCCCATGCCCCCAGCCCCCCATGCCCCCAGCCCCCATGCTCCCAGCCCCCTATGCTCTCAACCCCCATGCCCCCAGCCCCCCATGCCCCCAGCCCCCATGCTCCCAGCCCCCTATGCTCTCAACCCCCATGCCCCCAGCCCCCCATGCTCCCAGCCCCCTATGCTCTCAACCCCCATGCCCCCAGCCCCCTATGCTCCCAGCCCCCCATGCTCCCGGCCCCCCATGCCCCCAGCCCCCCATGCTCCCAGCCCCCCAAGTTCCCAGCCCCACATGCTCCCAGCCCCCCATGCTCTCAGCCCCCCGTGCCCCCATGCCCCCAAGTTCCCAGCCCCCCATGCTCCCAGCCCCCAAGCTCCCAGCCCCCCATGCCCCTAGCATCCCATGCTCCCACCCCCCATGCTCCCAGCCCCCATGCTCCCAGCCCCCATGCCCCTAGCATCCCATGCTCCCAGCCCCCCATGCTCCCAGCCCCCATGCTCCCAGCCCCCATGCCCCTAGCATCCCATGCTCCCAGCCCCCCATGCTCCCAACCCCCATGCCCCTAGCATCCCATGCTCCCAGCCCCCCATGCTCCCAGCCCCCATGCTCCCAGCCCCCTATGCTCCCAGCTCCCCATGCCCCCAGCCCCCTGCAGAACCATGAGGCAGGGAGGGCTTGGAGGAGACAGCTCAGGGCAGTGCCAGTACCTCAGCAGCCTCATGCCTGCCGTGGCCCCCAGGTAGGTTGGGGTCTCCTGCTGCTGCTCAGCAGGAACAATCTCCATGGCCCTGTCCAGGCAGGGCTTCAGGCTGGCTCCAGCCCCAGCAGGGTTGTCTGCATAGCTGGAGATGCCAGGTCCTGCAGAGGGCACCAAGGGATGGAGAGCTCAGGGCCACCCAGGAGGCACAGGGCAGCAGGATGTCCACCCAGAAAGCCCCCAGGGGTTATTCCCTGCATGCCATGAGCCAGTCCTTGCCAAGGGTGTCCCTGGAAGGGCAGTGCTCAGAGCTGGGCTGCCTGCAGGCAGCACCCTCAGCACAGCCAGAGCACACTGCAGGAGCAGGAGCTGAGCTCCTGCCCATCACAGGCTTCTTGTGGTGCTGAGCACAAACTTTGTGCCAGGGAGGCCCAAAGGCAGCAGCCAGTCCCACAGGACCTGGTGCACAAACAGAGCCATGGGACATCCCCTGGTCCCACTGGGAGGCTGTGTGGAGCCCACAGGGACTTGCAGAGGTGGCCTCTGCACTGCTGGAGTTTCCTTTCCTAGAGGCTGGCAGCAGGTCTGAGCACCAGCAGGGTCCTGTGGTGGGCAGGGAGAGGCTGAGGGGAGGCAGTGTCTCTGTTTACCTTCCCCTGAGCTTTGCACACCATTATCACCATTACCTCACACACTCCTTCCCTTACACTTTGCCCTCTGCCAGACCTTTGCAGTTAACCAGTAACTGCCACACAGCACCACACAGCCTGGGCTGGAAGTGACCTCAGAGCTCTCTCACCACTGCCTGGGCACCCCTGGGGAGGCCTCCTGGCTGCAGAGGCAGTGAGGAGCCCACAGGAACCCAGCCCTGATTAAGGACTCCTGCAGAGCCCTTAGCAGCCCCTGTGGCAACACCAAAGCCCAGGCCAGGAAAGAAACTGCAGGGAGAGAGTGTGGGGAGAAGAGAAGGAAGTGGCTGCCAGAGGGAAGGAACAAACTCTGCCCAGCCAGCACCCCAAGCTGGCAGCTGATGCACAGCCACCAGCCATCGGAGCCCATGGGGTGGGGGTCAGCCTGGCTCCATCCAGTGGTGTCAGGACAAGGGGCAGGGACACCAGGGGGAGCACAGGAGGGTCCATGGGAACATAAGGAACAAATGCTTCACTTTTAGGGTGGCAGAGCCCTGGAGCAGGCTGCTCAGAGAGGCTGTGGGGTCTCCACCTCTGGTGGCATTCAAAGCCCTTCTGGATGTGTTTCTGTGTGATCTGTTCTGGGTGATCCTGCCCCACCAGGGGGAGTGGACTGGATGCTCTGAGGTCCCTTCCAGCCACTACCCTTCTGTGATTCTGGGTCACATCCACTCATTCCCCAGGCCCAGGGAGCTCTCTGGACCTCCCTGGCAGCACCCAGATGTCCCAGCCACAAAGCTCTGCTGTGTTTGGTGCCAGCCAGGCACCAAGATGAAATCTGCAGAGGCAGTGAGGAGCCCACAGGAGCCCAGCCCTGATTAAGGACTCCTGCAGAGCCCTTAGCAGCCCCTGTGGCAACACCAAAGCCCAGGCCAGGAAAGAAACTGCAGGGAGAGAGTGTGGGGAGAAGAGAAGGAAGTGGCTGCCAGAGGGAAGGAACAAACTCTGCTCAGCCAGCACCCCAAGCTGGCAGCTGATGCACAGCCACCAGCTGCCAGCCTGGACTGGCTCTAGGGACCACAGCACCTGGGGCACAAATCCCTTCCCCACCTCGGGATCCCCCAGCTCCTGCAGGGCTCCCCAGGGGCTGCAGCCCACAGCCCCTACCACGACTTGGTTGCTCCCTCAGCCCCTTTGGCCCAGGGCACACCGAAGGAGTCGGCACCCAGAGCGCTGGGGGAGGCTGGGAGAGCGATCCAGCAGGCTGGCACCGGGGAGGACACAGCCTCTGCCAGCCCCAGCCCAGCCCCAGCGACCACTCAGCTGGCACTGCCTCCCCTCCCCAGCCCGGCCCTCCCCTCCAGGCCCCCTGCCACCGCCTGGCACCGCCTGGCACCCGCCTGGGCAGCAGCACTCCACGTGCCTGGAGATGCCCAAGGGCTCAGTGCCCCTGGGGGCTCTTGGCCACTTCCCACCCCCGGCACCGGCCACCCCCCTGGGCTGGGCACGGGGCACGGGCAGCCTGGCACGGGGCCGGGGCCGGGCAAGGGCTGGGCAGGGGCTGGCACACTCACCCTCCACGCTGCAGGCCTCCAGCTGGGACACCACGCCGGTGCCGTTCTCCTTGCCCCCAGGCCAGCAGTAGATGTAGAGAGAGCTGTGTGTGGAGCCAGCGTCAAACACCAGCCCGTACTGGGGGCACAGAGGGCACACGTCAGGGAGAGGCCTGAGGGGCACTGCCACAGCCTGCCCAGGAGCTGCTGGGAGCCTCAGCCCTGGAGGAGGTGGCTCTGGGCAGCCTGCCCTGCTGGGAGCTGGCCCTGCCCGTGCCAGGGCCTTGGAGCTGGCTGCTCCTTGGGCTCCCTTCCAACCCTGACCCTCCTGTGGCACAGGCTCACAGCACCCCTGGGGCTGCACTGTGTCCCAGGGCTCCTGAGAGCTTCTGCTCTGCCTCCTGGCCTTGAACACAAGCAGCACAGCTTTGGGCTGAGCCTGCCTCCAGCAGCCCTGCTCCACCTCCAGCCCCTGATGCAGCCATGCAGGGCAGAGAGGGGCACCTGCAGGGCACCAGGGGGGCTGCACAGCAGGGGGGCTGCACAGCAGGGCAGCAGAGGGACTGGCACAGCAGGGCTGCAGGGGGGCTGGCACAGCAGGGGGGCTGGCAGAGCAGGGCTGCAGGGCGGCTGGCACAGCAGGGCTGCAGGGGGGCTGGCACAGCAGGGGGGCTGCACAGCAGGGCAGCAGAGGGACTGGCACAGCAGGGCTGCAGGGGGGCTGGCACAGCAGGGGGGCTGGCAGAGCAGGGCTGCAGGGCGGCTGGCACAGCAGGGCTGCAGGGGGGCTGGCACAGCAGGGAGGCAGCTGAGCTATCTCTACAGAGGGCACAGGGGCTGGCACTGCAGGTAAAGCAGCTTCAGCCACCACAGAGCAAGGGGAGCTCGAGGGAAGGCAGCAGAGCTCCTGCTGGCCCCCCAGGTGACCCTGCTGGTGGAGCTGCAGTGGCCCCACAGGATGTGGCCAGGGCAGGGAGAGCTCTCTGGCACTGCAGTCACCATCACAGGCCCTGGGGACATGGCAAGGCCACTCGTGGGACATGGCAAAGCCAAGCCCTGCCAGGCCTGTGGGACCTGTCCCATCGTGGTGACAAGCCCTGGGCTGAGCCCAGGGAGGGTCCTGTGCCGGGGGCCAGCCACAGCCAGTCTGGCACAGCAGAGGGGCTGGCACAGCAGAGGGGCTGGCAGAGCAAGGCTGCAGGGGGGCTGGCAGAGCAGGGCAGCAGGGGGGCTGGCAGAGCAGGGGGGCTGGCAGAGCAAGGCTGCAGGGGGGCTGGCAGAGCAGGGCAGCAGGGGGGCTGGCAGAGCAGGGGGGCTGGCAGAGCAGGGCAGCAGGGGGGCTGGCAGAGCAGGGCAGCAGGGGGGCTGGCAGAGCAGGGGGGGCTGGCAGAGCAGGGCAGCAGGGGGGCTGGCAGAGCAGGGCAGCAGGGGGTGGCTGTGCTGCTCCCCAGGGCCCTACCTTGGTTTTAGGAGGCAGGAAGACATCCTCCACCTTCACGACGTTGAGGATGAGGGCGATGAGGCTGAAGACACAGGTGGCTGCCCAGAGTCCTGCCACAGCCTTGGCTTTGTAGGCCATCCCTCCTGCGACCTGCAGGAGCAGCCCAGAGCTCTCAGCTCGGCTTTTCCAAGCCCAGCCTTAAACTGCAAAGCTGGTGGCTGGATGCAGGGCTTTGCCTTTCCCTCCTGAAGCCATCCTGCAGTGCAGAGCTGCTCTTAGGAGAGACTCTTGGCAGTCTGGGGGGCTGGGACCCCCTCTCCTGAGCGCTCCCTCCCTGGCAGGTATCCAGCAGGACCTTTTCAGCCCTTCCTTCCCAGCTGCAGCCCTGCAGGTGCCCCCTGCATGCAGCCTGAGCCCCAGCCCTCTGCCCTGCTCAGCCTCCTGCCCTGCTCGGCCCTCTGCCCTGCTCAGCCTTCTGCCCTGCTCAGCCCCCTGCCCTGCTCAGCCCCCTGCCCTGCTCAGCCTCGTGCCCTGCTCAGCCTTCTGCCCTGCTCAGCCTCCTGCCCTGCTCAGCCTTCTGCCCTGCTCAGCCCCCTGCCCTGCTCAGCCTCCTGCCCTGCTCAGCCCTCTGCCCTGCTCAGCCTCCTGCCCTGCTCAGCCCTCTGCCCTGCTCAGCCCCCTGCCCTGCTCAGCCCTCTGCCCTGCTCAGCCTCCTGCCCTGCTCAGCCCCCTGCCCTGCTCAGCCTCCTGCCCTGCTCAGCCCCCTGCCCTGCTCAGCCCCCTGCCCTGCTCAGCCTCCTGCCCTGCTCAGCCCCCTGCCCTGCTCAGCCTCCTGCCCTGCTCAGCCCCCTGCCCTGCTCAGCCCTCTGCCCTGCTCAGCCTCCTGCCCTGCTCAGCCTTCTGCCCTGCTCAGCCCCCTGCCCTGCTCAGCCCCCTGCCCTGCTCAGCCTTCTGCCCTGCTCAGCCCTCTGCCCTGCTCAGCCTTCTGCCCTGCTCAGCCCTCTGCCCTGCTCAGCCCTCTGCCCTGCTCAGCCCACTGGCCCTGTGCCTAGCAGGAGTGCCAGGCTGGGAGCAGGACCCTGTCCTGGCTGGCTCCCAGTGTGGTCTCCCCCTCTGGGGTACAGAGCTGCACCCCTGTAGCACCCACACCCTGCCACTGAAGCCTTCACCCTCGCAAGCCCCAGCCCACAAGATTTGGGACCATCAGGTCCCTTCTGCTGCCCAGCAGGCCCAGACCCCCTGAGCGTGTCCTCACTGCTCCAGCCAGGGGAACTGCATCTCCAGCCATGTGCCTGCAGCCTGCTCCAGCTCTCCTCGGCCCCTCTCGGTGCTGCAGCAGGGGAGCAGGACACAGGGACAGTGTCCCTCCTGCCCCCAAGCCTCCTGGGTGACCCCCGAGCCTCTCCTGCAGCCCCAGGGGCAGGCAGCAGGGCAGGAGCAGAGAGCCCCAGCAGACAGGGCACACACAGCCCTGTAGCCAAGCTGAAGTGCCCACAGGGATGGCATTGCAGGGCAGGCAGGGCCAGCAGGGTGAGGAGGAGCCCTTGGGGATCAAGCAGGTCCTGTGCCTCCTGCTCATCCTGCTGGGGCTCAGCCCCAGGCAGAATCAGCCCTGGGGCAGCAGTAGGAAATGGCAGCAGATAAGCAAAGCCAAGGGGCTGGTTCCCTGCAACGGGCTCAGCACCCAGCAGCTGACACCTCCTGGTGCTCAGCACCCCACAGCTGCTCCAGATGTGCTTTGCTGAAGCCACAGCTCTCCCTCTGCCTCCTGCATCACCCTGCTCCCTGCCCATGCTGCCCAGGCAGAGTGCCCAGGGGCACGAGGAGCACCAGGCTGACCTCTACTCACAGCTTCAGCTTCAGCTGAGCCCAGGGGCACCAGGGGCACCAGGCTGAGCTCTACCCACAGCATCAGCTGTGCCCAGGGGCACCAGGAGCACCAGGCTGAGCTCTACCCACAGCATCAGCTGAGCCCAGGGGCACCAGGCTGAGCTCTACCCACAGCATCAGCTGAGCCCAGGGGCACCAGGCTGAGCTCTGCCCACAGCATCAGCTGAGCCCAGGGGCACCAGGCTGAGCTCTACCCACAGCATCAGCTGAGCCCAGGGGCACCAGGGGCACCAGGCTGAGCTCTACCCACAGCATCAGCTGAGCCCAGGGGCACCAGGGGCACCAGGCTGAGCTCTGCCCACAGCATCAGCTGAGCCCAGGGGCACCAGGGGCACCAGGCTGAGCTCTACCCACAGCTTCAGCTGAGCCCAGGGGCACCAGGGGCACCAGGCTGAGCTCTACCCACAGCTTTAGCTGAGCCCAGGGGCACCAGGGGCACCAGGCTGAGCTCTGCCCACAGCATCAGCTGAGCCCAGGGGCACCAGGCTGAGCTCTACCCACAGCATCAGCTGAGCCCAGGGGCACCAGGCTGACCTCTACCCACAGCATCAGCTGAGCCCAGGGGCACCAGGTTGACCTCTACCCACAGCATCAGCTGAGCCCAGGGGCACCAGGCTGAGCTCTACCCACAGCATCAGCTGAGCCCAGGGGCACCAGGCTGAGCTCTACCCACAGCTTCAGCTGAGCCCAGGGGCACCAGGCTGACCTCTACCCACAGCATCAGCTGAGCCCAGGGGCACCAGGCTGACCTCTACCCACAGTTTCAGCTGAGCCCAGGGGCACCAGGCTGAGCTCTACCCACAGCATCAGCAGAGCCCAGGGGCACCAGGCTGAGCTCTACCCACAGCATCAGCTGAGCCCAGGGGCACCAGGCTGACCTCTACCCACAGTTTCAGCTGAGCCCAGGGGCACCAGGCTGAGCTCTACCCACAGCTTCAGCTGAGCCCAGGGGCACCAGGCTGAGCTCTACCCACAGCATCAGCTGTGCCCAGGGGCACCAGGCTGACCTCTACCCACAGTTTCAGCTGAGCCCAGGGGCACCAGGCTGAGCTCTACCCACAGCTTCAGCTGAGCCCAGGGGCACCAGGCTGAGCTCTACCCACAGCTTCAGCTGAGCCCAGGGGCACCAGGCTGAGCCCTACCCACAGCTTCAGCTGTGCCCAGGGGCACCAGGCTGAGCTCTACCCACAGCTTCAGCTGAGCCCAGGGGCACCAGGCTGACCTCTACTCACAGAACCAGCTTCAGCAGAGCCGTGGATGTCCCTGGGAACAGCCATGAGAAGAAGCTCAGCCCTGCCAGTGCTCTGTGGGGACACCTGGGTGCTGCCACTTGGCCAGGCAAGTCTCCTACGAGTGCATTAAAGCACAGAGATCCCCTTGCCCTTTGTCCAGGCCAGCTCAGTGGCTCACACAGGAGAGGAAAGGTCTTTGGCAAGGCACAAGGAGATGCCAGTTCCTGTTTTGAAGCCAGTATCTCTGGTGACTAACACAGGGGAGCAATCTCCTGCCTGGCCTGAGCTGTATACTGATGGGTAGCTGCTGCTCTCTGTGCCCATGTCATGGGACACAGAAGTGCAGGAAACCCTTATCAGACCTTATCCTACAGGCAGGACCTCTCCCCTGGCTATGGCCACAGCACAAGCTGAATGCCTGCACTGCCACATCCCCACTCCTGTCAGCACTGCTGCTTTGCCCAGGAGAACTGCACCACAGGGATGAGATTGCCCTGCTCCAGGCAACAGCACTGGGAAAAGTCCCCAGCCCAGCACACATCCTGGAAAA
The DNA here is from genome assembly GCF_026170545.1 of Melanerpes formicivorus. NCBI lineage: Eukaryota > Metazoa > Chordata > Aves > Piciformes > Picidae > Melanerpes > Melanerpes formicivorus. Next base: position 1,206,057 of record NW_027142429.1, read on the forward strand.
GTTCTGTGCCAGGCACCACCTGAGGGAACAATACCAAAAGGATGATGATAAAGGGCAGCACTTTGCACGTGGGAGCAGGGGGAAATGGCCTCCACCTGCTCTGCTAGGAACCCACTTCTCTTTTAACTGGGCAGGAGGCAGCCTGTGAAGGCAGCACAGAGCCAGTGACACCAAGGGAGGGGAGCAGGGCATGGGGAGGGAGCCAGAAGGTGTATGAGAGGCTGAGCAGTCTGCCCAGTGCTCAGGGGCACATGGGGGCTGGCCAGCACCAACACCCACTGCCACCTGGGGCAGGGTAGCTGAGCTGCAGGGGTGGGAAGGTGGTGGTGATGCCTCCTGAGCTAAGGAGGACTGAGCTGCATGGTGCTGCAAGGGCTGCTCCAGAGCTAAGGAAGAGGCATGTGCTGCACAGTGCTGCAAGGGCTGCTCCAGAGCTAAGGCAGAGGCATGTGCTGCACAGTGCTGCAAGGGCTGCTCCAGAGCTAAGGAAGAGGCATGTGCTGCACAGTGCTGCAAGGGCTGCTCCAGAGCTAAGGCAGAGGCATGTGCTGCACAGTGCTGCAAGGGCTGCTCCAGAGCTAAGGCAGAGGCATGTGCTGCACAGTGCTGCAAGGGCTGCTCCAGAGCTAAGGCAGAGGCATGTGCTGCACAGTGCTGCAAGGGCAATTCCAGAGCTAAGGCAGAGGCATGTGCTGCACAGTGCTGCAAGAGCTCCTCCTGGCCATTCCAGCATGTGGAATGTTCCCAGCTGTGCACAGCTTGGGCTGCTCTTGGTCTCGTCTGGGGACAGCAAGGTACTCTGCAAGCAGGAGTGCAGTGTCCCCCACGTTGCTGCATCCCTCACCCGGAGGGACAGAGGGATGCTGGTGTGGCAGGATGAAGGGCTCCGCGGCACTGCTGGATGGAACCCCGCTGTGGCTGAAGGCAATGTGGAGCTGAGCTCCCCGCGGTGCCCCTGGGGATGTGTGAGTCAGAAGAGCTGACAGAAGTACAGCAGGAGGGTGAAGGAGCCGTGCTGGGCACAGCTCTGCCGAGCAGAGTGGTGTCCTGCCTCCCACCTCTCCCACCAGCACTGGCGCTCAGCAGTGCCCTCCATGCCCTGCCCGTGTCCCCTCCGTGCCCTTTGACCCCGCACCGTGGGCACCTCGTGCAGCGAGTGCCCCCCGCCCTCTGCAGCACCCCCAGCCCACGGAGCGTGGGTGCCCAGCTCCCCTGTGCCCAGCGCCCGCTGGCAGCCCAGCCCCAGCCAGGGGCACCCCCGCGCCCTGCCCGCGGCTCACCCCAGCTGCCCCCCGCCGCCGCCGGTGTCCGCTCGCTCCGCTGCCAGCTCCTACCTGCGGTGCGGGGCCCGGCGGCCGGGACAAAGCCTGCCCCGCGCCCTGGCTGTGGCCCTCCCCTTGGCCCCGCACCAGCAACCTGCCCAGGAGAGCCGGGCCAGGAGGCAGCGGGGCCGAGCGGAGCCGGGCTGGGCCGAGCGGCTGCCATTAACCCTTGGGCTGCCGGAGCGCGGTCCCGGGCTCCACCCGCGGGGCTGCCGGGGGCAGGAGAGGGGCAGCTCCCCACCAAGCTCCCCACAAGCCCGGGCTGTGCCGCTGCCTCCCAGGGAGCCTGGAGCAGGGGGGAGGCAGAAGCTGGGGGCTGGGAGCCCCACAGAGATCCTGGCCCCTGACCTGCTGTGTAAGCACATGGGCAGAGCCTGTCACACCCAGCCCTGCTGTCACCTGCTCTGCTGTGCCCCACACTGCCCCACAGGCACAGACAGGCTGGCAGAGGGGGCCGGGATAGAAACAGGAGGGACCTGGCAGGTGGAGACCTGTCCTCAAAGCCAAGGACCCACACTGATGTCTAGAGACCCACCTGGCCGCACGGCCAAGGATGCTTCCCCACAGCCAGGGACTCACCTGTCCCGTGGCCAGGGACTTGTCCCCACAGCCATCCACATGGGACCCATCCTCATGGACAGAGACCCAGCTGTCCCCAAGGTCACAGCTGTGACCCTGGTGGAGGACCTGTCCCCTCAGGCTGGCATCCACCTGTCCCCATGGCCAGGGACCCATCCCCACAGCCAGGGACCCACCTGTCCCCATGGCCAGGGACCCATCCCCACAGCCAGGGACCCACTTGTCCCCATGGCCAGGGACCCATCCCCACAGCCAGGGACCCACCTGTCCCCATGGCCAGGGACCCATCCCCGCAGCCAGGGATCCACCTGTCCCCATGGCCAGGGACCCATCCCCGCAGCCAGGGACCCACCTGTCCCCATGGCCAGGGACCTGTCCCCACCGACAAGGTCCCATCTGCCCCCATGGCCAGGGACCATCTCTACCGTCACGGCCCCGTCCCCGTGGCCAGGGTCCTGTCTGTCCCCGCGGCCAGGGGCCGATCCCGGTGTCCAGGATGCCCCCCGCCCGGGGCAGTGCCGGCAGCAAGGCTGCAGGCTGGGCACTGTCCTGGTGCTGGCAGCGGTGCCGGAGGGGCTGAGCCGCTGCCCCTGCTCCCCGCCCCGGCAGCGCCGAGTGCCCGCCCCGGGCTGAGCCCGCCCCGGGCTGTCCCCGGCCGGAACCCGGACGTCCGAGCCGGGCCGGGCTGCGCTTTCGCTCCGCGCCGCTCGGCAGGGCCGGGGGCGGGCAGGGCCGTCCCGGGGGCAGGGGCAGGGGCAGAAGCAGGACCGCTCCGGGCACAGGTACGGCGGGGCCGGCCGGGACCTGTCCCGTTCCCCGAGGGCAGGGCTCGGGGGCCCCTTCCCGGGCCGGGAGCTGCTCGGGGTCAGCCCGCTCGTCCCGGGGGCTGCTGCTTTGCTGCCGGCCGAGGGACGCTCTCATGGTCCTCGCACCATGTCCCGGGGGCCACCCAAGGGATTTGGGAGGTTCCCGAGCTGCAGGGACAAGGGCCCCGGGGAGGGGGAATCTGGGCAGAGGGGGCAGGGGCAGGCGTTTGGGTGCCCCCCCTGAGATCGCTCCTCCTGCAGCCTGGCACCGGGATGCACCGGGCGGTGGCATGGGGCTCGGCGGCCGTGCTGGGAGTGCTGGCGGTGGCCCTGTTCCTCCTGCTCCTTACCCTGGCAAAGGACACTGCCCTTCCTGCGAGGAACAAAGTAGGTGCCTGGAGGGTCCTGGGGGGGCCGGGAATGGTCACCCTTCGCTTCCCACCTCTCATGCTGCCACCAGCCCTGCCACCAGCCCTGCCATCAGCACTGCCACCAGCCCTGCCATCAGCACTGCCACCAGCACTGCCACCAGCCCTGCCACCAGCACTGCCACCAGCCCTGCCATCAGCACTGCCACCAGCCCTGCCACCAGCCCTGCCATCAGCACTGCCACCAGCCCTGCCATCAGCACTGCCATCAGCCCTGCCATCAGCACTGCCACCAGCCCTGCCACCAGCTCTGCCACCAGCCCTGCCACCAGCCCTGCCATCAGCACTGCCACCAGCCCTGCCATCAGCACTGCCATCAGCCCTGCCATCAGCACTGCCACCAGCCCTGCCACCAGCTCTGCCACCAGCCCTGCCACCAGCCCTGCCATCAGCACTGCCATCAGCCCTGCCACCAGCACTGCCACCAGCCCTGCCACCAGCCCTGCCATCAGCCCTGCCACCAGCCCTGCCACCAGCACTGCCTTCTCTCCCTTGCAAGTCTTATCCTAACCAGTTGACCTTTTCTAGCCTTAATGTCTTCAGGGCTGCCTTGAGCAGATTCATCACTCCCCTAACCTCTGGCCTTGGCTCTTGGCTAAGGCAGGGAGAGAAGAGCAGCTTTGTCCTGGGGCTGTTCCATTCTCCACCCCAGACACTTTCACTTCTGGTTTCAGACCTCTGTTTGCAGCTCTCCCTCCTGTTCCTTTCTGCTGGCTTTTGCAGGCTGTTTGATAAAGAAAGGTCAAAGTTTGTGGATTCTGCCACCCCTGAAGGCCTGGGGGCAGCTGTGGCAGCCTGAGCCATTTGGGACATCTCAGATGCTCAGCCCAGGGCTTGTCACCACGGTGGGACAGGTCCCACAGGCCTGGCAGGGCTTGGCTTTGCCATGTCCCACGAGAGGCCTTGCCATGTCCCCAGGGCCTGTGATGGTGACTGCAGTGCCAGAGAGCTCTCCCTGCCCTGGCCACAGCCTGTGGGGCCACTGCAGCTCCACCACCAGGGTCACCTGGGGGGCCAGCAGGAGCTCAGCTGCCTTCCCTCGAGCTCCCCTTGCTCTGTGGTGGCTGAAGCTGCTTTACCTGCAGTGCCAGCCCCTGTGCCCTCTGTGGAGATAGCTCAGCTGCCTCCCTGCTGTGCCAGCCCCCCTGCAGCCCTGCTGTGCCAGCCCCCCTGCTGCCCTGCTGTGCAGCCCCCCTGGTGCCCTGCAGGTGCCCCTCTCTGCCCTGCATGGCTGCATCAGGGGCTGGAGGTGGAGCAGGGCTGCTGGAGGCAGGCTCAGCCCAAAGCTGTGCTGCTTGTGTTCAAGGCCAGGAGGCAGAGCAGAAGCTCTCAGGAGCCCTGGGACACAGTGCAGCCCCAGGGGTGCTGTGAGCCTGTGCCACAGGAGGGTCAGGGTTGGAAGGGAGCCCAAGGAGCAGCCAGCTCCAAGGCCCTGGCACGGGCAGGGCCAGCTCCCAGCAGGGCAGGCTGCCCAGAGCCACCTCCTCCAGGGCTGAGGCTCCCAGCAGCTCCTGGGCAGGCTGTGGCAGTGCCCCTCAGGCCTCTCCCTGACGTGTGCCCTCTGTGCCCCCAGTACGGGCTGGTGTTTGACGCTGGCTCCACACACAGCTCTCTCTACATCTACTGCTGGCCTGGGGGCAAGGAGAACGGCACCGGCGTGGTGTCCCAGCTGGAGGCCTGCAGCGTGGAGGGTGAGTGTGCCAGCCCCTGCCCAGCCCTTGCCCGGCCCCGGCCCCGTGCCAGGCTGCCCGTGCCCCGTGCCCAGCCCAGGGGGTGGCCGGTGCCGGGGGTGGGAAGTGGCCAAGAGCCCCAAGGGGCACTGAGCCCTTGGGCATCTCCAGGCACGTGGAGTGCTGCTGCCCAGGCGGTGCCAGGCGGTGGCAGGGGGCCTGGAGGGGAGGGCCGGGCTGGGGAGGGGAGGCAGTGCCAGCTGAGTGCTCGCTGGGGCTGGGCTGGGGCTGGCAGAGGCTGTGTCCTCCCCGGTGCCAGCCTGCTGGATCGCTCTCCCAGCCTCCCCCAGCGCTCTGGGTGCCGACTCCTTCGGTGTGCCCTGGGCCAAAGGGGCTGAGGGAGCAACCAAGTCGTGGTAGGGGCTGTGGGCTGCAGCCCCTGGGGAGCCCTGCAGGAGCTGGGGGATCCCGAGGTGGGGAAGGGATTTGTGCCCCAGGTGCTGTGGTCCCTAGAGCCAGTCCAGGCTGGCAGCTGGTGGCTGTGCATCAGCTGCCAGCTTGGGGTGCTGGCTGAGCAGAGTTTGTTCCTTCCCTCTGGCAGCCACTTCCTTCTCTTCTCCCCACACTCTCTCCCTGCAGTTTCTTTCCTGGCCTGGGCTTTGGTGTTGCCACAGGGGCTGCTAAGGGCTCTGCAGGAGTCCTTAATCAGGGCTGGGTTCCTGTGGGCTCCTCACTGCCTCTGCAGATTTCATCTTGATGCCTGCCTGGCACCAAACACAGCAGAGCTTTGTGGCTGGGACATCTGGGTGCTGCCAGGGAGGTCCAGAGAGCTCCCTGGGCCTGGGGAATGAGTGGATGTGACCCAGAATCACAGAAGGGTAGTGGCTGGAAGGGACCTCAGAGCATCCAGTCCACTCCCTCTGGTGGGGCAGGATCACCCAGAACAGATCACACAGAAACACATCCAGAAGGGCTTTGAATGCTACCAGAGGTGGAGACCCCACAGCCTCTCTGAGCAGCCTGCTCCAGGGCTCTGCCACCCTAAAAGTGAAGCATTTGTTCCTTATGTTCCCATGGACCCTCCTGTGCTCCACCTGGTGTCCCTGCCCCTTGTCCTGACACCACTGGATGGAGCCAGGCTGACCCCCACCCCATGGGCTCTGACCAGCATTGGTGAGATCCCCTCACAGTCTCCCCCAGGCTAACCAGCCCCAGCCCCCAGCCTTTCCTTTGGGGTGGATGTTCTCAGCACCTCAGGGACCCTCTGCTGCACTCCCTCCTGTACTTCCCTGTCCCTCTTGACCCGGGGAGCCCAGGGCTGGACACTGCTCCACATGAGGCCTCAGCAGGCCAGAGAAGAGGGGGAGGGGAACCTCTCTCTACCTGCCAGCCACACTCTTAATGCAGCCCAGGATGACCTTGGCCTTCTTGGCTGAGGGCACACTGCTGGCCCATGGCCATCCTGCTGCCCACCAGCACTCCCAGGTCCTTTTCCCCCAGTGCTGTGTGCCCTGCTGCCCTGTGCCTCCTGGGTGGCCCTGAGCTCTCTCCATCCCTTGGTGCCCTCTGCAGGACCTGGCATCTCCAGCTATGCAGACAACCCTGCTGGGGCTGGAGCCAGCCTGAAGCCCTGCCTGGACAGGGCCATGGAGATTGTTCCTGCTGAGCAGCAGCAGGAGACCCCAACCTACCTGGGGGCCACGGCAGGCATGAGGCTGCTGAGGTACTGGCACTGCCCTGAGCTGTCTCCTCCAAGCCCTCCCTGCCTCATGGTTCTGCAGGGGGCTGGGGGCATGGGGGGCTGAGAGCATGGGGGGCTGGGAACTTGGGGGCTGGGAACTTGGAGGGCTGGGAGCATGGGATGCTAGGGGCCTGGGGGTTGGGAGCAGGGGATGCTAGGGGCATGGGGCTGGGAGCAGGGGATGCTAGGGGCATGGGGGCTGGGAGCAGGGGATGCTAGGGGCATGGGGGCTGGGAGCTTGGGGGCTGGGAGCATGGGGGGCTGGGAACTTGGAGGGCTGGGAGCATGGGGGGCTGAGAGCATGGGGGGCTGGGAGCATGGGGGGCTGGGAACTTGGGGGGCTGGGAGCATGGGGGGCTGGGAGCAGGGGATGCTAGGGGCATGGGGGCTAGGATCAGGGGATGCTAGGGGCATGGGGGCTAGGATCAGGGGATGCTAGGGGCATGGGGGCTGGGAGCAGGGGATGCTAGGGGCATGGGGGGCTGGGAGCAGGGGATGCTAGGGGCATGGGGGGCTGGGAGCAGGGGATGCTAGGGGCATGGGGGGCTGGGAGCAGGGGATGCTAGGGGCATGGGGGCTGGGAGCAGGGGATGCTAGGGGCATGGGGGCTGGGGGCATGGGATGCTAGGGGCATGGGGGCTGCAGCCTGGGCAGGCTGTGGTGCTGGGCAGAGCCTCTGTGCCTGCAGTCCAGGGGGGTGAAGAAGAGAGCTGCTTGCTGTGCCCATGGGGAAAGCACTCCAGCCCCAGGCTGGCAGCAGCCCCAGGGGGGGCTGAAGCTCCTCTGCAGGCTGGCATGAAGGAGCCCTCCCCATGCTGGTGCAGAGCCCCCAGGCAGCACTGTTGGCTGCAGCACAGCAGCTGAGGGCTTCGCTGCTTTCGCCCTGCCTCGGAGCAGCCCTGGTGCCGCAGGAGCTGGCCAGCCCTGGGCTCCTGCAGCACAAGGTCTGTGTCTCCTGGCCTGGGCAGGGAGCAGAACAGCAGCAAGGCTGAGCAGGTGCTGGCTGAGGTTGCCAAGGCCATCGGGCAGTACCCTGTGGACTTCCGCGGGGCTCGGATCCTGTCGGGGAACGAGGAGGGCTCCTTGGGCTGGATCACTGTCAACTACCTGCTGGAGACTCTGCTCAAGGTGGGCTGGGGGCTGGGGCAGGGGCACTGATAGCCCTGTGGTGATGCTGTGGCAGGCTGGGGTGGGTAACCCCCCCATGCCTGGCAGTGGTCCATCACAGGCACATGGATCCACCCTCCGGCAGAGGATGTGGTTGGAGCCCTGGACCTCGGTGGGGCTTCAGCCCAGATCACCTTCCTTCCTGGGACCACCATAAGTGACAGCAGCACGAGGGCCCTGCTCAGGCTGTATGGGACCAACTACTCCATTTACACACACAGCTACCTCTGCTATGGGCAGAAGCAAGCTCTGAAGATGCTGATGGCCTCCCTGCACCAGGTAACCACCTCCAGCCCTCAGCTCCTCCGCTGCAGCCTGAGCCCTGATCTCACTGAGCGGGGCAGGCAGCACCTGCTGGCACCTGTGGTGCCCACTGGGCTGGGTGCCTTTGGGCAAAGCCCAGTGAGGGTGGTGGATACAACAGGGCCACTGTGGCAGGAGCCATCCCAGGGGGGGTCCCAACAGCAGAGAGCAGAGCTGAGGCAAGATGGAGATGGACAGCCCAAAGCAGGATGCCTGACCACAGGCACTGCCAGGGTGGTGGTGCCCAGGACTCCTGCCCCAGAGCCCTCTTGCCCACCAGATCTCCATCCCTGTCCTCAGGGAGGGGCTGTGTCAGCCCTGTCTCAGTCACACAGGGCTGGAATGACCCAGCCCTAGAAGAGAGAACCTGCTGAGTGCTGGGAGGTAGGGGAAGACCCAGGGAGGCCTTTCAGCACCAGGATGGGAACCAGTAAGTTGATTGTATGGATACAAACCTGAAGGTGCTGGTCTTCAGCAGCAGGTGCTGGGCATGGCAGAGTGGAGAGAGGTGCACTGGGAGACCCTCATGGGCATGGCCTGGCTGGGGGATGAGGGCTCAGTGCCAGCTTGTGATGGTTGGAGTGGGAGGAGAGACCACATCCAGGGCACGCTGCCAGGGGTTGGCCTAAGTGAGAGCCTTGGCTCTGCCCTGAGTGTGGTGACCTTACAAAGAAGAGAGGGTAGAGAATGGGTGCAGGCTCAGGACAGGGAGCCAAGCCCCAAGGCCTTGAGCATGTGGTCATCCCTGGCCTCAGCATTGCTGTGCCATACTTGGCCTCATGATCCTGTGCCTGCAGGCCAGGGATGGGACCCATGTGTGGTGTGGGACCCACGTGTGGTGTGGGACCCACGCTGGCATGCTCGTGTCCTGTGTCTGGGTGTTTGATCAGGTGCTGTCTGTGGGCTGTTTCTCTTCTCTCCATCCTCATCCTCAGTGCCAGAGTGATGCTAACAGCTCCTGCTCTCCCCAGGGCAGCTCATCTCCCCAGCAGATCTCCCACCCCTGCTACCCCCTGGGCTACCAGGAGAACCTCACCGTGGCACAGCTCTACGACAGCCCCTGTGTGCAGGCACCAAGCACAGCCAGCCCTGCAGAGAGCCTGAGTGTGAGAGGCACAGGGCAGCCAGCAGCCTGCAGTGCTGCCATCCAGGAGCTCTTCAACTTCAGCTGTGGGGCCAATGAGAGCTGTGGCTTCAACGGGGTCTATCAGCCCCCCCTGCGGGGAGAGTTCTTCGTAAGGAGCCAGCCCGGGGCTGGGGTGGAGCTGGGGGGGCTGGGGGCACCAGAGGCTGACCACAACCCCAGGAAAACTGCTGTAGAAGTCTGCCTGGTGCCAGCCCTGCAAGCTGGGATGTGTGGGCACATGCTCACTAGTGTGCCAGGCAGACCCAGCCCTCTGCTGTCACAGCCTCAGTCTGCTGCGAGCAGCAGGCCCAGGGCTCCCTCCTGGCTGCTTGGCAGCTGTCACCCTGCGGTGCTGAGAGGTGGCCTTAGGGATCCCTGCAGAGCAGTGGGTGAGAGGGGCTGGGGGGGGTGACAGTGACCTGGGAGCTTCACTCACCTTGGTCTATAACCCCCCAGGCCTTCTCAGGGCTTTATCACAGCCTGCACCTGCTGAACCTGACCAGAGGGCAGCCCCTCAGCCTTGTCAATGCCACCATCAGGCAACTCTGCAACAGCAGCTGGCTGAAGGTGAGACCCTGCCTAGGAGATGCCAGCCCCACCTGGCTCTGCACACCATGGGGGCTCAGCCACAGCCCATGCTCTGCTGCACTGATGGCAGCTGGAGGGAGCTGGGGGATCTCTGACAGAGAGACGGGAGAGCAGCTTGCAGCCTCCTGGGTGCTCCTTGCTCCCCAAGCCCAGGCATCCCAGGGGCTTTGCTCCCAGCTTCCCTGTGGGGCTGCTGCTGCAGCGTGGGACCACCCAGCTCCCCCTCTCCCACCTGTGCAGGTGCAGGAGCTGTTGCCCAGCATGAGCAGCAGCCAGCGCCGGGATGCCTGTGCAGCCAGCTCCTACAGCCTTGCCCTCCTCCTGCATGGCTTCGGCTTTGACCACAGCACATGGCCACACATCCACTTCGTGCAGCAGGTAGGCAGGTGCCCAGCAGCCCCCAGCTCCCACACTTTGTGCTGTGAAACGGCCTGAGCCCACCTTGCCCCTGCCCTGCCCTGCCTGGCTGGGGAGCAGGAGGTAAGGGGCAGCACAGGATGGCATTCAACAAGTCCAAGTGCCAGGGGCTGCACTTTGGCCACAACAGCCCCAGGCAGAGCTACAGGCTGGGGGCAGAGTGGCTGAGAGCAGCCAGGCAGAGAGGGACCTGGGGGTGTTGGTTGACAGCTGCCTGAACATGAGCCAGCAGTGTGCCCAGGGGGCCAAGAAGGCCAAGGGCATCCTGGCCTGCATCAGGAACAGTGTGGCCAGCAGGAGCAGGGAAGTCCTTGTGCCCTGTGCTCAGCACTGCTGAGGCCACACCTTGAGTCCTGTGTCCAGTTCTGGGCTCCTCAGGTCAAGAAGGACATTGAGAGACTTGAAGGTGTCCAGAGAAGGGCAAGAAAGCTGGGGAGGGGTCTGGAGCACAGCCCTGTGAGGAGAGGCTGAGGGAGCTGGGGTTGCTTAGCCTGGAGAAGAGGAGGCTCAGGGGAGACCTTCTTGCTGTCTACAACTGCCTGCAGGGAGGTTGTAGCCAGGTGGGGGTTGGTCTCTTCTCCCAGGCAGCCAGCACCAGAACAAGAGGACACAGTCTCAAGCTGTGCCAGGGGAGGTTTAGGTTGGATGTTAGGAAGAAATTGTTCCCAGCAAGAGAGATTGGCCATGGGAATGTGCTGCCCAGGGAGGTGGTGGAGTCCCCATCCCTGGAGGTGTTCAAGAGGGGATTGGATGTGGCACTTGGTGCCATGGTTTAGTCATGAGGTCTGTGGTGCCAGGTTGGACTCGATGATCTTTGAGGTCTCTTCCAACCTTAGTGATGCTGTGTGTGAGACTGTGAGATTTACAGCACAGCCTGCTGCCCATCTCCAGGGCAGCCCTTGAGTTACCCTCACAGGCACCTGCTGGGACAGCTGGCCTGGGCTCTTCCCCAGCCTGCCTCACAAATCATAGAATCATGGAACTGTCAGGACTGGAAGGGAGCTCAAGGCTCAGCCAGTCCCAACCCCCTGCCAAGGGCAGGGACACCTCACACCGCAGCAGGTTGCTCACAGCCACCTCCAGCCTGGCTGCAAACACCTCCAGGGATCTCTGCAGCCCAAGGTGTGCAGGGATGGGGAGGCTGTGGAGCAGGACCTGGGGGTCCAACAGGTCTTCTGTAGCTCTCCAGCTTGCCTGGGACTTTGCAGCCCTCCACAGCCCTCTCCCTCCTGTCTGCACAGGTTGGTAACACCGACGTGGGCTGGACCCTGGGCTACATGCTCAACCTCACCAACATGATCCCCTCAGAGGCTCCCCAGAGAGTTGTGGGGCTCCAGAGAAGCAACTGGGTAGCAGCCACTGTTCTGCTGGCCATCATGCTCATCCTCATCTTCTGCCTGCTCACAGCCATGTGCTGCCAGAGAGGCTCCTCTGGGTATGAGAGACTCTAGCAGTGCTGGCTCCAGGGGCAGCTGAAGCCGCTTGGTCCTGCTGCCACCCCTGGTCCTGCTGCCACTCCTGGTCCTGCTGCCACCCTTGGTCCTGCTGCCACCCCTGGTCCTGCTGCCACCCCTGGTCCTGCTGCCATCCATCTGGAGGAGCTGCAGAGCCAGGGCAGTCACCCCACATGTTCAGGGGCTGTGAACTTGTAATGTGGGGCACCCTGGCCTGGCCTGAAGTCAGCACTGGCTTCAAGAAAATCCTCCCAGTAGCTGTGTGCTTGGCTCTTGGTGTTCCTTTGTCCCCACTGCTGCTGATGTTCCTTTGTCCCCACTGCTCTTGGTGTTCCTTTGCCCTCACTGCTCTTGGTGTTCCTTTGTCCCCACTGCTCTTGGTGCTCCTTTGCCCCCACTGCTCTTGGTGTTCCTTTGCCCCCACTGCTCTTGGTGCTCCTTTGCCCCCACTGCTCTTGGTGTTCCTTTGTCCCCACTGCTCTTGGTGCTCCTTTGTCCCCACTGCCCTTGGTGTTCCTTTGTCCCCACTGCCCTTGGTGTTCCTTTGTCCCCACTGCTGCTGATGTTCCTTTGTCCCCACTGCCCTTGGTGCTCCTTTGTCCCCACTGCTCTTGGTGTTCCTTTGCCCCCACTGCCCTTGGTGTTCCTTTGCCCCCACTGCTGCTGATGTTCCTTTGCCCCCACTGCTCTTGGTGCTCCTTTGTCCCCACTGCCCTTGGTGCTCCTTTGTCCCCACTGCTCTTGGTGTTCCTTTGCCCCCACTGCCCTTGGTGTTCCTTTGCCCCCACTGCTGCTGATGTTCCTTTGCCCCCACTGCTCTTGGTGCTCCTTTGTCCCCACTGCCCTTGGTGTTCCTTTGCCCCCCCTGCTGCTGCTGTTCCTTTGCCCCCACTGCTGCTGATGTTCCTTTGTCCCCACTGCTCTTGCTGCTCCTTTGCCCCCACTGCTCTTGGTGTTCCTTTGTCCCCACTGCTGCTGCTGTTCCTTTGCCCCCACTGCTCTTGGTGCTCCTTTGTCCCCACTGCTGCTGCTGTTCCTTTGTCCCCCCTGCTGGCTGGATGTGCCCGTAGGTGGGAGGGCATGGCCATGTGGGGCAGGGGATCAGTGCTGGGGCATGAGGACCACAGCAATGTGGGATGGGTGGAGCTGGGGGCACCAGTGGGTCAGAGGAGAGAGAAGGGATGTCTGAGGGCAGCAGCAGGAGGCTGGTTACAGCCTGCAGCAGATCTCTGATGTGGGGTGGATGTGTCTTGCCCCATCCCAGCACAGGAACCTGCACCAGCCATGGCCACTGGTCAGGACTGGACAGGGCCTCCTGGAGAGGTGGCAACGTCCTGAGCCTGACAGGCTGCAAGAGGCAGCTGGACAATGCCCTTAGCAACTTGCTTTGGCTTTTGGTCAGCCCTGCAGTGCTGAGGCAGCTGGCCTAGGTGGTCATTGCAGGTCTCTTCCAATGGAAATATTCTGGTCTGGCCTGGTCTGCACAGGCCAGAGAGCCAGTGGCAACGTGCCTATGGCAGAAGGTAGCCCAGAAGACAGGTCTGGGCTTCTGCCCAGGACTGGGAAGCTCCAGGAGGTGGAGAATGGCCACAGCCCTCTGCTCTCCTGCATGAGGTTGCCCTCCAGGCTGGCTGCACCCACCTCTGTGCTGGGCAGGGGATGTGTCAGGGAGGCTCCTGGGGCCTGCCCTGCTCTTTCTGGGGAGTCCCACTGGCAGCCAGTGGATGGGCAAGGTGAGAGACCCTGGCTCTCAGCAGCAGAAGGGCTGTCCTTGTGCCCTGCTGGCTGTCCCCTGAGGTCTGGCAAAGGCTGTGAGGTCTCCAGGGGTATCTCCCATATCACTGAGCGGTGCTGACGCTCCCCTGAGTCATTGTCAGCAGCCCTGGGGTCCAGAAACAATAAAGCAGTGACCTCAGGAGCAAAGTACCAGGCTTGGCCCTGCTCTCACCATGCTTATCTGGATGACCAGAGATGAGACACAGGCCTGAGAGACACCAAAGGTCAGCTCCTCGCTGCCGGGTGGCAGAGAGCAGCAGGACTCATTCCCAGGGCAGATAACAAAGGAGCTGAACCAAAGGCAAGCCCAAGGGCACAGACATGGACAGGGCCCTGCTCACCACAGGCACAGGGCAGGACTCACAGCTGACAGCCTGCAGAGAGCAGCCCCCAGAGCCCAACTGCTCCTGGGCAGCTTGGCACAGGCTGGCACACGGGGCTGGCTCTTCCCCAGGGCTGGGCTCCACATGGGGAGTGGAGGAACCCCCTCCCCCAGCTGGCATAGCTGTGGGGAGTGGAGTAACCCCCTCCCCCAGCTGGGGTAGCTGTGGGGAATGGAGTAACCCCCTCCCCCAGCTGGGGTAGCTGTGAGGAGCAGATAAGCCCAGCCCCCACTCTGGGATGCCCATGGGGAGCAGATAAGCCCAGCCCCCACTCTGGGGTGTCCAAGGGGAGCAGATAAGCCCAGCCCCCACTCTGGGATGCCCATGGGGAGCAGATAAGCCCAGCCCCCACTCTGGGGTGTCCAAGGGGAGCAGATAAGCCCAGCCCCCACTCTGGGATGCCCATGGGGAGCAGATAAGCCCAGCCCCCACTCTGGGGTGTCCATGGGGAGCAGATAAGCCCAGCCCCCACTCTGGGGTGTCCATGGGGAGCAGATAAGCCCAGCCCCCACTCTGGGATGGCCATGGGGAGCAGATAAGCCCAGCCCCCACTCTGGGGTGTCCATGGGGAGCAGATAAGCCCAGCCCCCACTCTGGGGTGTCCATGGGGAGCAGATAAGCCCAGCCCCCACTCTGGGGGGTCCATGGGGAGCAGATAAGCCCAGCCCCCACTCTGGGATTCCCATGGGGAGCAGATAAGCCCAGCCCCCACTCTGGGATTCCCATGGGGAGCAGATAAGCCCAGCCCCCACTCTGGGGTGTCCATGGGGAGCAGATAAGCCCAGCCCCCACTCTGGGATGGCCATGGGGAGCAGATAAGCCCAGCCCCCACTCTGGGATGGCCATGGGGAGCAGATAAGCCCAGCCCCCACTCTGGGGTGTCCATGGGGAGCAGATAAGCCCAGCCCCCACTCTGGGGTGTCCATGGGGAGCAGATAAGCCCAGCCCCCACTCTGGGGTGTCCATGGGGAGCAGATAAGCCCAGCCCCCACTCTGGGATGGCCATGGGGAGCAGATAAGCCCAGCCCCCACTCTGGGATTCCCTTGGGGAGCAGATAAGCCCAGCCCCCACTCTGGGATTCCCTTGGGGAGCAGATAAGCCCAGCCCCCACTCTGGGATGGCCATGGGGAGCAGATAAGCCCAGCCCCCACTCTGGGATGGCCATGGGGAGCAGATAAGCCCAGCCCCCACTCTGGGATGGCCATGGGGAGCAGATAAGCCCAGCCCCCACTCTGGGATTCCCTTGGGGAGCAGATAAGCCCAGCCCCCACTCTGGGATGGCCATGGGGAGCAGATAAGCCCAGCCCCCACTCTGGGGTGTCCATGGGGAGCAGATAAGCCCAGCCCCCACTCCGGGGTGGCCATGGGGAGCAGATAAGCCCAGCCCCCACTCTGGGGTGTCCATGGGGAGCAGATAAGCCCAGCCCCCACTCTGGGATGGCTATGGGGAGCAGACCGAGCGCCTGGCACCCCTCGCGATGGAGCGGGCACAGCGCGGGCACAGTGCGGGCACGGCGCGGGCACAGTGTGGGCACGGCGCGGGCACGGCCGCAGCCGCAGGGCTCTTTCAGCACCCCGGAGCGCAGGGGGGCAGGCAGCAGTGCCCCGAGGGCGGTGGGCAGGAGCGGCAGTGCCGAGCGCAGGAGGTGGTGCAGGCAGCACCAGCCGCGGCTGCCGCCCGGGACCGCAGCGCTGCGAGCCACAGAATCACCAAGGCTGGAAGAGACCTCAAGGATCATCGAGTCCAAGCTGGCACCACAGACCTCATGACCAAACCATGGCACCAAGTGCCACATCCAATCCCCTCTTGAACACCTCCAGGGATGGGGACTCCACCACCTCCCTGGGCAGCACATCCCAGTGGCAAATGACTCTATGAAGAATTTCTTCCTAACATCCAGCCTGAACCCCCCCCTGGCACAGCTTGAGACTGTGTCCTCTTGTTCTGGTGCTGGCTGCCTGGGAGAAGAGACCAACCCCCACCTGGCTACAACCTCCCTGCAGGGAGCTGGAGAGAGCAAGAAGGTCTCCCCTGAGCCTCCTCTTCTCCAGGCTAAGCAACCCCAGCTCCCTCAGCCTCTCCTCACAGGGCTGTGCTCCAGACCCCTCCCCAGCTTTCTTGCCCTTCTCTGGACACCTTCAAGTCTCTCAATGTCCTTCTTGACCTGAGGAGCCCAGAACTGGACACAGGACTCAAGGTGTGGCCTCAGCAGTGCTGAGCACAGGGCACAAGGACTTCCCTGCTCCTGCTGGCCACACTGCTCCTGCTGCAGGCCAGGATGCCCTTGGCCTTCTTGGCCCCCTGGGCACACTGCTGGCTCATGTTCAGCTACTGTCAACCAGTACCCCCAGGTCCCTCTCTGCCTGGCTGCTCTCAGCCACTCTGCCCCCAGCCTGTAGCTCTGCCTGGGGTTGTTGTGGCCAAAGTGCAGCCCCTGGCACTTGGACTTGTTGAATGCCATCCTGTTGGCCTCTGCCCATCTGTCCAGCCTGGCAAGGTCCCTCTGCAGATCCCTTCTGCCCTCTAACAGCTCAACTCCTGCCCCCAGCTTGCTGTCAGCTGCACATTTGCCCTCATCCTGATCATCAATGAAGAAAGCCAGGCAGAACTCTTCACCGTGACAGTGGTGAAGCCCTGGAATGTGTTGTCCAGGGAGGTGGTCGAGGCCCTGTCCCTGGGGGTGTTTAAGCCCAGGCTGGATGAGGCTCTGGGCAGCCTGATCTAGTGTGGGGTGTCCCTGCCCATGGCAGGGGGGTTGGAACTGGATGATCCTTGTGGTCCCTTCCAACCCTGAATGAAACTATGAAACTGCCAGCGCTGCCAACGTGCAGCGAGTGCCAGAGCCTGGCACTGGCTACCAGGGGCAGTTCTGAGAGCTGCTGTGTCCCCTGTGCACAGGGGGAGGATCTGCTCAGCCTCCTGGCAGAGCTGCATGGGGAGGTTGAGAGGTTGAGGAGTACCAGGGAGGCCGAACAGGGGAGGGTGGAGCCAGGCTCTGCCTTCACTGGGACAGAAATGTGGGCACCTGACAGGACTCAGGATCACAGGGCCCTGATCCTGCCCCTGTCAGAGGGGAAGGAATGGAGGCAGCTCTCAGCCTCCTTCCTTGCCCATCTCAACCCACAGCTGCCACCGGCTCTGGTTGGCACAGTCAGATGAAGGTGTGGGGGATGGGCAGCCAACACCAGAGGCATGCCCACACTCAGAAAGCCAACCAGCCCTGTCACAGCATCATCCACAGGACAGCAGAGAAGGGGGACAGTCCCAGGGGACTCCCTTCTGAAGGGAACAGAGGGCCCAGCATGCCAGGCAGGCCCTTCCCTGAGGGAGGTTTGCTGCCTCCCTGCAGCCTGGGTTAGGGACCTCCCTGGGAAGCTTCCTAGCCTGGTGCAGTCCTTGGGCTGTTCCCCTCTACTGCTCTTGCATGTAGGTGGAGAGGGAGCAAGGACTGGTAGCTTAAGAGCAATCAAAAGAGACTTTAGGGCCTTGGGATGAGTGGTGAGAGATTCTGGGTCATCTTCCCTCCTGTCCTCTTCCAGTCTCAGAGGGTGACACTGAATGAAGAGTCACACCCAGTCCATTAACACACAGCTCCCTGCCTGCTGCCACCACCACAGGTTTCACAGGCTCACAGGCTCACAGTCTCTCAGTGTCACCAAGGTTGGAAGAGATCTCAAAGATCATCAAGTCCAAGCTGGCAGCACAGACCTCATGACCAAACCATGGCACCAAGTGCCACATCCAATCCCCTCTGGAACACCTCCAGGGATGGGGACTCCACCACCTCCCTGGACAGCACATTCCAGTGGCTAACAACTCTCTCTGGGAAGAACTTTCTCCTCACCTCCAGCCTAAACCTCACCTGGCACAGCTTGAGACTGTGTCCTCTTGTTCTGGTGCTGGGTGCCTGAGAGAAGAGCCCAACCCCCACCTGGCTCCAACCTCCCTGCAGGGAGTTGGAGAGAGCAAGAAGGTCTCCCCTGAGCCTCCTCTTCTGCAGGCTAAGCAACCCCAGCTCCCTCAGCCTCTCCTCACAGGGCTGTGCTCCAGACCCCTCCCCAGCTTTCTTGCCCTTCTCTGGACACCTTCAAGTCTCTCAATGTCCTTATTAAACTGAGGGGCCCAGATCTGGGCACAGTTTGGGTTCCTCATCTGTGGTGTGGCACAGGGGAGCTGGCACCAGCCAGGAGACCTTTCTCAAAGGGGAAGAAGGTCCTTGCCCAGGAGAGTGCAGGGCTTTGAACTAGGGGTGCAGGGAGGGGGATCACAGCTTCAGGCTTTTAGGTGACAAGCTGTGGGACCACACACCAGGGTTGGTGGGACAGGGGCTAGTCAGGGCCTTCAGCCCACTGCCCTGCAGCATGCTGGGGACACAGCAGCATGGCCAAAGTCTCATGGAGGTGAGCCAGGGGCTCCAGAGGTAGTAGCAGCCAAGAGGGAAACGCCTTAGGGAGGTTTGTGTCAGCTGGGGCCACGGTGACAGTGCAGCCAAAGGGCCTCTGCACTTCTGGCTCCACTCAGTCCCTGAAGTGCCTGTTCACCATGGGGAACAAAGAGGCTGAGCCAGAAACCTGGGTGCAGACCCAGGGCTATGAGCTCCCCACAGCCACAGGGACAGGGTGGGACAGCAGCCACAGCTGCAGTGTTGTCCTGGATGGCTCTGTCCAATTTAGGAAGGACAGATGGACAAGAGGAGGTGGTGGAGATGCTCTCTGTGTGAGCAAGCAGCAGAATGTGTTGAGCTTAACCCAGTGGGGATGAACACAGTGCTGAAAGCTTGTGGGTAAGAGTCAAAGGACATGCAAACATGGGGGACACTGCTGTGGGGTCTACTGCAGACCACCAAACCAAGAGGGAGTTGTCAGTGAGGCCTTTTATAGACAGCTGGGATACTGGCTCCAGGCTGGGGCTCCCCAGCTCCAGAGGGACAGAGGAATCTGCTGCAGAGCCCAGGAGAGGCTGGGAGGATGACTGGGGGCCTCAACACTGCTGCTGTGGAGAAAGGCTGAGAGCCCTGGGGCTGGTTAGACTGGAGAGGAGAAGGCTGAGAGGGATCTGATCAATGGCTATCAATACTGAGGGGTGGGGGTCAGGATGAAGGTGCCAGGCTCTGCTTGGTGGTGCCCAGGGACAGGGCAAGGAACAATAGGTACAAGCTGGATCCCAGGAGCTTCAAGCTCAACACAAGGAGACTGTGGTGAGGGTGCTGAGCCCTGGAGCAGGCTGCCCAGAGAGGCTGTGGAGTCTCCTCTGGATTCTTTCAGTTCCCACCTGGATGTGTTCCTGTGTGCCCTTCTCTGAGTGACCCTGCTCTGGGGGACCCTGCTCTGGGGGACCCTGCTCGGGGTGACCCTGCCCTGGGGGACCCTGCTCTGGGTGACCCTGCCCTGGGGGACCCTGTTCTGGGGCACCTTGCTCTGGGTGACCCTGCCCTGGGGGACCCTGCCCTGAGGGACCCTGCTCTGGCTCATTCTGCCCTGGGTGACCCTGCCCTGGGGGACCCTGCTCTGGGTGACCCTGCTCTGGTTGACCCTGCCCTGTGTGACTCTGCCCTGGGTGACCTTGCTCTGGGTCATTCTGCCCTGGGTGACCCTGCCCTGGGGGACCCTGCTCTGGGTGACCCTGCTCTGGTTGACCCTGCCCTGTGTGACTCTGCCCTGGGGGACCTTGCTCTGGGTCATTCTGCTCTAGGGGACCCTGCCCTGGGGGACCCTGCTCTGGGTGACCCTGCTCTGGTTGACCCTGCCCTGTGTGACTCTGCCCTGGGTGACCCTGCTCTGTGCGAGTCTGCCCTGGGTGACCCTGCTCTGGGTCATTCTGCCCTGAGGGACCCTGCCCTGGGGGACCCTGCTCTGTGTGAGTCTGCCCTGGGTGACCCTGCTCTGGCTCATTCTGCTCTGGGGGACCCTGCTCTGGGGGTCCCTGCTCTGGGTCATTCTGCCCTGGGTGACCCTGCCCTGGGGGACCCTGCTCTGGGTGACCCTGCTCTGGTTGACCCTGCCCTGTGTGACTCTGCCCTGGGTGACCTTGCTCTGGGTCATTCTGCCCTGGGTGACCCTGCCCTGGGGGACCCTGCTCTGGGTGACCCTGCTCTGGTTGACCCTGCCCTGTGTGACTCTGCCCTGGGTGACCCTGCTCTGGCTCATTCTGCTCTGGGGGACCCTGCTCTGGGGGTCCCTGCTCTGGGTCATTCTGCCCTGGGTGACCCTGCCCTGGGGGACCCTGCTCTGGGTGACCCTGCTCTGGTTGACCCTGCCCTGTGTGACTCTGCCCTGGGTGACCCTGCTCTGTGCGAGTCTGCCCTGGGTGACCCTGCTCTGGGTCATTCTGCCCTGAGGGACCCTGCCCTGGGGGACCCTGCTCTGTGTGAGTCTGCCCTGGGTGACCCTGCTCTGGCTCATTCTGCTCTGGGGGACCCTGCTCTGGGGGTCCCTGCTCTGGGTCATTCTGCCCTGGATGACCCTGCTCTGGGTGGCCCTGCTCTGGGTCATTCTGCCCTGGGGGACTCTCCTCTGGGTGCCCCTGCTCTGGGTGACCCTGCCCTGTGTGACTCTGCCCTGGGTGACCCTACTCTGGGTCATTCTGCTCTGGGTCATTCTGCCCTGGGGGACCCTGCTCTGCGGGTCCCTGCTCTGAGTGACCCTGCCCTGGGGGACCCTGCCCTGGGTGAACCTGCCCTGGGTGACCCTGCTCTGGGTGACCCTGCCCTGTGTGACTCTGCCCTGGGTGACCCTGCCCTGGGTGATCCTGTTCTGGGTGACCCTGCTCTGGGGGTCCCTGCCCTGGGGGACCCTGCTCTGGGGGACCCTGCCCTGGGTGACTCTGCTCTGGCAGGGGGGTTGGGCTCAGTGATCTCTGGAGGCCACTTCTATGACTCCTAAGGTTCAGTGATTCTGTGTCCAGGCCTTCTGCTGGCAGGAACTGTGACACTGAGGATCCTGGAAGCCTTTAGCCCAGAAGGAGAGGGAGAGGAGGATGAGCTGATGAGCTGAGCTGACCCTCTGCAGAGGCATGGACCATGGGTCTGTCTTTGGATACTCAGTTTGCTTTCTGTCTCCAGGGCCATCAGACACATCCTCAGGAGACCCAGCTGGGGTACCACATGCCCTCCCCCTGGCAGGGACCTGCCTGGCCACTGGCAGCAGTGGTCAGACCCAGCACCACAGGAAGCACCCTGTCCCCACATGCACTTGCAGCCTGGCACTCAGGGAGCTCCTCCGTGGCCTCATGTGCCAGCTGGAGGGATGGAGGCCATGTCTGTGACTGGCATGGTGGTGCCAGGGGCAGATGGCATGGCTGGAGTGCCTGTGGGGTGTAGGCTGATCCCAGCCCACTCCATGAGAGTGACTCTCCCCTGGAAGCCTCACGAGGTGGCTGCCTGCACCTGAGGGGCAGTCCCACGGGAGGCCAGACCTCCGTTCTGCAGCGCTGGAGAGGTCACCATGCTGAGCACCACTGAGCCAGCCTCCTGCTGCCAGCCCTGCTGGCAGGAGTGCAGGGCCCCGGGGTGCAGGCAGCCCTCCAAGTCCTGCAGCCCCAGCGTGCCGCCGCCGGGCTCCGAAGGGCAGCCGGGCTCCTACAGCCAGGACAGCAGCAGGGCAGCAAGCCCCAGGCCGAGGGTGAGGACGATGAAGGCCACAGCTGCAGCCCACAGGGCAGGAGCCTGCCCCTTTGCCCATGCTGGGGCCTCTGCTGGGATCATGTTGGTGAGGTTCAGCATGTAGCCCAGCGTCCAGCCAACGTCAGCGCTCCCTGCCTGCCCAGGGGGAGAGGAGACAGGAGGTTAGCCCTGGGCCACCGCCCTGGCACGGCCCAGCTGGGGCATGGGGCACAGAGGCCTTTCACAGCACCCTGTGGCTGCCTCTCCTCCCCTGCAGCTGCCTGCAGCCTGGGCTTGCTGCCTACCTTCATCTGGAAGGAGATGTCCTTCCAGCTGCTCTCGTTGAACTTGTAGGCATCCAGGAGCAGGGTGAGGATGTAGTTGGCATTGGCACAGTACTTGGGCAGCCTTGCAGGACTCTCCTGAGGGTAGCTGGCAGACAGCTGGGGTGGGGACGTGTTTGGGGAGGAAGGGAAGTTATTTGCAGGCAGTTTCCATACAGGGCTAATGTCCTGAGGACTGCTGCACAGGGGCTCTGCATTCACCAGCAGCCAGAGGAAGACTGCTGGAGCAGGTTGGAGCTGTGCACACAGGGCAGCTCCTCTGAGGAGGTCTTGCCCTCCCCATGGCAACAGGCAGGCACACTGGAGCCTCAGCTTCTCCCATCCCAGCCCTCTCGTGCCAGGAGCTCTTGCTCTGTGCCCCATGGTGGTCCTGGCACACCTCTTGGCCTTGTCCATCCCCCATCTGACCCAGAGTTGTGCCGGCAGCTGACTCTCCTCTCACCATCCTGCGGTGCTGCAGACCCAGCTCCAGCTCCAGCGCTGCAGGGGAGACTTTGCTGCCCTCACCCACCCTGGCTGCCCCTTTCCCATCGCTGCATGAACAAGAAGGGTCCCCACAGGTGGATGCAGGGTGGTCCCTACCCCTGCCCCAGGACCCCTTTGCTCATGGAGCCTCCCTCTGGGACGTACATCTTCCCAGCTCCTGCTGCAGAAGCGCTGGATGGTGTCATTGGCCGTGCCCAGCGGCTGCCCCTCGGTCAGGTTGAGGAACTTGAAGTTGTAGTAGAAGGCAGAGAAGGCCTGGAAGGCAGGAGGCAGGGATGTGCTGAGCTCCAGCAGGGACCCCTGGGCAGCAGCTCCTCTCTCCCTCGGAGCAGGGGATGGGGCTTGGCTCCGTGTCTCAGCAGAGGTGATGACCTGGGGCGTCAGTGGCTCCAGCAGCAGCTCAGGTGCAGGCAGGGCCTGGCCTGGAGGCTGCTGGCTGAGCTGCTTGGGGCTTGGGGCCTGGCCAAGGTTTCGACTTGGGGTTGGCTGTTTCATTACCCTGGTCCCATGCCCATGGGCAAAGCAGCTGGCAGCAAGCCCTGGGGTGCCCTGGGGCAGTGGCACTCTGGGAGCTTCTTGCCCCTGTGTGGGGAGGAGACAGTACCGTGGGGCAGGTGGGGACACCACAGCAGTGGGGACACCACAGCAGTGGGGACAATGCAGCACTGAGGACACCACAGCACCTGGGGACAGCACAGCAGCGGGGACACCACAGCACCAAGAGACACCACAGCCTGGGCACATCTCAGCCCAGGGACATCTCAGCCCGGGGCCAGCACAGCCCGGAGCCATCTCAGCCTGGGGCCAGCTCAGCCCGGGGCCAGCTCAGCCCGAGGTCAGCTCAGCCCGGGGTCAGCTCAGCCCGGAGCCATCTCAGCCCGGGGTCAGCTCAGCCCGGGGTCAGCTCAGCCCGGAGCCATCTCAGCCCGGGGTCAGCTCAGCTCGGGGTCAGCTCAGCTCGGGGTCAGCTCAGCCCGGGGTCAGCTCAGCTCGGGGCCAGCGCAGCAGCCAGGGCCAGCTCAGCCCGGGGTCAGCTCAGCCCGGGGTCAGCTCAGCTCGGGGCCAGCGCAGCAGCCAGGGCCAGCTCAGCCCGGGGTCAGCTCAGCCCGGGGTCAGCTCAGCCCGGGGCCAGCTCAGGCCGGGGTCAGCTCAGGCCGGGGTCAGCTCAGCCCGAGGTCAGCTCAGCCCGGGGCCAGCTCAGCTCGGGGTCAGCTCAGCCCGGGGTCAGCTCAGCCCGGGGTCAGCTCAGCTCGGGGTCAGCTCAGCCCGGGGCCAGCTCAGCCCGGGGTCAGCTCAGCCCGGGGTCAGCTCAGCCCGGGGCCAGCTCAGCCCGGGGCCAGCTCAGCTCGGGGCCAGCTCAGCCCGGGGTCAGCTCAGCTCGGGGCCAGCTCAGCTCGGGGTCAGCTCAGCCCGGGGCCAGCTCAGCTCGGGGCCAGATCAGCCCGGGGTCAGTTCAGCCCGGGGTCAGCTCAGCCCGAGGTCAGCTCAGCTCGGGGCCAGCTCAGCTCGGGGCCAGCTCAGCCCGGGGCCAGCTCAGCCCGGGGTCAGCTCAGCCCGGGGCCAGCTCAGCCCGGGGCCAGCTCAGCTCGGGGCCAGCTCAGCTCGGGGCCAGCTCAGCCCGGGGTCAGCTCAGCCCGGGGCCAGCACAGCCCGGGGTCAGCTCAGCCCGGGGTCAGCTCAGCTCGGGGCCAGCTCAGCCCGGAGCCAGCTCAGCCCGGGGCCAGCTCAGCTCGGGGTCAGCTCAGCTCGGGGTCAGCTCAGCTCGGGGTCAGCTCAGCCCGAGGTCAGCTCAGCCCGGGGTCAGCTCAGCCCGGGGCCAGCTCAGCCCGGGGCCAGCACAGCCCGGGGCCAGCACAGCCCGGGGCCAGCACAGCCCGGGGCCAGCGCAGCAGCCAGGGCCATGCAGATTTCGGGGGTGTGTGTCAGGATTTGCCTTACGATGAACTGGCCCCGGACCGGGGGCTGGTAGACACCATCGAAGGTGCAGTCCCGGCTCTGGCCGCAGGCCGAGAAGTTGAAGAGCTTCCTGAGGGCGGCCAGGCAGCCGCGGGCGTCCCCGCTGCCCTCCAGGGTGACCTCGGCGTCGGGCAGGGCCGGGCGCTCCGTGCAGGGGCTGGTGCGGAAGGACGACAGCGAGATGTTTTCATGGTAGCCCTCGGGGTAGCAGGGGTGAGCGACTCGGCTGCTGGAGGCTGACTCCTGGGGACAGCAAAATGTCAGCCTGCAGCCTCCCCCAGACCCCCTCGGCGGGCAGGCTTCACCCAGCGCCCCCTGCACAGCCACTGCTGCAGGCACCTCCGAGCCCTCCAGCACGGAAAGACCTTCTCCTGGTCCTGCTGGCCACCTGCAGCCCCAGCCTCAGCCCTCTCCCACAGCAGAGCAGTGCTAGGGCCCCAGCACATCTCCCCCCTGTCTGGCAGCATCATGATTTGGGCAGTGCAAAGCCCTCTCCACCCCAGCTCCAGCTTTATCTCTGTCTCCAGCCCCAGCCAGGGACACCCCCTGGGACCCTCCAGGTTGTGCAGCACCAGCAAACCCTTCAGGCTCACCATGGCTGCATCTCCTGCCAGGTGCAGGGCCATGCAGACCCTTTTCCCCTCTGACTTTCCAGAAGGGGCCTGAGAAAGCTCTCTGGGTCACTCTGCTCAGGTCTGTGCAGCCACAGAGCAGCTGAGGTTCAGGGGGTGCTGTGGGGCTCCTGTGCCAATCCCCTCCTTAAAGCACAACCAGCTGCTCAGGGCCTTGTGCCATCACATTCTGAGTACCCCCAAGGATGGCAACTCCACATCACTCCTGGGTCCTATTCCAGTGTCTGAGCATTCCTACTGGGAAAATCTTTTCCCCTGGATTTGTTTGGCAGCTTGTGCATGCCAGCCTGTGCCCACTGCCTCTTGTCCTGGCACTTGGCAGCTCCGAGCAGAGCCTGGTGCTGCCTTTTCTATACCCTGTGGGAGGCAGCTGAGCAGAGCCAGATCTCTCCTGAGCTGCCCCTTCAGAATAGAATAGAATAGAATAGAATAGAATAGAATAGAATAGAATAGAATAGAATAGAATAGAATAGACCAGGTTGGAAGAGACCTTCAAGATCATCAAGTCCAACCTATCATCCAACATCACCTAATCAACTGAACCATGGCACCAAGCACCCCATCAAGTCTCCTCCTGAACACCTCCAGGGATGGGGACTTCACCACCTCCCTGGGCAGCACATCCCAATGGGCAATCACTCTCTCTGTGTAGAACTTCTTCCTAACCTCCAGCCTAAACCTCCCCTGGCACAGCCTGAGACTGTGTCCTCTTGTTCTGGTGCTGGCTGCCTGGGAGAAGAGACCAACCCCCACCTGGCCACAACCTCCCTGCAGGGAGTTGCAGAGAGCAAGAAGGTCTCCCCTGAGCCTCCTCTTCTGCAGGCTAAGCAACCCCAGCTCCCTCAGCCTCTCCTCACAGGGCTGTGCTCCAGACCCCTCCCCAGCTTTCTTGCCCTTCTCTGGACACCTTCAAGTCTCTCAATGTCCTTCTTGACCTGAGGAGCCCAGAACTGGACACAGGACTCAAGGTGTGGCCTGAGCAGTGCTTAGCACAGGGCACAAGGACTTCCCTGCTCCTGCTGGCCACACTCTTCCTGATGCAGGCCAGGATGCCCTTGGCCTTCTTGGCCCCCTGGGCACACTGCTGGCTCATGTTCAGCTGCTGTCACCCAGCACCCCCAGGTCCCTCTCTGCCTGGCTGCTCTCAGCCACTCTGCCCCCAGCCTGTAGCACTGCCTGGGGTTGCTGTGGCCAATGTGCAGCCCCTGGCACTTGGATGTGTTCAGTCTCCTGCCCTTGGCCTCTGCCCATCTGCCCAGCCTGTCCAGGTCCCTCTGCAGAGCCTCTCTACCCTCCAGCAGATCAACTCCTGCCCCTAGCTTGCTGTCATCTGCACATTTACTGCTGACTGACTCAATGCCCTCATCCAGATCATCAATGAAGATATTGACCAGGCTGGGGCCCAGCTCTGCTCCCTGGGGCACACCACTGGTGCCTGGCTGCCAGCTGGCTGTGGCACCATTCACCACCACTCTCTGGGCTCAGCCTCCAGCCAGTTTCTAACCCAGCTCAGAGAGCTGCTGTCCCAGCCATGGGCTGACAGCTTGGCCAGGAGTTTGCTGTGGGGCACGGTGGCAAAGGCCTTGCTGACACTGTTTCTGCTTCCCAAGCTTCCCTCCACACCTGCCTACTGTGCTCCAAGGGCTCTGTGCCTGCCCTCAGTCCCTGCTGCTGCCTCTTAGTGTATGCATTAAGAAGCCCTTGGCTGGCATCTTGAGAGCAGAGCCAGCCCCCCCAGCTCCCCTCTCACCACAATTAACTGCTTTGCCAGTCTCCTCAGCATCTCGTTCTGCCCATAGCAGAGGTAGCTGTGGGTGTAGATGCTGTAGCTGGACCCATACAGGGTGAGCCTGGAGGATCCATTCCGGTTCAGCCCTGGACCTTCGGGCACGAAGCTGATCTGTGTGGATGCTCCCCCGAGGTCCAGCGCCCCCAGGAGGTTGGCTGCCTCTGGCCGAAGCCAGGCGTGGGCCCGGGGGGAGTACTGCCCAGGAGAGAAGCACAGAGTCACAGCATCAACAAGGTTGGCAAAGACCTCAGAGCTCAGCAAGTCCAAGCTGTCACCCAACACCTCCTGACAACTCAACCATGGCTCCAAGTGCCACATCCAAGCCCCTCTTGAACACCTCCAGGGGTGGGGACTGCACCACCTCCCTGGGCAGCACAGAGGCAGAGCAGTGCCAGGCTGGCCTTGCTTGCCCTGAGCCAAATGCTCAGCCTGTGGCAGCCCGGGGGTGGGGGTTCTGCTGTTGGCCCCACAGGTGCTTGGTTCAGTCACTGCCACATGCCAGCCCCTGCTGCCTTTCCTGCCCAGCCAGCCCTGCCCTTTGCCAGTGCCAGAGACAACACAGAGCGAGCTGCCCAGCAGGCAAGGTGTGCCAATGTGCTCTGGGCTCACGTGGTGCTGAGGCTCTGGTGCCCAGCCCAAAGGGAGGATTGGAGGGGCTGCTCCTCCTGAGGAGTGGGCTGCAGGGGTGTGAGGGGAGGGACAGAGAGCCTCCAGCAGCCTGCTCAGCAGCCTGACAGTGCCAGCACTGCTCTCAGGTGGGGTAGAGGGTGGCAGGTTCCCTCAGACTGGCACACAGAGCCCAGACTGGAGTCTCCAAGTGCCACACGGAGATGAACCTTCCCAGGGCAGTGAGACAAAGGCCAGCAGGAGCAGACAGGGCTGCAGAGCCAACCTTGCTGTCCCAGGAGACCACATGGTGCAGAGATGTGCCCTTAGCTCTTAGCAGAGGGCCTCCCACTCCTGAGTTCTCCTCCTCTTTCACTCTAGCAAGCCAGAGGAGAGCTGGCTGCTTCCCCTGGGCCCAGGAGATGAGCCCTGGGCTTGCCTCCTGCACTGAGCAAGCTGAAGGAAGATCAGAGAAGCTGTCTTAAGCAAGGAGTGTATCACAGTATCACTAAGGTTGGAAGAGACCTCAAAGATCATCGAGTCCAACCTGTGACCCAGTGCTTCACCCTGCTCCTACCTTGGTGAAGGAGCCCAGCAGGTAGTTGGTGGTGATCCAGCCATAAGCTGCTTCCTCCTCTCCTGTAAGGATCTGAGCCCCTTTGAAAGCCACTGGGTACTCTTGCATGGTTTTGGTGACTTCAGCCAGGACTTGATCAGCTGCTGAGCTGTTCTGTTCCCTAGGGAGGACTCAAGGGTCAGGACACATCTCCAGCTACACCAGCACTTCAGAGGAGACACAGGGAGACAGTCTGGGTTGGTTTTCTTTCCCAGTTCCACCCACTGCAGTGTCTGCAGCAAGCAGGTTGTGTGGCAAGGCTGCTTGCAAGAGCTGCTGGTGCAGCACAACTCCCATCTGTCCAGCCTTGGCTCCACAAATCTTCCCTGCAGTGCATCCCAGGCACACACAGCCCTGCCAGGCCACCCCTTCCCACCCAAGGATCTTTGTAGTGCTAGAGGCCAGAGGGGGACTGTGCTGCAGAGCCAGGTTTGAGCATCACACACTGGCTGCACCCAAGCCAGGGCTGCCTGCTGAGCTTGAGAGAGTCCTCTGGGAAGGGGCCAGCCTGTTTCAGAGCTCTGAGTGGGGAGGGGGCTCTGGCACGTTTGCTGAAGCAGGTGACCTTCAGGCTGTGACCTTCAGGCTATGGCCTGGCATCTTCCCAGGGAAGGGATCTGGCTAGCAGGGCACAGGAGTTGTTAGGTATGTACAACCAT
Organism: Melanerpes formicivorus; assembly: GCF_026170545.1. NCBI lineage: Eukaryota > Metazoa > Chordata > Aves > Piciformes > Picidae > Melanerpes > Melanerpes formicivorus. Next base: position 1,234,507 of record NW_027142429.1, read on the forward strand.
AAAACCAAGAACCATGACAGCAAGGGTGGATTGAGAGAGAGCTAATGTAGGCAGGTGAAAGGTAAGGGCAGGTCCTGCACCACCTTTTTGCTTCCTACCTCTGCCCTGCTCCCCACCAGCACCCATCCACCTGGGCAGATGGCACATCCCCTGGTGGCACCTCAGCTCCCTTGTGTTGAAGCAATAATGAAGAGCAAAGAGGGAGCTCTGAGCAGCACTTGGAGCCAGGCATGCAGCAGCATCCTGGGACGTGGGGGCCCTGGCTGCCAACCTCTGAGCAGCTCCTCTGTGCCAGGGCTCAGGACAGCTCAGTCACCCATGTGTCCCCAGCAGGCTGCCTGCTCCCCAGGGCTCAGTCACTTGGTCACAGCAGCCTGAGAGCTGGGAGCCCTTGGAGCCTGGCCCCGGGCAGGCCCTTGTGTCCTGGCAGAGGCTCTGGGCAGCTCGGTTGCTGCCCTGTGCCCCACAGCGGTACCTCAGCAGCCTCATGCCTGCCGTTGCTCCCAGGTAAGCAGGGACATTCCTCTGCTCTGCAGCAGGAACAGCCTCCAGGCCTTGCTCCAGGCACTCCCTCAGGGAATCCCCTGCTCCGGGGGGGTTGCTGGCGTAGCTGGAGATGCCCTGCCCTGGAAGAGAGTCAGGCTGGGACAGGCCAACAGCAGCAGCTGGGGACAGGGGGCTGGGAGCAAGAGGGCACAGGGCAGTGAGGTCTGACACCTCTTAGCTACACAGGGTGCACCCCCAGGGTGTCCTAGTCCCCTGAGATCTGACTCACTGTGGCTTTTCCCCCTCTCCTGTGCCTCCAGCAGTGTGCCCAGCTCCGTGGCTGGCACCTTGCCCAGGCAGGACAGCAGCTTGGGCAGTTAGGGGCAGTCCAAAGTGGAGAAATGAAAATCCAGAGTCACACCAAGGAGCTTCAGTCCCACCAAACCTGTGGGCACCGAGGTCCCTCCAACCATGAGCAAAGCCAGTGGGGAGTCAGGGACCCCCCCTGCCCGCAGCTGGGGCTCCCCCACCCTGCCTGCAGTGACAGCCCACGGGGCAGAGCACGGCCAGAGCTGTAAGAGCAAGGTCCTCCCACCTACCACATTAAAGAGCCCCTGCCAGGGGGATACTGACCCTGGACATCACAGGCCAAGGTCTGGCTGACCACACCAGTGCTGTTCTCCTTGTCTGCATCCCACTGGTAGACAAAGAGGGAGGTGTGGGACGAGCCTGCATCAAACACCATCCCATACTGGAAGGCAAAACCAAAGCACCACGCTGGGGGCACAAGCAGCAGCCTGCCCCTGGGCCCACCATGGCTGTGCCAGGGCGGTGGGGCCAGAGGATGCCCCCAAAGCCATCTCTCCAAGGTGCACTGTGGCAGAGCTGAGCGGTGGCACCGGGGCCCTGGCATGGGCAGCTGCAGGAGCTTGGCATTCCCCCTCTGAGGCTGTGCAGCAGTGCCAGCTCACAGACATTTCATTGCCCATTTCCTCATGCTGCTTTATTTTCTTTCTTGGTCACACCCCTCGGGTGTCTACACCTGCCCCACCTTGGGGCAGCAGCTCCCACGTGCCCCCAGGGCTGCCCCCAGCCTGGGCTCAGCTCTGTGCCTCTCCATCTCACCCTAGCACCCTGCCAGCCCCCTCCCAGCAGCCAGGGTGGGATGGTGAGCTGCAGGAGAGGGCATGGGGAGGAGCCATGCTGCTGGTGCTGTGCTGTGAGTGGGTTGGGACGGGCTGGTGGGAGCTGGCATGAACAGAGGCCGCATGGAGATCTAGCACCCTGTGCTGTGGTGCCCTGGCAGGGCAGCGGGAGTGGGACAGGGTTGTGCTCCCAGGCAACCTCCTCAAAGCACAGCAAGCGCAGAGCATGGTGTCTGGTTTCACAGGAGGCTTCCCCAGCCCTGCCTTGGGGGTGTCCAGGCTGTGTTTCTCTTGCCTGCATCTTGAGATGGGTAGAAACCACCCTCCCAGGTACCACCCAGCTACCCCGCTCAGCCCCTGACCCCAAGGGCAAGCTGCTGCCCTGAGCACCTGCCCGAGGCTCTGCAGGCCTTCTTTTGGGCTCACCTTGACTGTGGGTGGCAGGGGGACATCTTCAACCCTCACCAGGCTGAGAACAAGGGCAGTGATGGAGAGTGCCACCAGTGCCCCAGCAACGGCCCTGCCGAGGTGCTTCCTGTCAGCAAACATCGTGGTGGAGGCTCCTGCAGACACAAGCCCAGGAGAAAGGTGGTTGGACAGCACCAGCTGGGAGCAGTGCTGCCAGTGAGAGCTGCTCTGGGAGGTGTCCCCAGGCTGGCACTCTCTCCAGCTATGGACCTCAGAAGTCCTGCTGGACAGCTGGATCCTCCCCTGGGAAAAGCAGCATCAGGCTAAGATAGGGGAAGCTGGAGGAAGAGGGCTTGGGCTGCCTGAGCATCCTGGCACAGCTGTGGTGGGCTCTGGTGAGACCCAGGGCAGCCCTCCAGGTCTCACCACCCACTGGGGTTCAGCTCAGCACTGCTGGGAAGGATCAGGACCAGGAGGAGCCAGGGAAGCACTGCACAGAGCAGAGGGCAGCAGGGGCAAGTGCAGCCCCCCTGCCGGCGAGGCTCTGGGGAAGGGGAAGTGGTTTGATGGCCAGGACAGCAGCAGGGGCAGCTCACCTGCACTCCCAGACCTGCTCCCAGCTCCTTGCCAGCCCTTGCTGTGGCTCTGGGGTCCTCAGCTGCCCGCAGCAAATCCAGCTCAGGCTTGCCCTCTATGCCCTCTGGACGTGGGCACTGCTTGCAGATCCTTTCCCCATTGCTTTCCCTCAGACCTCATCAGCCTCAGGCAAAGCCTTCCACATCAGCTCTCCCTCTCACCTCTCTATTTATGGCTCAGTTTGGTGTCTTCTCCACACCTTATCTTCAGGCAGTTAGTTCCTCCTCCTCCTCCTTTGAGTGCAGTCACTCACAGGAGCCCTGCAGCAGTGAGCACACACTTCTCCTTTTAACCCTTGTCCTCTGCTTCTTCCTCCTTTCACTCCCTCCTGGGCTCGCCTGGGACAGAAATAACTTTGTGCTAGCAGCTGGTGGAGTGCCATGGCCTGGCCTGGAGCGAGGGCAGGCTGATGAGGTGCTGGTGATGCAGCTGGTGCTAGGCTCTGCTTATCTCACACTCAGGACCTCTCAGCTTCTCACCCCAGCCAGCCCAGAGCCAGCAGGCTGTGGGGCACAAGAAGCCAGGAGGGGGCATGGCCAGGAGAGCTGATCCAAAGCAGCCAAAGGGATGCTCCAAACCACAGGGCACCATGCCCAGCACAGAGGCTGGGGGGCAGCTGGCTGGGGGCTGCTGCTGGGGAGCTGGCTGGGCACTGGGCAGCAGGTGGTGAGCAGGGGCATTGGGCACCTCTTGGGTTGTGTACTCTGCTTCCCCTCGCAGCAGTCTTGTTCAACATTATTTTCACAGATCCATTGAACACTTTGGCTTGGAAGGGACCTTCAAGGTCATCCAGTTCCAAACCCTCCCCCCAGCCCAGCTTGCCCAAGGCCTCATCCAGCCTGGCCCTGAACACCTCCAGGCAGGAGGCAGCCACAGCCTCCCTGGGCAGCCTGTGCCAGAGTCTCCCCAGCCTCACTCTCAACAATTCCTTCCTCCTCTCCACTCTCAGTCTCTCCTCTCCCAGCTCAAAGCCATTGTTCCTCAGCCTGGCACTCCCAGCCCTTGGCCTGGAGCCCTTCAGGTCCTGCAAGGCTGCTCTGAGGTCTGCCTGGAGCCTTCTCTTCTCCAGGCTGCACAGCCCCAACTCTCCCAGCCTGGCCCCACAGGGGAGAGCCTCCAGCCCTCTTTCTCCTTCCTTTCCTGTGCTGCCAAACTGTTCTGCTCTTAACCCACACATTTCAGTTCTTTGTCCCAGTTCTCTCCCCCTCTCACTGTGCTGGGGAGCAGTGCAGGGCTGTGTGGTGCTGAGCTGCCTGCCAGGCTGGGCCACAGCACACTCCCACACCTCTGCTCCACCTTTCTCCTCATCAGGCTGAGTATTTCCTTCCCCAGCTTCCACAAGGTGTGAGAGCTGAGTGGGAGGTTGCAGTGCCCTGCCCTCATCCACATAGGTAGGTGTCTCTCTGAGATGGAGAATCAGGCTGAGGAAGAGGATGGCCCTCACTGAGCTCTGCCAGGGCCCAAGGGGACCATGGTCCAGCTGAGACTGTGGTCACCTCTTCCCTGTGTGTGACCCAGCCTTGAGCTGCTCCTGGGCTGGAGGTCCCTGCAGACATGGGGACCCTGAAGAAAGCCAGGACAGAGAGGAGGACTCAGGTCCTCACAGCCCCCAGTGCCACCACAGCCTCCCAGTGCCCCCAGCGTGCTCAGCACAGCCCAGGCACAGCCCCTGGCACCCTGCCCTGGGACTGGGGGTGCTGCTGGACACGGGGATCTGCTTCCTTGGGCCATAGAGTGAAGCTGCTCCCTGCTGATTCACCTCCCTGATGAGAGGCTGCCAGCAGGGTGACCTCGATGGAAAGCTTCAGCTCCCTGCTGCCTTATCTCAGCTGAGTCAGCGAGGCCGGGAGGGGAGTTCTGGAGAAGCCTCCTCACGTGTGGCTGGAGGGATGGAGCTTCCCAAGGTCCAGCTCTCTGCCCTGCTAGTGCCACCCTGGGCTGCAGCAGTCCCTGGGAGCTCTCTGTCCCAGGCCACACTGCCTGCAACATGCACTGAGCTGGGTGCTTGTGCCCTCCCCTGCTGCCAGCCAGCCAGGGCTGCAGCCCAGCCCCTCCTCTGCTGCTCTGCTGGTGCTGGCACCAGGCTTGTGTGACATCTTTGTCAGCAGTGGCACTGAGGCTCCCTCAGCAAGCTCACCAACAACACCAAGCTGTGTGCTGCAGCAGCCCTGGTGGGAAGGATCCATCCAGGGGGACCTGGGCAGGCTGCAGAGCTGAGCCCAGGACAACCTCAGGAGGTTCAACAAGGCCAAGGGCAAGGTCCTGCAGCTGGGGCAGGGCAATCCCAGGCACCAACATAGCCCTGGAATCTGGGTCTCTGTGCCAGGCTCAGCCCCTGGGCAAACCTACTGCCACCAGTCTGGGTGAAACCCAGCTCAGATCAGCCCTGGTCCACTGGAGTGCAGACCTTGGTGGGACTGAGCTGGCACTGCAGCAACAGGCATGGTGCATGGCAGGGGCTGGATGGGAGTACCCCTGGTCTGCACCCAGCCTGCAGCTTGTCCCAGTAGGAGGCTGAGTGCAGCTGTGGTCAATGCCAGATGCAAGCTTTGCAGTGCTTCCAGGGCCACCACAGTGGCTTCTGAGGCCTGGGGACTCCTCGTGGCCATGGTGAGAGGAGGAAGGCACTCAGGCAGCTGGGCTGAGTGCTGGCTCAGGGACACAGGGCCTCAGGGTCCCAGGTTTGGTCTGTGGCCCCACCTCAGAGATGTGGTCCCTCAAAGAGCTGTGCTCATTCCAAGAGGGTCCTGGAGCAGCCCTGGTGGTGTGGAGCTGAAGGAGCCCTCAGCCTCCCAACTTCCCTGAAGCCTGTCCTAGGAAGGATGGCAGGACCAGCCTCAGCCCTGCTCCTGGGGTGGGCACCAAGCTGGTGAGAGCAGCCTGTGGGCACCTCTGAGCAGAGCACAGGCAGCTGGACCTGCTGGGGCAGCAGTTCTGGAGAGATGTGTCCACTCCCACACCTGGCAGCCACGAGTGGGGCCAGGAGCCCTTCATCCACCTCCTGGGGTCCTGAGCCTCCACCTCCCTCTGGGGAGGGCATGGGCAGGTGCAAAAGCAGCAGAACCAGTTCCACCAGCACTGGCCTTGAGCAGAGGGCTGCTGTGGGTGCTGAAGGCCTGCCAGAGACACTGCAGCTCTGGGTGGGTGGCTCAAGGACGCCCTGGTTGCAAGGGAGCTCTTCTGCTTGCTGTGGCTCTCCTCCCAGGTCCAGTCTCAGGCTGGAGATGAGGAACAATTCCTTTGCTGACAGAGTGGTCAGGGACTGGCACAGGCTGCCAGGGAGGTGGTGGAGTCCCCATCCCTGGAGGGGTTCCAGGAAGTGGCCATGGCACTAGGGGCCATGGTGGCTGTGGTGGTGCTGGGCTGGTGGCTGGGCTGGATGAACTTGTCCAGTGGTTCCTCCTTGGAGCCCAGCAAGAGCTGCAGGGCTCTGAGCTCCCCTGGCTGAGGAGAGCCAGGGAGCCCCACTCTGCCAGCACCTTCTTCCTGGGGCCCATGTGCCAGGGCTGAGGCTTGGCTGGCAGGGGCAGTGCCACCTGGAAGGAGCTGAGCTGATAAGTTTGATAAGCACTGAGCTTTACCCTAGATAGTCCTGGGCCAAGCCACTGGAAATGGCCTCAGCACTGTGTTGACAAAGCTCTCCCTGCAAAACCTTCAGGGCAGCTACAGCTGGGGCTGGGGGGAGGCAGAGCCTCTGAGCCTCCCTGGGACCAGGAGAACCTCTTCCCAAACTGCAGCATGTCCCCAGCTCATGGCACCCCCTGTCCCACCCACACCTGCTCCCTTCACGGGGTGCCACAGAGGCCTCTTCATTAGCTCATTAGGTAATTACTGAGTGTTTACCTCCTGCTGCAGCAGGGGCAGGACACAGCCTCTTCTCCCCCCTGCCTGGCACTCCAGGAGGGAGGATGCTCATGCTCATCCCTGCCCTTCCCCTCTCCTAGGTGGTGCTGCCCTGGCTGGCCACTGGCAAGCTGAGAGCAGCCTGGCTCCTGCCAAACACAGACCAGCCCTGAAGGTCCCTCAGATGACCCCCTCAGAGGGGTCTGCTCAGACACAGGCCAGGGCTCAGGGCAGGGTGGTGCCCAAGGGTGGAGCAGTGCAGGACCTGGAAGGGCTCTGCTGTGCCTGGCCCACAGCAGCACCACTCTGAGTCTTTGGTGTCACAGAACCACAGAAGGCTGGAGAGGACCTCTGGAGCCCATCCAGTCCAACCTCCCTGCCAGGGCAGGGCACACAGGGCACATCCAGGGGGGGTTGGAAAGTCTCCAGAGCAGGAGACTCCACAACCCCTCTGGGCAGCCTGCTCCAGGCCTCCAGCAAAGCCTCCCTGGAAGGAAGCTTCTCCTCCTGTTGAGGTGGCAGCTCCTGGGTTCCAGCTGCTCCCCACTGCCCCTGCCCCTGGTCTCGAGGGGCCCCAGCCCTGTTTGCCTTCAGGGATGTGCTCTGCTGAGAGCAAAATGTGCTCTTTGCTCCTACCTGATAAAACAGCCCAAATGCCTCATTCTTCTGGCTGCAGGTGGACAAAGCTGCTGTGGAGGAGTGTGGCCAGAGTACACACACACCCCTGTTTGGTCTGCTTCCCACAAGCATTTCTTTGTCTGTGACCCTCAAAATGACTCTCTGAGACCCAGGAGGAAGCTGCCAGGCTGCTGCAGGCTCTGCAGGCTCTGAGCCCAGCCATTGCTGCTGGTCAGAGGGCTGCCTGTGGTCATCGCTGTGGGCTGTGTGTGTGAGGTGAGGTCACCTCCCCTGCTGACAGCTTCCCTGCGCCTTCTGCAAGGCAAACAGCCTGACTCAGGCCCAGAGGAGAGTCTCTCATTTCCAGTTCCTGCACCATGAGCTCACCCCAGCTCTGCTCACAGGAGCTGCAGGCAGTGCCCTGTGCAGGTCCCACGTCTCTGGGTGAGCTGCAGCTCTCCCTCCTGTCTCCCACTCCCCCTCCAGCAGCACTCCAGTCTTGCTGTGGCTTGTCCCAGCAGGGTCCAGCTCCAGCCCTCCCTTCCAGCCTGATCCAGCAAGGCTGCTGGAGTTGGGACTCTGTAAAGCTGCCTTTGGGATGCTGCTCCCAGCTGGCACAGAGCACACCAGGACCTTTCCTGCTCCCCACCGTCCTTCCCACTCTGTATCATTCTTAAGCACACCCTGACTGGCCTGACTGTGCCCATCTTGGTGCCACCTCTAGCTGTGGGTGCTATGGGCCTGAAGCATGCCTGGAGCTCAGCCCTTGTGCCAGCCATGGGCACTGCAGTCTGCTGCCCTGCCCTGTGCACAGCTACAGCCCAGTGGGCACTGCTCCCAGGGCAGAGCTCTCTGCCATGGTGCTGGGATGGGGCTTAGCACAGCACCTGCCTCCTCCTGGGATCGATGACAGCAATAAAAGCATCAATGAGGCTGAGGGGGGAGCCAGCTGAGCCCAGTGTGCCTGGGTACAGGCACCAGCTCCCTGCTGGCAGCAGGATAGGTGCTGCCCAGCACTGAGGTGGTGGTCCCAGTGTGTGCTGGGCTGGAGGAACATGGCAGAGGGAGGCTCCAGGGGGTTCAGGCTGTTGGTTGTTTGCTCACCTGGGGGTGAGAGCACTGAGGGTGGAGACAAGGTTGGGGTGACCTGGATCAGGTTCACAAGAGCCCCAGGAGCTCTCCTCTGTCCCTGGGCATCCTGAAGGATTTGCCTTCCTTAGGTCAGGGACCTGATGGAAATGAGGATGAACATCCTGAGGGCAGGATTTCCCCTGTCACAGGAGCTCCTGGGAGCAGCATGAGAGGCAGGCTGAGGCAAGCAGCTCTGGAGATGCTTGGCTGCCTCCAGAGTAATCAACAGGGCCATAAGGAAATGGGGAGAAGGTGAAACTGTGACGTGCTGGAGGAGTCCCTCAGCAAGCACTGGGGGATGTCTGCAGGAGACCAGGAAGCCCTTTGGCTATGGCAGGTCTCCCTTGGGCTGCCAAGGGTTCAGGGCTCTTGCACCACAAAGTCCTGGGAGCAAGAGGCAGCAGAGAGGCAGCTCCTGGGCAGTGATCTGAGAGGTTCCAGCCAGCCTGGTGATAAAGATCTCACCTTCCCTCTCCTGAGCCAGGCCAGTGCCTAGAAGACACAGCTGGGTGAGCCTGGCTGTGGAGCTAGAGGCTTGCCTGGGAATGCACTCAGTGCGGGAAGGTTATCAGGCAGGAGAAAACCCAAGGTGTGGGAGGCTTGGCCACTGGTGTGTCTGGAGACCTGCCTGCAGCCAGCAGCTCCTGCTGGTCACCTGCTGGTGCCTCAGCTGCAGCCCAGGGCACAGCAAACAGGAGGCAGAGGCTGGGGCACTAAAGTCAGCCAGCACCCAGGGAGCCAGCCCTGACACCTGCATTGTCCCTGCCTTCCACAAGGGAGAAGCCAAAAGGGAAACCCACCTGGAGGTGTTCCTGGGTGACCTCCTGGAGGGGACCCTGCCCTGGATGAGCTTTCAGTCTGTGACCTTGGTGGCTTGCTCTTGACTTTACAAGCCTCTGTAAGGTCACAGAACCACAGAGTGTCAGGGGCTGGAAGGGACCTCCAGAGCTCATCCAGTCCCAGCCCCCTGCCAGAGCAGGAGCACCCAGGGCAGGGCACACAGGAACACAGCCAGGCAGGCTTTGAATCTCTCCAGAGAGGGAGACTCCACAACCCCTCTGGGCAGCCTGCTCCAGGCTCTGTCACCCTCACAGGGAACACATTTTTCCTCCTGTTTCCATGGAAAGAGGCTCCACCACCCCTGGTTTGCTGCCATGTGTGTCCTGGCCACAGTCCCCAAGTCCTTGAGCAGCAGAGATGCAGCAGAGGGCACAGGGTGGTGAAGGGCAGGTTAGTGCCCTGGAGATGGGAAAGGAGATAGACACCTCCTGAGCACCCAGGGGTGAAGCTGCCTTCTGCTCTGGTGGGTGGTAAGCATCTGTGGGCTGGGTGAGTCCAACCTGCAGGCACCTGGGATGGGCAGAGGGGGAGCAGGGAGGGTGACAGTGGCCAGAGGGAGCTGGACAAGGGGAGCTCTCCAGCTGGGCTGGCTTCAGGCAGGCTTGGGGAACCCCTGCAGAGAGCAAGGCTGGAGAGTTTCAGCCATGGAGAGCAGGTGGTGGATGCCCACCCACAAACCTGAACCCTTGGGGGCTAAAGAGCTCAGTAAGCCCCAGGCAAGAGCTGCCAGGGGTGCCAGGTGCCCAGCACACTCCAGGAACCTGCTCCATGGGCTTGGCACCACTGCTGGAGCCTGGCTGGGTGGAACACCCAGCACCTTCATCATCATCTTCCTCAGCCCCCTGGATGAAGGCACAGAGTGGACCTTCAGCAGGTTTGCTGTGGTGACACAGAGCTGGGAGGGGTGGCTGACACAGCAGGCTGTGCTGCCACCCAGCACCACCTGGGCAGAGTGGAGAGCTGGGCAGAGGGGAACCTCCTGGAGTTCAACAAGGCTAAGTGAAGGGTCCTGAGCCTGGGGAGGAAGAGCCTCCTGCAGCAGGACAGCTGAGGGGAGACCTGCTGGGAAGCAGCTCTGTGGGAAAAGCCCTGGGAGTCCTGGGGCACCATGGATGACCAAGAGCCAAAGTGCACTTGTGGCCAAGGAGGCCAAGGGCATCCTGGGGGGCATCAAGAAGAGTGTGGCCAGCAGGTTGGGAAGGGTCTTCTCCCCCTCTGCTCTGCCCTGGTGAGGCCACAGCTGGATTATTGTGTCCAGTTCTGGGCTCCCTGGTTCAGGAAGGAGCTTGCTGGAGGAGGTACAGAAAAAGGCTACAGAGATGCTGAGGGGATTGGAACCTCTCTGTGGTGAGGAAAGGCTGAGGGACTTGGGGCTGTTTGGCCTGAGGAGGGATCTGATCAGTGCTGATCAATGCTTCAGGGGTGGCTGTCAGGAGGATGGGGCCAGGCTGCGTTCAGCAGTGCCCAGGGACAGGACAAGACACAGACTTGGACATTAAAAGTTCCATCCAGACCTGAGGAGGAGCTTTAATCTGAGGGTGCCAGAGCCCTGGAGCAGGCTGCCCAGAGGGGTTGTGGAGTCTCCTGCTCTGGAGGCATCCAGAGCCCACCTGGCTGTGTTCCTGGGTGCCCTGCCCTGGGTGCCCTGCTCTGGCAGGGGGGTTGGGCTGGGTGCTCTCTGGAGGTCCCTTCCAGCCCCTACCATTCTGTGATTCCCAGTCTCTGCTCAGCACTCACATCTTCCTCTCTCCCCCCAGGAGTCCTGGGGGATGGCAGCCTGTGATGCCCTGTGCCCCACACTGCTGGGGAGGTACCATGGGGTCACCTCCTGTGAGGCAGAGGGTTCCCAAAGTACAAACCCTGCCTCTTCCCAGAGCTTTGGGGCAACCAAAGGACAAATCTGCCTCCCAGCACACCCACAGGGGTGGGCTCCCAGCAGCTGATGCCATAGGGAGCTCAGATGCTTGTGCTCAAGAGGCTGCTGCTTGCTGGGGAGGTGCTGGGGGGCTCAGGTCCCTGGCACACAACTTAACAGGGAGCTGGAAGGGACCTGGGCTTCGACCCACACCTCACAAAGCCTCATCTGAAATGTGGCAGCTGCCAGCCAAGCTAAGAGCCAAAGCCACCTCCCCCAGCTGAAATGGGACTGTGCTGGCATCTGCCTCAGGAAGGCTTTGGAGGCATCTGGCCCAGGTTTGCAGGGGTTAGTCTCAGTGAGGATGTGAGGCAGGCACAGGCCTCTGCCTGACCAACTGCCCAGCAGTGTCCCTGCCCTGGAGCCTCCTGTGCAGACCTGTGGGTAGTCAGCAGCTGCTCCCAGTTAAAGCTTGCAAGACTTGGCCTTGCTTTTGGGGCAGGTCCAGTTACCCCTGCAAGAGAGGACAGCTCTGCAGACACAGCCCTCCTCTTGCTCCCACCCCATGGCATCAGCTGTGCCCCTCAGCCCAGCAGCTCCACATGTGGCACCAGTTTGTCCATGCTGGACAGCCAGCACCCTCCAGTTGTCTCCTTTTCTGTCCTCCCACACCACCCTGCCCTGAGCCACCCCTGGGGGCAGGTGGCAGCTTTGCCTTCACATGGAGGCCTCTGCTCCCACGAGCACAGGGCAAGGCAGGACATTGCCCAGACCACAGCTGCAGAGTCCTGCCAGCAAGGCAGCTCCCAGCTCCTGGCCAAGGCCAGGCCACCACATCAGGATGCTGTAAAGCCACCACCAGGCTGAGGAGGTCACACAGTCCCCAGGTGCTGCCCATGCCAAGATGCAGGCAGGGATGGAGGCCCCTGGGACCATCCAGCCCCAGCTGTCTCTTTTAGGAGCCCTCATGTCCCTCTGGTAGCTCAGAACATGCCAGAATCCTTCTCACCATGCATGGAGGCCACCTGAGCTGTCCTGGGCTGTCCTCTGCTGTGGAGATGCCATATGGGCATGGTGGCAGCAGCTTCATCTCCCTCCAGCACAGCCACCCTCAGTTCCAGAGCTGCTGCCCAGCAGGTGACAGCTGGGACTGTCCCACTGGCAGGGTGGTGCTGCTCTGGCACCCAGGCTGGGCTCTGCAGAGCCTCCTTCCCCACTGGCCCTGGGTGGGCCTGGGGCACCCAGCAGGGTCCCAGCACTGGCAGAGGGAAGTCACTCTGCTCCCCCCGTGGGTCCAAAGCTGTGTGCTGGGAGCAAGCTGGGGCACTCCCCAAGCAGGCATTCAGTCGAGGAGCTGCAGCTGGGGCTGGGAAGGGCCCAGCTGGCAGCACCATCAAACTGAGCTGCAGCAGCAACAGAAATAAAGCCAGAGGTGAGAGAGGCTCTTCCCTGCCAGAGCCAGCTCCAGAGGGCAAAAGTCTCTTGGCCCAAGACCCGAGGTGCCTCCCACCCTGTGCCAGAGACCCCAAGGCTCACCCTGAGCAAGGAAGAGGTGTCAAGCTCTGTCCCTTCAAGCTGTGCCAGCTGCTGGAGGGTCCAGCAGGACTTCCCTGAGCAGTCTTCTGTGGCCACCTGGCCCCAGCCCCACGCTGGGGACCTGCAGCTGCCTCAGGAGGTTCTGCTGCGGCACTTGGTGGCCCTGGGCACAGGGGGTGTGTGGCTCCCCTGCCCAGGGGAGGGCATGGCTGGTCCTGTCTGCCAAGCAGTCCCCACCCCCCCAGCCATGCAGGCAGCCCCTGAACCCCCCCCCCCCACCTGTGCCACCCTGGTGTCCCCAAACCCACCTGAGCCCGGAGCCGAGCTGGGCGCCGCCGGCTGCTGGCAAAGCCACCCAGGGGCGAGCTCGGCAGCGCAGGGGTGGCTGCGGCAGCGTCCCCCCAGCATGTCCAGCACCACACCCGGGTGACACAGCCGGGGGTGACATCCTGGGCAAGCCCTGCCGGGGCCGAGCGGCAGGAAGCGGCTGCGGCCGTTCCGCACCGAGCGCTGCAGCCGGGCGCAGGGATGCGCTCACTCCTTTGATCTTCGCTCCCTCGCTTCGCCGCTCGGGGTGATTGTGGAGCTCAATGACACCCATCCGTCCCCAGGGCACCCCAGTGAGTGTCCCCTCTTGACTCAGAAGCTGCCCGTCCCGCTCCTCACCGCCTCCACCGGCCGCGTCCGGCGGAGAGGAGCAGGAAGAGCGGCGAAGGCTTTGAGTCAGGAGGGGACACTCAGCCCCCACCTGCAGACACTGCCTCTGCTCCCAGCAGGATGACACCAAGCCCCAGGAAACCACATCAGAAGATGGAGCAGGAGCAGAGCAGCTCCTGTGAAGCAGGTCCTGGTGCTCAGCACCCAGCCTGGGCTCCATCTGTGTCAGCTTATGGATAGGAGTAGTAGTAACAGTCAGGGCTGGAAGGGACCACAAGGATCAGCCAGCCCCAACCCCCCTGCCATGGGCAGGGACACCCCACACTAGATCAGCCTGGCCACAGCCTCAGCCAGCCTGGCCTTAAACACCTCCAGGGACAGGGCCTCAACCACCTCCCTGCACAACCCATTCCAGGGCTTCACCACTCTCATGGGGAAGAACTTCCTCCTCCCCTCCAGCCTCAATCTCCCCACCTCCAGCTTCATTCCATTCCCCCTAGTCCTATCCCTGCCTGAGATCCTGAGCAGTCCCTCCCCAGCCTTCCTGGAGCCCCCTGCAGATCCTGGAAGGCCACAATGAGGTCACCTGGGAGCCTTCTCTTCTCCAGACTGAACAGCCCCAACTCCTTCAGTCTGTGCTCACAGCAGAGCAGCTCCAGCCCTCTGCTCATCCTCCTGGCCCTGCTCTGGACACCTTCCAGCACCTCCAGATCCCTCTTGTCATAGGGGCTCCAGAACTGGAGGCAGGACTCCAGGTGGGGTCTCCCCAGAGCTGAGCAGAGGGGGAGAATCACCTCCCTTGCCCTGCTGGCCACACTTCTCCTGCTGCAGCCCAGGCTCTGGTTGGCTTTCTGGGCTGCAAGTGCAGACTGAGAGCTCCTGGTGAGCTTCTCCTCCCCCAGCACCCCCAAGGCTCTCTCCTCAGGGCTGCTTTCCAGCCAGTCCCTGCCCAGCCTGCATTTGTGCCTGGGATTGCCTCCACCCAGCTGCAGGACCCTGCCCTTGGTCTTGTTGAACCTCCTGAGGTTGGCTTGTGCCCACCTCTCCAGCCTGCCCAGGTCCCTCTGGATGGATCCCTTCCCTCCAGCTGTCTGCTGCACCACACAGCTTGGTGTCAGCAGCAAACCTGCTGAGAGTGCACTCAGTGCCACTGTCCATGGCACCCACAGAGATGTTGAACAAGCCTGGGCCCAGGACTGATCCCTGAGGGACTCTGCTTGTCTCTGGCCTCCACTGGGACATGGAGCCATGGATCCTGCTGGACCAGACTGCTGCTTGTCCCAGCACCATTCCAGCTCAGACCCAGAGAGCAGCAGCTGCATGGTTCCTTGTCCGCAGAGCATCTCAGGGGCAGCTCAGACCCAGAGAGAGAGGAGAGAGGAGCAGCTGCATGGCTCCTGTCCTTAGAGCATCTCAGGGGCAGATCAGACCCAGAGAGAGAGGAGCAGCTGCATGGTTCCTGTCCTCAGAGCATCTCAGAGGGCAGATCAGACCCAGAGAGAGAGGAGCAGCTGCATGGTTCCTGTCCTCAGAGCATCTCAGGAGCAGATCAGACCCAGAGAGAGAGGAGAGAGGAGCAGCTGCATGGTTCCTGTCCTTAGAGCATCTCAGGAGCAGATCAGACCCAGAGAGAGAGGAGAGAGGAGCAGCTGCATGGTTCCTGTCCTCAGAGCATCTCACAGAGTAGATTCCTGGTGTTCCTCAGGCCACTGCTCAGTGACTCTGAACTGGGGAGTTGGTTACACAGCAGTTCCCCAACTTGAGATCATGAAACAGAGCCTGAGAGCTGCAGAGGGCAGAGGTGGCAGCAGGAGCAAAGACAGGGACAGGGTAGGGAGCAGAGGCTGGAGCCAGCAGATGTTTTGTGAGAGCCAACATCTCCAGAGCACAAAGGTCTGCAAAGCTCAGTCCAGCAGAGCCATCCTCTGGGCTGGAGCTGCAGAGCCACACCTGAAGTCCCACAGAAGCAAGCAGCAGATCCACTGCACTCCACACCCCTGTGGGGGGCGCCACAGACACAGGGGAGGTGGTGCTGGGAGCACTGGCATGGAACCTGCTGATCTCAAGTAACACCACATGGCTCAGGCTGCCAGGGGGGGCTGAGGCCACTGCTTCCCCCCTAAGCTGAGACATCTCCCCTCACAACCAGCAGCAGCTGTGCCCTGCCTCACCCTCCCCCCACTGCCACAGGAGCACAGAGATGCATTGGCTGGAAAAGAGCTTTCAGCTCACCACGTCCTGAGCCCATCACTGCCAGCTCCCCACTAACCATCCCCATGGCTCTGAAACCCCTCCAGGGCTGGGGACTCCACCACTGCCCTGGGCAGCCTGGGCCAGGCCTGGACAGCCCTCAAGGGGAAGAGCTTTTCCCTCATGTCACAGTATCAGAGTATCACAGTATCAGTCAGGGTTGGAAGGGACCACAAGGCTCAGCCAGTTCCAACCCCCCTGCCATGGGCAGGGACACCCCACACTAGATCAGCCTGGCCACAGCCTCAGCCAGCCTGGGCTTAAACACCTCCAGGGACAGGGCCCCAACCACCTCCCTGCACAACCCATTCCAGGGCTTCACCACTCTCATGGGGAAGAACTTCCTCCTCCCTTCCAGCCTCAATCTCCCCACCTCCAGCTTCATTCCATTCCCCCTAGTCCTATCACTGCCTGAGATCCTGAGCAGTCCCTCCCCAGCCTTCCTGGAGCCCCCTTCAGATCCTGGAAGGCCACAATGAGGTCACCTGGGAGCCTTCTCTTCTCCAGACTGAGCAGCCCCAACTCCTTCAGTCTGTCCTCACAGCAGAGCAGCTCCAGCCCTCTGCTCATCCTCCTGGCCCTGCTCTGGACACCTTCCAGCACCTCCAGATCCCTCTTGCCATAGGGGCTCCAGAACTGGAGGCAGGACTCCAGGTGGGGTCTCCCCAGAGCTGAGCAGAGGGGGAGAATCACCTCCCTTGCCCTGCTGGCCACACTTCTCCTGCTGCAGCCCAGGCTCTGGTTGGCTTTCTGGGCTGCAAGTGCACACTGAGAGCTCCTGGTGAGCTTCTCCTCCCCCAGCACCCCCAAGGCTCTCTCCTCAGGGCTGCTCTCCAGCCAGTCCCTGCCCAGCCTGCATTTGTGCCTGGGATTGCCTCCACCCAGCTGCAGGACCCTGCCCTTGGTCTTGTTGAACCTCCTGAGGTTGGCTTGTGCCCACCTCTCTAGCCTGTCCAGGTCCCTCTGGATGGATCCCTTCCCTCCAGCTGTCTGCTGCACCACACAGCTTGGTGTCAGCAGCAAACTAATGTCCAACCTAAACCTCCCCTGGGATAACTTGAGGCCAGTTCCTCTTGCCCTGTCACTTGTTCCTTGGGAGAAGAGACCAACCCCCACCTGGGGCCAAGCTCCTTTCAGGGGGCTGTAGAGCCAGAGGCTCTCCCCCCAGCCTCCTTTTCCTCTCAACACCCACAGAAGGTAGTTATTTTGTTTGCCTATGGTACTGGGATCATTTTCCCTGTCCCCAAGTTTGGGCTGAGTGCCATCTCCTGGTATCTGTGGTGAGTATTCAGGGGCTGGATCTGAAATCCCAAGGGGGGAAAAAAACCAACCCCAAGGTTTCTGTTTCAAAACATCCACAGCAGTTCTCTCTGTCTCAGAGCATGGCCCCACAGAACCCTGCCAGCACTGAAGGCTCAGGGGAGTGAGAGGACAGTGGAAACAAATGAGCTGTGCAGCTGCAGCCAGCATTTCAACCACAGCCTCTGGCAGGGCAGGGCAGGTGAGGCAGCAGCTGTGGCACCTCTGGCAGGGCAGGGCAGGGCTGGTGAGGCAGCAGCTGTGGCACCTCTGGCTGGCAGCAGTGGGGGGAGGGGGGTGGGGGTGCACAGCCACCAACCAACCCCATGGTGATTCCCCTTTTCCAAGCAGCAGTTTCCAAGTCCAAACATTCTCTAGGGCGAAAAGGAAGTTATGAGTAAAGCAAGCCCTTGCATGCAGCTTTATTTCCCAATGCAGTGGCTGGCATCTCCAGCAGTGCTTGCACAGCAGGAGACTCCTAACACCAAGAGCTCAGTGAACTGAAATGAGGACACAGCACAAGAGGACCTCTGGCAGGACCACGATGATCTCTACAATGCAGCAGTGAGGTTAGCCCCAGCAGCTCCAGCCCTCTGCACCCTGACACCACCACTGTCAGAAATGCAGGAGGGGGAAAGCTCGACGAGTCCAGGGCCCCCCAGGGAGCCAGGCACATCCCTGGCCACAGCAGGGGCAGCGACCTGCAGCCTGCTCCTTCGCCATCAGTTCACCCTGCAGGCTCGGATCATGAGCAGCTGGAGGAGGATGAAGACGGGCGACATGATGAGCCCATACCAGAGCTCCCGGGTGTGCTCCACCAGCTTCTGGCACAGCAACATCTCAAAGACGAACTTGAGGCTGAGGATGGTGAGGATCCAGAAGAGCCGCAGCACCGCCAGCCGCTTCTCGCCGTCCTGGAAGAGCCGCACCGAGACGATGGTGGTGAAGTAGGTGCTGAGCCCGTCGGCGGCGAAGAAGGGCACGAAAACAACCCACCAGGAGAGCGCCGAGGCCTCGCCGTCCACCTTCAACACCAACAGCACCGAGAAGACCAGCAGCGCCAGGCCGTGCAGGAAGATCTCGAAGGTGGCAAAGCCCAACCACTGCACCAGCTCCCGCAGGGAGAACAACATCGTCCCGGCGGCTGCGGGGACATGGAGACAGCGGGAACGGGGCGGCCGCCACCCCCCGCCCCGCCAGGCCTCGGCAGGGCCCGGCGGCGGCGCAGGATGATGACGGCCGAAGGGAAGCGGCGCTGCGCGATGACGTCGCAAGGGAGCGTCGCCACGCGGCCGCCGTTGGAGGCAGCGTCGCTACGTGGTGACCTTCCGGGAGCGGCGCTGCGTGATGACGTACACGGAAGTGGCGGCTGGGGCATGGTGAGCGAGCTGCGGGGGGGCTGGAGCTGGGGCTCCCTCTGGGGCTTCCCGGCCCTGGCCTCCAGCTCTTCCCCTCCCTTGGAGCTGCTCCACAGGGCAGACGCGGTTCTGATCTCCGGGCCTCTCTGTCCCGCAGATGGCGGAGCGGAGAGTTCTGGTTCTGTTTGGCAGCCAGACTGGGACGGCTGAAGATGCAGCCGAGAGGATTGGTAGAGAAGCCAAGCGGCGGCACTTCCAGTGCAGAGTGGAGGCACTGGATAGCTATGACGTGGTGAGTGCTGACACGCAGGGCTGCTCCAGGTCCCGCAGGCCTTAGTCCATCTCCACCAAACCGTGTCCTGGCACTCTCCACTTTCTTGGGACCTGCTTCGGGGCTCTGTGCCCTTCCTGGGAGCAGCTTGTGCTTAGCTCAGCTGGAAGGGAGTGCAAGCTGAGCGGTGACGCTGGGGCTAGAGTCTGTGTTGGGTGACAGATGCTCAGCCATACCCTGCCAGGTGTGGAGCAGCAAGAAGCTGATGCTGCAGGCAGCCTGTGGGCAGCACATGCCGCGGAGGAGGCTGTGCCATGCAGGGCTGCAGGTTTTGCTCTGAGTGTGGTCAGTCTGTGAATGTGATGTGATGCTGGCAAGCATGCTGGGACAGTCAGGACACGTGTTTGTAGGCTGCTGACCTGAATTTGCCTTCCCATGTTTGTGCCCACAGGCCAACCTCATCAATGAGCCACTGGTGGTGTTTGTCTGTGCAACCACTGGCCAGGGTGACCCTCCTGACAACATGAAGGTGCAGCATGCTCCTCTCCACCTTGCTCTCACAGCCCTGGTCCAGGGCCTGGGTTTGTCTCGTGGTGCAGCTTAAGCAGTGGTGGTTTTTGGAGGGGGGAGCTTTGGAGCAGCAGCAGTGGAGGCACACAGGAGCTGTCAGCTGTCCCACAGCTGAGAGAGGCCCTGCTGGCACAGGAGCCCTGCAGGGTAGCAGGGGGCGCACAGAGCATCGTCCTCCTGGCAGGTGGCAGTGGGGGCTTCTTCCTGGGGTCACCTCTGCAGGCTCAGCAGAGGGCAGGAGGGGGTTGGTGAGTGGGTGAGCAGGGGGCTGTGGGCAGCTTGCTGGCAGCAGCTGACTCCCAGCCCTGCCCCTGCAGACGTTCTGGAGGTTCCTGTTCCGGAAGAGCCTTTCCCCCTCCTCCCTCTGCCAGCTGGACTACGCCGTGCTGGGCCTCGGCGACTCCTCCTACCCCAAGTAAGCAGCACTGCAGCCCCCTGCCTGCCCCTGCCAGCTGCTCCTCACACCTCTGGCTGCAGGCAAGGCCCCAAGGTGGGTAAGGGGAGAGGGAGCCTGCCTGTACAGAGCTGCAGCTCCTCACGTGGGAACTGATTCCTTCCCCTGCCAGCCAGTGGCACAGAGCAGGGCTTGGGAGGCACTTCTGAAGGTCACCATCCTGGGGATCCTCCTCCTCATCATCATGTCCTTGCCAGCCTCCAGGAGCTGGGCTTCTGCCTGCTTCTGTCCTCCTGGCCTCCTCAAGCAGATGCTTTGAGTAGATCCATTCCATTCTCTCTCCCAAGTCCCAGCAGTCTCAGTGCACCAAGCCAGCAGGACACATGAGATGCACAGCTCCAGGTGGCAGCCAGCCCTGCTGGGCCCAGTTCTCTGCCTAGGGATTGTTCCTCTGTGCCCAGAAGCCATAGTGGGAGGGATAGGAGTGTGCCTGAGCTGCCTGGCACAGTGAGGGGCTAGAGGGAAGGATGTGTTTGACTGGGACACAAGCTGCCTTGAGGAGAAACTGCAGCTCTCTGAGTGCCTGCTGGGAGCTGGACACAGCCTGTGTGGGCCAGCAAGTGGCAGCCAGCTGCTGCCCCAGGCACAGGTTGGGCAGTGCCCAGGTGCTGGCTGATGCAGCCAGCTGCTGTGGGGCTGCTGGAGCAGCCCTGCCCCCTGCAGCTGCCCTTCTTCTCCTCCCAGGTTTAACTTCATTGCCAAGAAGCTGCACAAACGTCTGCTACAGCTTGGGGGCAACCCTCTGCTGCCAGTGGCACTGGGAGATGACCAGCATGACTTGGGGTAAGAGCCCAGGGGAGGGGGCAGCTCTGGGGGTGCCCTCCTGAGGGCAGGGCTGGGTGTCCTGCACCCTGGGGACAGCAGCCTGCTGCTGCTCTCTGCTCATGGATCTCTGCCAGGACCTGCATCACCTCCCCCTCCAGGGGGTCCCACAACCCCCAGCATGTGCCAGGCTCTCCTGGCTCTGCCCCAGCAGGGGACAGCTGTGTCACACAGCTGTGTGCCAGCCAAAGCTGCCTGGCTGTGGCTGTGCCTGGCTGGAGGGGTGGTGGCTGCCAGGGTTGGGGTTGGTGTGGCTGGGCCCTGGGGAGTGGCTGCCTGCTTGGGGTGCCTGGGACACGTGTGCAGAGCTGAGGCTGGGAGGAAATGATGTGGAGCAGCTGTGTGCACTGCAGGGGGTGCAGAGGTGGCTGCCCAGGGCTGGCCCAGCAGTGTCTGGGCCTGGGGGCAGCCTGAGGGTCTGGTGCTGCACCACTGCCACCTGAATTTGCCCCTTGCAGACCAGATGCAGTGATTGATCCGTGGCTCCTGGCCCTATGGGACAAGGTCCTTGCCTTGTATCCTCTGCCCCCTGGCCTTGAGATCATCAGCCCAGATGTCTGGTGAGTGCAGAGGGTGGGCAGGCCTGCTGGGGCTGCCTGCTGGGGCTGCCTGCTGGGAGGTGCCAGGCTGCCTTGGCCGTTCTGAGGGTGGGGACCTCTGCTTTGCCCAGGAGCCCTCCCCACAAAGCTGCTGGTGTCCCAGGTGTCTCTTGGGCTTTGTCCATGCCTGGCTCATACCTCTGGATGGAGTGTCCCCTTTGTCCCCTGGGGGTGTGTGGCAGGTGCCCTGGCAGGGTTCTTGCTGGCCTGGGCAGAGCTGTGTGCCCAGCCAGCCTCCCCCTGCCTGCTCTGGAGCCTGGGATGTCCTCCTGGCAGTCCTCTTTACCAGGAGGCTGCTGGAGCACTGCAGCAGGCTGCCCAGGGAGGTGCTTGAGGCCTCCCCCCTGGAGATACTCAAGGTGGGGCTGGGCAGGGCTCTGGGCAGCCTGATCCAGTGTAGGATGTCCCTGCTGGGCGCGGGGGGGTTGGCCTGGATGCCCTCCGGAGCTCCCTTCCAGCCCAGCCCCTTCCATGGTTCATTGCCTCCCCTTGCCCAGGGCCCCTGCAGGCAGCAGGGGCAGAGGCTGCTGGAGTCAGGAGAGGTCCGCGGGGCTGCCCCTGCCCCCAGCCCGCGGCGCTGCCCCTGCCCCCGGCCCGCGGGGCTCTCCCTGCCCCTGCCCCTGCCCCCGGCCCGCGGGGCTCTCCCTGCCCCTGCCCCCAGCCCGCGGCGCTGCCCCTGCCCCCAGCCCGCAGCGCTGCCCCTGCCCCTGCCCCCAGCCCGCAGCGCTGCCCCTGCCCCTGCCCCCAGCCCGCGGGGCTGCCCCTGCCCCCAGCCCGCGGGGCTGCCCCTGCCCCCAGCCCGCGGGGCTGCCCCTGCCCCCAGCCCGCGGGGCTCTCCCTGCCCCCAGCCCGCGGCGCTGCCCCTGCCCCCAGCAGCTGCGGCACGGAGGTGACCGCACGGCTCTGCCCCCGCAGCCTGCCCCCCCGCTACCGCCTGCACTATCTGCCCGAGCCCGCCCCGAGCCCCGCGGGGACCCTCGCGGCGCCCTGCGAGCAGCGACCCCCGGCGGCGCCCGGCGAGCAGCGATCCCCGGCGGCGCCCGGCGAGCAGCGATCCCCGGCGGCGCCCGGCGAGCAGCGACCCCCGGCGGCGCCCGGCGAGCAGCGACCCCCGGCGGCGCCCTGCGAACAGCGCCCCCTGGCGGCACGCCTCCTCACCAACCGCAGGCTGACCGCAGAGACTCACTTCCAGGACGTGAGGCTCCTCGAGTTCGACATCGCCGGCTCGGCCATCACGTGAGCTCCGCTGGGGGGCTGGGCTGGGGCTGGGGCTGGGGCTGGGGTGGGGCTGGGGCTGGGGTGGGAGCACTGTGACTGCCCCCAGCTGCCTGGAGGGGCTGGGGGTGTGCTGGGAGCACTGTGACTGCCCCCAGCTGCCTGGGGGCTGGGGCTGGGCTGGGAGCACTGTGACTGCCCCCAGCTGCCTGGGGGCTGGGGCTGGGCTGGGAGCACTGTGACTGCCCCCAGCTGCCTGGGGGGGCTGGGGCTGGGCTGTCCTGTGCCCACCTTCCTCTCACTGCCCTGCTTCAGTGCTGAGAGCTCAGCCCTGTGTGTGGTCCTGCTGGGCTGTGCCTCTCCATGGCACAGCCAGGGGCATGTGGCAGTGTGAGTCCTGCCCCTGGTCCAGCTCTTGCCAGCTGTGGAGAGCACTCAGCTCTGCCCTGCTGAGGTCACAGCTGGGGCATTGTGTCCAGTTCTGGGCTCCCCCAGCTCAAGAGGGGCAGGGATGTGCTGGGGAGGGTCTGAGGGAGGCTGTGAGGGTGCTGGAGGGCCTGGGACCTGTGTGATGAGGAGAGGCTGAGAGCCCTGGGGCTGTTGGCCTGGAGAGGAGCAGCCTGAGAGGGCATCTTGGTGATGGCTACAGATGTGTGAGGGGTGGGTGTCAAGCAGGGGCCAGGCTCCCTTCAGTGGTGTCCTGTGGTAGGACAGGGGGCAGTGGATACAAACTGGGACCCAGGAAGCTCCACCTCGACTTGAGGAAGTCTCTGTGCTGTGAGGGTGGCAGAGGCCTGGAGCAGGCTGCCCAGAGGGGCTGTGGAGTCTCCTCCTCTGCAGCCTTTCCAGGCCCCCCCGGCTGTGTCCCTGTGTGCCCTGCCCTGCCTGACCCTGCTTGGGCAGGGGGCTTGGACTCTCTGATCTCCAGAGGTCCCTCCCATGGTCATTCTGTCATCAGTGGCACTGGCAGCAGCTTGCCTGAGGCCTGAGTGGTGGCCTCTGGCTGGGGCTGGGGGTGCTGTGCCCCATGGCTGCCCCCAGCCCCTGCTGCCCCCACAGGTTCTCTGCAGGGGACGTGGTGATGATCCAGCCCCAGAACCGCCCCGAGGATGTGGAGCAGCTGTGCCAGCTCCTCTGCCTGCAGCCAGACAGACTCTTTGTGCTGAAGCCCACAGAGCCTGGTAGGTGCTGCCTGCTGCTCCCTGCCCTCCCTGCTGGGCTGAGCCCAGCCTGCAGCTCAGCTTGGCCTGGGCAGTGGCTGCAGAGGCTGGCAGCTCTCCTGCCCTCCCAGTGCCTGTGGATCCCTCTGCAGGGCCAGGGAGGAGCCCAGCAGTGCCCAGGCTGCAGCCCAGCCCTGTGTCTGTGCAGCCCCCAGCACAGAGTGTGGAGCACCCTGCAGCCTCCCCAGCCCAGCACCCGAGCTGGGAAGCCTCTGTTTCCCTGCCTGAGGCTTGCAGGTCTGTCCCTCTGAGCTCCAGGGACCTGCTGCAGGTGCTCCTGCAGCCACAAACCAGCACCAGCAGCTGCAGAAATCCCCTGGAGCCCTGCAGCCACTGCTGCTGCTGTCTGCAGCTCTGGAGCCCTCAGCACAGCCAGGGAGCTGCTGGAGCAGGGCCAGAGGAGGCCACAGCAGTGCTGGCAGGGCTGGAAGCCCTCTGCTGGGAGGCCAGGCTGAGAGAGTTGGCCTTGGGCAGCCTGGAGGAGGGAAGGCTCCAGGGAGACCTTCTGGTGGCCTTGCAGTGCTTCAGGGGCTGAGCAGGGAGCTGGGGACAGAGTTCTGAGCAGAGCCTGTTGGGACAGGCCAAGGGGGGAGGGTTTGAACTGCAAGAGGGAGATTGAGAGTGGAGAGAAGAGGTTTCCCTCCTGGGGGGGCTGGGGCAGGTTTCCCTCCTGGGGGGGCAGGGGGAGGTTTCTCTCCTGGGGGGGCTGGGGGAGGTTTCTCTCCTGGGGGGCTGGGGCAGGTTTCCCTCCTGGGGGGGCTGGGGGAGGTTTCTCTCCTAGGGGGCTGGGGCAGCTTTCCCTCCTGTCTCCTGCATGCCCCTGCCCCCTCCATGCTCTCAGTGCTGTGGTTCTTGCCTGCCAGGCAAGGCCAAGGGGCACTCAGGCTGCTCCCCACAGCTGTGGGAGGGGAGCAGGAGCCAAGGGCAGGCCTGGCACTGCCCTGTGTGTGGGGAAGGCCTTGTCCTGAGGCAAGGGCACTGCCTGTGCTGCAGCCCTGGGGGGCAGAGCAGGCAGCTGGGGTGGCCATGGGGGCAGCAGTGGGGGCCATGGGGGGCAGAGCAGGCAGCAGTGGTGGCCATGGGGGCAGCAGGGGTGGCCCTGGGGGGCAGAGCAGGCAGCAGGGGTGGCCATGGGGGCAGCAGGGGTGGCCATGGGGGCAGCAGTGGGGGCCATGGGGGCAGCAGGGGTGGCCATGGGGGCAGCAGTGGGGGCCATGGGGGCAGCAGTGGGTGGCCATGGGGGCAGCAGTTGTGGCCATGGGGGCAGCAGTGGGGGCCATGGGGGCAGCAGGGGTGGCCATGGGGGCAGCAGTGGGGGCCATGGGGGCAGCAGGGGTGGCCATGGGGGCAGCAGTGGGGGCCATGGGGGCAGCAGTGGGGGCCATGGGGGCAGCAGGGGTGGCCCTGGGGGCAGCAGTGGGTGACCATGGGGGCAGCAGGGGTGGCCTTGGGGGCAGCAGTGGGGGCCATGGGGGCAGCAGGGGTGACCATGGGGGCAGCAGTGGGGGCCATGGGGGCAGCAGTGGGGACCATGGGGGCAGCAGGGGTGGCCTTGGGGGCAGCAGTGGGGGCCATGGGGGCAGCAGTGGGGACCATGGGGGCAGCAGGGGTGGCCATGGGGGCAGCAGGGGTGGCCATGGGGGCAGCAGTGGGGACCATGGGGGCAGCAGTGGGGGCCATGGGGGCAGCAGTGGGGGCCATGGGGGCAGCAGGGGTAGCCATGGGGGCAGCAGTGGTGACCATGGGGGCAGCAGGGGTAGCCATGGGGGCAGCAGGGGTGGCCTTGGGGGCAGCAGTGGGGGCCATGGGGGCAGCAGTGGTGACCATGGGGCCATCAGGGGTGGCCCTGGGGGCAGCAGTGGTGGCCTTGGGGGCAGCAGGGGTGGCCATGGGGGGCAGAGCAGGCAGCAGTGGTGGCCTTGGGGGCAGCAGGGGTGGCCATGGGGGCAGCAGTGCTGGCCATGGGGGCAGCAGGGGTGGCCATGGGGGCAGCAGGGGTGGCCATGGGGGCAGCAGTGGGGGCCATGGGGGCAGCAGTCGTGACCATGGGGGCAGCAGGGGTGGCCATGGGGGCAGCAGGGGTGGCCCTGGGGGCAGCAGGGGTGGCCATGGGGGCAGCAGGGGTGGCCCTGGGGGGCAGAGCAGGCAGCAGGGGTGGCCCTGGGGGCAGTAGGGGTGGCCATGGGGGCAGCAGTCGTGACCATGGGGGCAGCAGGGGTGGCCATGGGGGCAGCAGGGGTGGCCCTGGGGGGCAGAGCAGGCAGCAGGGGTGGCCCTGGGGGCAGCAGGGGTGGCCCTGGGGGGCAGAGCAGGCAGCAGGGGTGGCCATGGGGGCAGCAGGGGTGGCCATGGGGGCAGCAGTGATGCAGGGGCTGCAGGGGGCTGCACTGCCCCTGCCTGGGGGAGCCCAGAGCTGGGGGGAGCAGCGCTGGGGCCCTGAGTGGGTGCTGGGGCCCTGAGTGGGTGCTGGCCCTGAGCTGTGCCTCCCCTGCCAGGTGCAGCCCTGCCTGCCCTCCTGCCCCAGCCCTGCAGCATCAGGCAGCTGCTGACACACCAGCTGGACCTGGCCTGCGTCCCACGCCGCTCCTTCTTCCACCTCCTCTCCTGCCTCTCCCCCCACCCCCTGGAGAGGGAGAAGCTGCAGGAGCTGAGCTCAGCACCGGGCCAGGAGCAGCTCCACAGCTACTGCAGCAGGCCCCGCAGGACCACCCTGGAGGTGAGGCTGGCAGCCAGGCCACCCTGCTCTGGGAGGGCAGTGCCCAGCTGCAGGGCACCCAGGCAGTGCTCAGGGCAGTGCCAAGCTGCTGTGCCAGGCAGTGCTCAGGGCTGTGCCATGCTGCTGTGCCAGGCAGTGCTGAGGACAGTGCTAAGCTGCAGGGCACCCAGGCAGTGCTGAGGACAGTGCCATGCTGCTGTGCCAGCCAGTGCTGAGGGCAGTGCCATGCTGCTGTGCCAGCCAGTGCTGAGGGCAGTGCCATGCTGCTGTGCCAGGCAGTGCTGAGGGCAGTGCCAAGCTGCAGGGCACCCAGGCAGTGCTCAGGGCAGTGCCATGCTGCTGTGCCAGGCAGTGCTGAGGGCAGTGCCAAGCTGCAGGGCACCCAGGCAGTGCTCAGGGCAGTGCCAAGCTGCTGTGCCAGGCAGTGCTCAGGGCAGTGCCAAGCTGCAGGGCACCCAGGCAGTGCTCAGGGAGGGCAGTGCCCAGCTGCAGGGCACCCAGGCAGTGCTCAGGGCAGTGCCATGCTGCAGGGCACCCAGGCAGTGCTCAGGGCAGTGCCATGCTGCAGGGCACCCAGGCAGTGCTCTGGGAGGGCAGTGCCCAGCTGCAGGGCACCCAGGCAGTGCTGAGGGCAGTGCCAAGCTGCAGGGCACCCAGGCAGTGCTCAGGGCAGTGCCAAGCTGCTGTGCCAGGCAGTGCTCAGGGCTGTGCCATGCTGCTGTGCCAGGCAGTGCTGAGGACAGTGCTAAGCTGCAGGGCACCCAGGCAGTGCTGAGGACAGTGCCATGCTGCTGTGCCAGCCAGTGCTGAGGGCAGTGCCATGCTGCTGTGCCAGCCAGTGCTGAGGGCAGTGCCATGCTGCTGTGCCAGGCAGTGCTGAGGGCAGTGCCAAGCTGCAGGGCACCCAGGCAGTGCTCAGGGCAGTGCCATGCTGCTGTGCCAGGCAGTGCTGAGGGCAGTGCCAAGCTGCAGGGCACCCAGGCAGTGCTCAGGGCAGTGCCAAGCTGCTGTGCCAGGCAGTGCTCAGGGCAGTGCCAAGCTGCAGGGCACCCAGGCAGTGCTCAGGGAGGGCAGTGCCCAGCTGCAGGGCACCCAGGCAGTGCTCAGGGCAGTGCCATGCTGCAGGGCACCCAGGCAGTGCTCAGGGCAGTGCCATGCTGCAGGGCACCCAGGCAGTGCTCTGGGAGGGCAGTGCCCAGCTGCAGGGCACCCAGGCAGTGCTGAGGGCAGTGCCAAGCTGCAGGGCACCCAGACAGTGCTCAGGGCAGTGCCAAGCTGCAGGGCACCCAGGCAGTGCTCAGGGCAGTGCCATTCTGCTGTGCCAGGCAGTGCTCAGGGCAGTGCCAAGCTGCAGGGCACCCACGCAGTGCTGAGGGCAGTGCCATGCTGCTGTGCCAGGCAGTGCTCAGGGCAGTGCCATGCTGCTGTGCCACGCAGTGCTGAGGGCAGTGCCATGCTGCTGTGCCAGGCAGTGCTCAGGGCAGTGCCATTCTGCTGTGCCAGGCAGTGCTCAGGGCAGTGCCATGCTGCAGGGCACCCAGGCAGTGCTGAGGGCAGTGCCATGCTGCTGTGCCAGGCAGTGCTTAGGGCAGTGCCATGCTGCAGGGCACCCAGGCAGTGCTGAGGGCAATGCCATGCTGCTGTGCCAGGCAGTGCTGAGGGCAGTGCCACGCTGCTGTGCCAGGCAGTGCTGAGGGCAGTGCCATAGTGCAGGGCACCCAGGCAGTGCTCAGGACAGTGCCATGCTGCAGGGCACCCAGGCAGTGCTGAGGGCAGTGCCACACTGCTGTGCCAGGCAGTGCTCAGGGCTGTGCCCAGCTGCAGGGCACCCAGGCAGTGCTGAGGGCAGTGCCACGCTGCTGTGCCAGGCAGTGCTGAGGGCAGTGCCAAGCTGCTGTGCCAGGCAGTGCTGAGGGCAGTGCCACGCTGCTGTGCCAGGCAGGGCTCAGGGCAGTGCCATGCTGCTGTGCCAGGCAGTGCTGAGGGCAGTGCCACGCTGCTGTGCCAGGCAGGGCTCAGGGCAGTGCCACGCTGCTGTGCCAGGCAGTGCTCAGGGCAGTGCCACGCTGCTGTGCCAGGCAGTGCTGAGGACAGTGCCATGCTGCTGTGCCAGCCAGTGATGAGGACAGTGCCATACTGCTGTGCCAGGCAGTGCTGAGGGCAGTGCCATGCTGCTGTGCCAGCCAGTGATGAGGACAGTGCCACGCTGCTGTGCCAGGCAGTGCTGAGGGCAGTGCCACGCTGCTGTGCCAGGCAGTGCTCAGGGCAGTGCCAAGCTGCTGTGCCAGGCAGTGCTGAGGGCAGTGCCACGCTGCTGTGCCAGGCAGGCTGTGCCCCTGCTCTGCTCCTCCCTGTGCTCTTTGGTCTCTTTCCCCCTTCCTCGGGTGGATTCCCCTGCTGGTTGCAGGCAGCTCCAGCTGGGGGCTGTGGGGCTGGGCAGTGGCACAGGGCAGCTGGTGCTGAGGGGCAGCTGGGGCTGGGTGGCAGCCTGGGCAGCAGGCAGGGGTGTCCTGAGCTGCCCTTGCCCTGCAGGTCCTGTGGGACTTCCCTCACACCTCCTCTGCCATCCCTCCTGACTACCTGCTGGACCTCATCCCCCGCATCAGGCCCAGGGCCTTCTCCATTGCCTCCTCCCTGCTGGTAAGGGCCAGGGCCTGCTGCCCCTGCCAGGCTCAGCTGAGCGGCTGCCAGGGCCAGGGCTGCCTGCAGGGCTGTGCTCAGGCTGCTCAGGCTGTGTGGGGCAGGGGTGGAGAGCAGGTGAGGATGGGGAAAGGATGGGAAGTAGCTGGGGGCAGGGTGGGAACAGGGAGAAGGCTGTGAGCAGGAGAGAGGAGGAGAAGGGGCTGGGGTGAGGTGAGGAGGGACACAGGGTGGGGATGGGATGGGGATGGGATGGGGCAGGATGGGGATGGGATGGGGCAGGGTGGGGATGGGATGGGGCAGGATGGGGATGGGATGGGGCAGGGTGGGGATGGGATGGGGCAGGATGGAGGTGGGATGGGGCAGGGTGAGATTGGGATGGGGCAGGGTGGGGATGGGATGGGGCAGGATGGGGATGGGATGGGGCAGGGTGAGGTTGGGATGGGGCAGGGTGGGGATGGGATGGGGCAGGGTGAGGATGGGATGGGGCAGGGTGAGGATGGGATGGGGCAGGGTGAGATTGGGATGGGGCAGGGTGAGGGTGGGATGGGGCAGGGTGAGGATGGGATGGGGCAGGATGGGGATGGGATGGGGCAGGATGAGATTGGGATGGGGCAGGGTGAGGATGGGATGGGGCAGGATGGGGATGGGATGGGGCAGGGTGAGATTGGGATGGGGCAGGGTGGGGATGGGATGGGGCAGGGTGAGATTGGGATGGGGCAGGGTGGGGATGGGATGGGGCAGGGTGAGGGTGGGATGGGGCAGGGTGGGGATGGGATGGGGCAGGGTGGGGATGGGATGGGGCAGGGTGAGATTGGGATGGGGCAGGGTGGGGATGGGATGGGGATGGGATGGGAATGGGATGGGGCAGGGTGAGGGTGGGATGGGGCAGGGTGGGGATGGGATGGGGCAGGATGGGGATGGGATGGGGCAGGGTGGGGATGGGATGGGGATGGGATGGGGCAGGGTGGGGATGGGATGGGGCAGGGTGAGGATGGGATGGGGCAGGATGGGGATGGGATGGGGCAGGGTGGGGATGGGATGGGGCAGGATGGGGATGGGATGGGGCAGGGTGAGATTGGGATGGGGCAGGGTGAGATTTGGATGGGGCAGGGTGGGGATGGGATGGGGCAGGGTGGGGATGGGATGGGGCAGGGTGAGATTGGGATGGGGCAGGGTGAGATTTGGATGGGGCAGGGTGGGGATGGGATGGGGCAGGGTGGGGATGGGATGGGGCAGGATGGGGATGGGATGGGGCAGGATGGGGATGGGATGGGGCAGGGTGAGGATGGGATGGGGCAGGGTGGGGATGGGATGGGGCAGGGTGGGGATGGGATGGGGCAGGGTGGGGATAGGATGGGATGGGGCAGGGTGAGGATGGGATGGGGCAGGGTGGGGATGGGATGGGGCAGGGTGAGGATGGGATGGGGCAGGATGGGGATGGGCTGGGGCAGGGTGGGGATAGGATGGGATGGGGCAGGGTGAGGATGGGATGGGGCAGGGTGGGGATGGGATGGGGCAGGGTGGGGATAGGATGGGATGGGGCAGGGTGAGGATGGGATGGGGCAGGATGGGGATGGGCTGGGGCAGGATGGGGATAGGATGGGATGGGGCAGGGTGAGGATGGGATGGGGCAGGGTGGGGATGGGATGGGGCAGGGTGAGATTGGGATGGGGCAGGGTGGGGATGGGATGGGGCAGGGTGAGATTGGGATGGGGATGGGATGGGGCAGGATGAGATTGGGATGGGGCAGGGTGAGGATGGGATGGGGCAGGGTGAGATTGGGATGGGGCAGGGTGGGGATGGGATGGGGCAGGGTGAGATTGGGATGGGGCAGGGTGGGGATGGGATGGGATGGGGCAGAGGGAGCCATGCTCTGAGCATCCCACCTGAAGCCCTGCTCCAGGGGCAGCCTGCCCCAGCCCAGCCTGCTGGATGTGAGCCCCGGGCTGTGCCAGCCTCTCAGCGAGGCTGCTTGCCCCCTGCAGGTGCTGGCCCAGGCTGCTGCAGAGCTCCCTGGGAGCAGTGGGAGGTGGTGCCCCAGGGGCTGGGGGCGTGCCTGGGCGCTGTGCCCGCGGTGAGAGCTGCTGCCTGCTGCTGCCAGGAGGGGGCAGTGGGACCTGGCCCTGCTGCCTGGGCAGATGGCAGCCCAGGCTCAGCTGGCACTGGCCCTCCGTGGGGGGGCCTTGGGGTGGGCAGTCTGTGGCTGCTGCCAGCTGTGCAGAGCAGTCCCAAAGCATTGCCCTTGGCCCTCTGCAAAGCTTTTAGGTGAGGGCTTGCAGCCTGCTGTGCCCTGTTCCTGGCTAGGAGAAATGCTGCAGGTGCCCTGGCAGGAGCTGGGCACAGGCTTTGTCCCTGGAGGAGGCACAGGGCTCCTCCAGCAGAGCTGTGCTGGAGTCTTCCCCAGGCTGATGGCTCCTGTCTGCACACAGGCTGTCCCTGACCGCATCCAGATCCTCATGGCAGTGGTGCACTACAAGACCAGGCTCAGCAAGCCCAGGAGAGGCCTCTGCTCCTCCTGGCTGGCTTCCCTCGACCCACAGCAAGGTAACAGAGCTGCCCCCAGCCCAGAGCAGGGCAACAGAGCTGTCCAGAGCAAGGGAAGAGAGCTGCCCCCAGCCCAGAGCAGGGGAAGAGAGCTGCCCCCAGCCCAGAGCAAGGGAAGAGAGCTGCCCCCAGCCCAGAGCAGGGGAAGAGAGCTGCCCCCAGCCCAGAGCAGGGGAAGAGAGCTGCCCCCAGCCCAGAGCAGGGGAAGAGAGCTGCCCCCAGCCCAGAGCAGGGGAAGAGAGCTGCCCAGAGCCCAGAGCAAGGGAAGAGAGCTGCCCCCAGCCCAGAGCAGGGGGACAGAGCTGCCCCCAGCCCAGAGCAGGGGAAGAGAGCTGCCCCCAGCCCAGAGCAGGGGGACAGAGCTGCCCCCAGCCCAGAGCAGGGGAAGAGAGCTGCCCCCAGCCCAGAGCAGGGGGACAGAGCTGCCCCCAGCCCAGAGCAGGGGAAGAGAGCTGCCCCCAGCCCAGAGCAAGGGAACAGAGCTGTCCAGAGCCCAGAGCAGGGGAACAGAGCTGCCCCCAGCCCAGAGCAGGGGAAGAGAGCTGCCCAGAGCCCAGAGCAAGGGAAGAGAGCTGCCCCCAGCCCAGAGCAGGGGAACAGAGCTGCCCCCAGCCCAGAGCAAGGGAACAGAGCTGCCCCCAGCCCAGAGCAAGGGAAGAGAGCTGCCCCCAGCCCAGAGCAGGGGAAGAGAGCTGCCCTGAGCCCAGAGCAGGGGAAGAGAGCTGCCCTGAGCCCAGAGCAGGGGAAGAGAGCTGCCCCCAGCCCAGAGCAGGGGAAGAGAGCTGCCCCCAGCCCAGAGCAGGGGAAGAGAGCTGCCCCCAGCCCAGAGCAAGGGAACAGAGCTGCCCCCAGCCCAGAGCAAGGGAAGAGAGCTGCCCCCAGCCCAGAGCAGGGGAAGAGAGCTGCCCCCAGCCCAGAGCAAGGGAACAGAGCTGCCCCCAGCCCAGAGCAGGGGAAGAGAGCTGCCCCCATCCCAGAGCAGGGGAAGAGAGCTGCCCCCAGCCCAGAGCAGGGGAAGAGAGCTGCCCCCAGCCCAGAGCAGGGGAACAGAGCTGCCCCCAGCCCAGAGCAGGGGAACAGAGCTGCCCAGAACCCAGAGCAAGGGAACAGAGCTGCCCCCAGCCCAGAGCAGGGGGACAGAGCTGCCCCCAGCCCAGAGCAGGGGAAGAGAGCTGCCCCCAGCCCAGAGCAGGGGGACAGAGCTGCCCCCAGCCCAGAGCAGGGGAAGAGAGCTGCCCCCAGCCCAGAGCAGGGGGACAGAGCTGCCCCCAGCCCAGAGCAGGGGAAGAGAGCTGCCCCCAGCCCAGAGCAAGGGAACAGAGCTGTCCAGAGCCCAGAGCAGGGGAACAGAGCTGCCCCCAGCCCAGAGCAGGGGAAGAGAGCTGCCCAGAGCCCAGAGCAAGGGAAGAGAGCTGCCCCCAGCCCAGAGCAGGGGAACAGAGCTGCCCCCAGCCCAGAGCAAGGGAACAGAGCTGCCCCCAGCCCAGAGCAAGGGAAGAGAGCTGCCCCCAGCCCAGAGCAGGGGAAGAGAGCTGCCCTGAGCCCAGAGCAGGGGAAGAGAGCTGCCCTGAGCCCAGAGCAGGGGAAGAGAGCTGCCCCCAGCCCAGAGCAGGGGAAGAGAGCTGCCCCCAGCCCAGAGCAAGGGAACAGAGCTGCCCCCAGCCCAGAGCAAGGGAAGAGAGCTGCCCCCAGCCCAGAGCAGGGGAAGAGAGCTGCCCCCAGCCCAGAGCAAGGGAACAGAGCTGCCCCCAGCCCAGAGCAGGGGAAGAGAGCTGCCCCCAGCCCAGAGCAGGGGAAGAGAGCTGCCCCCATCCCAGAGCAGGGGAACAGAGCTGCCCCCAGCCCAGAGCAGGGGAACAGAGCTGCCCAGAACCCAGAGCAAGGGAACAGAGCTGCCCCCAGCCCAGAGCAGGGGAAGAGAGCTGCCCCCAGCCCAGAGCAGGGGAAGAGAGCTGCCCCCAGCCCAGAGCAGGGGAAGAGAGCTGCCCCCAGCCCAGAGCAGGGGAAGAGAGCTGCCCCCAGCCCAGAGCAGGGGAAGAGAGCTGCCCCCAGCCCAGAGCAAGGGAAGAGAGCTGCCCCCAGGCCTGGAGCAGTGGAGCCTTCCTTAGAATCTGTCCCTTGGTGCTGCCATGGGACCATAGTGCAGCTGTTTGCTTGCTGGCTGTGTGCTGGAGCTGCTTGGACCCTGAGTGGGGCACACTGCTTTGGCTGGACAGGCTGAACTCCCTGAGCTGTGCTTCCTCACTGCTCCCATCCTCTTCAGAGCACAGAGTACCTCTCCAGCTTCCCCTGAGCTGCTGCTTTCCTCCCAGCTCCCTGACCCTCCTGAGCCCAGTGCCTCTGCAGGCTGCTCCTGGTGTCCTGCAGCTGGTAGTGCTGTGCCTGCTGGGCAGCTCCAGCCCTCTGGGGCAGATGTCCTTCTCTGAGTGAGTCCATCCTGCCCTGCCCAGCCTCTGTGTGCTGCTCATCTGCCCTAACCACCCCAAGCTGATGTGCCAAGCTCATGGGGTCTCCCTGTGGCAGGATGGGAGAGAAGCACTCTGTAGGACTTCAGGGCAAGACTGAGCCACCTCAGAGTACTTAGAGGAGGGCTGAGGACCCTCCCAGAGGAAGCAGGTTTGGCCCTTCCTTATCTGACAGCCAGGGTGAGCTCCCTGCTCACCACCACAGCTGCCTTCCCTGGCACCAGCTGGGGGAGGAGGGGACTGCCCCCCAGCCCCTGTGCTGTGGGGCTCTTGCCCTGGAGCTCCCTCAGGTGCTTGCAGAGCCAGCTGTGAGGTGGCTGAGCTGCTTGGCATGCACGGTGTGCCTGGGGCAGCACGGCTGCCACGGTGCCAGGGCGGTGCTGTCCCTACCCCCAGAGCCCTCTGGAAGAACTGATGCCAGGCTCACCCTCTGCGGGGTGTGCTGTGGGTGCAGGGGGAGGGTGGTGGTAGTGACCTCTCTCTCTTTGGCAGGTGATGTCTGGGTGCCTCTGTGGGTGAAGAAAGGAGGACTGAAGTTCCCAGCTGACCCTGACACCCCTGTGGTGATGGTCGGGCCCGGCACCGGCGTGGCACCCTTCCGAGCTGCCATCCAGGAGCGGGTGGCACAGGGCAGGAGAGGTGAGGGCAGCTCCTGGGAGGGACTCAGGCTGCTCTGCTGCAGGCAGGGGAAGGGGCTCCTGGGGCTTTGCTGGGTTTGGGTAGGAGCAAGCTGGGCCCTGGGCCTGCTGCCAGGGTCAGAGCAGGGCTCTGCAGAGGCTCCTGCCCTGCTCCCTGCGTCTGGGGATGGCTTTTGGAGCTCTGCTGCCCAGGAGTTGTGCCTTCACCCTTGTCCCATCCTCATCCCCCCAGCTCAGCTGTGGGTCTCAGCAGGCAGCTGAGGCCTGTGGAAGGGGACAGGCAGCCCTGGGGGGGGGCTTCTTGCCCTACCTGCCCCCCACCTCCTGCTTCTGCAGCAGACAGGAGCCTCTGGTTGCCACAAGCCACCTGGCTTCCTGCTCACAGTGTTCCTGAGTCCAGGACTGGCAAAGAGGTGAGAGCCTTGGAGCCCTGGCACAGGCCCCGTGGGCACCAGCAGTCCCCAGCACTGAGGGCTGTGGTGCCCCCAGCAGTGCCCTGCTCTGCCCTCTGCAGGCAACTTCCTCTTCTTCGGCTGCCGCCAGCGCTCCAAGGACTTCTACTGCCAGGAGGATTGGGAAGAGCTGGTGGCAAAGGGCTTCCTGACGCTCTTCACAGCCTTCTCCAGGGACCAGGTGAGTTCCCCCGGGAGGAGGGTGGACACAGAAGCACCTTAGGCAGCCCTGATGGGGCTCTGCCAGCGCTTCTAGCCCCCGGTGGTTGTTGGGGTGGCTGTGAAGGGCCCGGAGGGGGTGGCGCAGTGGGCACCTCGCCTCCCCACACCACCTGGGTGCTGGCTGGCACCCCCACCAGCCCAGCAGGGCCACCAGGCAGCTGGGACCTGCATGGCTGGGCTGTGCTGGGAAGGTTGCTGGGGCAGGGCTCGTGAGTGCTGGAGCAGATAAGGTGCAGCAGCTTTGTTTGGCTGCAGCATGTGAGTGATAAAAGGCTCCCAGCCCCTCGGAGGGGTCAGCAGCAACAGCCTCTCTTTGTTCAGTGCCACCCTCCCCACCCTGTCCCTCTGATGCTGGCTGAAGCTGAGGAGCTTGGCCTCCATGCCAGCTCTCCCTGAGCCTCAGCCATGCAGGAGGAAGCTCCCTGGAGGATCAGGAGCCCCCAGAGCTCAGCCCCTCGCTTCGCTCCCTTCTTTCCCAGGCAGTGTCTGTGGCTCTCAGCCCTCTCTGAGCTGCAGGGCTCTTGGTCACAGCCCTGTGGGCTGGGACTCTGTCCCTGCCTGGCACTGGGAGCTCAGTGCCTTTGAAGCAGAGATCTGATAAGAGGATCAGGGGAATGGGGATCTCTGGGTGGCTCAGCTGCACCAGTCCCTTTCTCCTGGCTGCCTGAATGCATTGATGTGGAGCCAGCAGCTTTTAGCCAGCCACTTGTATGGCATGAGTTGAATGCTTCTCTGAAGGCTTTCCAAGCCTTTGAAGAGCAGGAGCAGCACTGCAGAGGCTGATTGGATCACCTGCCTGCCTTGTCAGTGATGGCTTACACAGGGAGGGGGA
Source organism: Melanerpes formicivorus (assembly GCF_026170545.1). Classification (NCBI taxonomy): domain Eukaryota; kingdom Metazoa; phylum Chordata; class Aves; order Piciformes; family Picidae; genus Melanerpes; species Melanerpes formicivorus. The sequence goes on from NW_027142429.1 coordinate 1,270,232, forward strand.
AACCTCCTGCCTCTGGGGTCTGGTGAGTGGCCCCAGAGCCTCCTCCTGCCCCTGCAGACTCTGGAGGAATGGGGCTCACACCTCCTGGCCTCCCTTCTCTGCCTGCTCTGTGGGGCAGAGCAGTTTGTCAGGGGGGGTCTTGTGCCACCAAGTCCTGGCAGTGTCACAGAAAGCTCTGCTGCTGCACAGGAGTTGTGCCTTCACCCTTGTCCCATCCTCATCCTCCCAGCTCAGCTGGGGGTCTCAGCAGGAAGCTGAGGCCTGTGGAGGGGAACAGGGAGGCCTGGGGGGACTCCTCTTGCTCTACCTGACCCCACCCCCTGCTTTTGCAGCAGACAAGGGCCTCTGGTTACCACAGGCCACCTGGCTTCCTGCTCACGGTGTTCCTGAGCCCAGGACTGGCAAAGAGGCCACAGGTCCTGTGGGCAGCCAGGCAGGGTGTGCTGCACTGGGCCATGTGCCTGCAGCTCGAGGAGATGCCACAGCCATTAGCTCCTCAAGGAGCCTGGCAGGAGCTGGGATGCTGCAGAGCTGAGCAGGATTCCCCTTTGCTCCCTGGGAGGTCTCCTTTGCGGGGACCTTGTGTCGCATCCCCTCAGCCCCGCGCTGCAGGCTGCTTGACCCCAGCCCAGCCCAGCTGCTGCTAATGCTCAGCAAGCTGCTGGGGTTCAGCTGAGCTGTGGTGGCCTCTGGCTGTCACCAGGGTGCTCTGGCTTCTAGGTAGCTCCAGCAGGTCCTTAAGTGACCCTCTGGCAGTGCCAGCCTCGCTGGCAGAGCCCCTGTCAGCACTTAGCTGATGAACATTCACCACGCTGAGCTGTGCTGCTGCTTGCCAGGGGCTGCTCTGGTGAGACCCCCCAGCTCTGGTGAGACCCCCCCAGCTCTGGTGAGACCCCCCCAGCTCTGGTGAGACCCCCCCAGTTCTGGTGAGACCCCCCCAGCTCTGGTGAGACCCCCCACAGCTCTGGGGCCCCCAGCACAGGAAGGACATGGAACTGTTGGAGAGAGTCCAGTGAAGGCCATGAATGTGATCAGAGGCTGCAGACCCTCCCTGTGGGGCAGGCTTGAAGGAGTTGGGGCTGTGCAGCCTGGAGAAGAGAAGGCTCCAGGCAGACCTCAGAGCAGCCTTCCAGGACCTGAAGGGCTCCAGGAGAGCTGGGGAGGGACTCTGGACAAGGGTTGGGAGTGCCAGGCTGAGGAACAATGGCTTTGAGCTGGGAGAGGGGAGACTGAGAGTGGAGAGGAGGAAGAAATCCTTGAGAGTGAGGCTGGGGAGACTCTGGCACAGGCTGCCCAGGGAGGCTGTGGCTGCCTCCTGCCTGGAGGTGTTGAAGGCCAGGCTGGATGAGGCCCTGAGCACCCTGGGCTGGTGGGAGGTGTCCCTGCCCCTGGCAGGGGCTTGGAGCTGGATGATCTGGAAAACTCCTTCCCACCCAGACCATTCTGTGAGGCAGCAGTGCCCAGCTGGGAGCCCAGCCCAGGTTGCTCAGGCTCCAGAGCAGTGCAGACCCTGGAGCTGGGTGGGACCTGCTGGCTGTGCTGCCCAGCCCCAGCCCTGCACTGCCCCAGCCCTGCACTGCCCAGACCCAGCACTGCCCAGCCCCAGTGCTGCCCAGCCCTGGTGACAACCAGGCCCGAGTGCTGCCTGGGCTTGTTCCCATGCAAGCCTGCAGGGAGCCTGAGATGCAGCAAGAGCCTTCTTTTCTTCTTGCCTGGGGGGGCTGGCTGTGGGGGGAGGCTGTGCAGGGCCTGGCTGTGGGGAGGAGGCTGTGGGGGAGGAGGCTGTGGGGGCCTGGCTGTGGGGGCCTGGCTGTGGGGAGGAGGCTGTAGGGGGGAGGCTGTAGGGGCCTGGCTGTGGGGAGGAGGCTGTAGGGGGGAGGCTGTAGGGGCCTGGCTGTGGGGAGGAGGCTGTAGGGGGGAGGCTGTGGGGGCCTGGCTGTGGGGGGGAGGCTGTAGGGGGGAGGCTGTGCAGGGCCTGGCTGTGGGGGGAGGCTGTGGGGGCCTGGCTGTAGGGAGGAGGCTGTAGGGGGGAGGCTGTGCAGGGCCTGGCTGTGGGGGGAGGCTGTGGGGGCCTGGCTGTGGGGAGGAGGCTGTGGGGAGGAGGCTGTAGGGGGGAGGCTGTTGGGTGAAGCTGTGGGGGGAGGCTGTGCAGGGCCTGGCTGTGGGGGGAGGCTGTGGGGGGAGGCTGTGCAGGGCCCGGCGTGCTCTGGCCCCCATCACAGAGTGACCTTTGTCAGGGAGCAGCAGGGTGGCCAGCAGTGAGTTCAGGCACGTTGGCAGTGGTGCTCCTCTTGGGCAGAGGCCAGGGCTGTAGGCAGCCTCCAGCCTTGGGGATTAACCCTTTGTGGGCTCTCCCTGGCTGAGCCAAAAGCCAGCAGCCTCCAGTCTGTGCCCAGCAGAGGGGCAGGGGCAGGGCTGAGTCTGTCCCTGCAGCCTTTGTGCCCTTCCAAGCTGTTGCAGGTGTCTGCAGGTGGCAGGGCTAGGGGCAGGCTGTGGGGAAGGCTCCCACCCTGCAGCAGCCTTGGCACAGGGAGGGGCACAGAGCCCTCTCTGCCCACGCTGGGAGAAGGGAGAGCAGGAGGCAGTCCCTCACAGGCACTTCCCAGGCCTCCAGCAGAGGTGAAAGAGGCAGACAGAGGATCTGGGGGTGCTGCTTGGGCACCTTCCCTGCTGCAGCTCCTCCTGCTGCCCTCAGCATGCACCAACCCCTCCCAGGGCACTGATGTGAGGTGTGGGGATCCCCTCCCCTGGGAGAGGGTTGCTGCAGCTGCTTCTCCTTGTGTCCCTTGCTCTGCAGGGCTGTGCTGCCCCAGGCTGGGGCAGACAGCCCCAGAGAGCAGGATGGGGGCAGGGGTGCTGGGGCTGCTGGCAGGCTCAGTGCTCAGTGCTCAGTGCTGTGTTTCCCTGCAGGAGGAGAAGGTCTACGTCCAGCACCGCATCCGGGAGCAGCGCAGGCTGCTGTGGGAGCTGCTGGACTGCAGGGGTGCTCACCTCTACCTGGCTGGGTGAGTGAGGGGCTGCAAGCAGGGGCTGCCCCCCTGGAGGCATTCCTCAGAGGGACTGGAAGCTGCTCTCTCTATGTCCCTGCTCCACAGGGCCTGGTCTGGGAGGGCCATTTCCTACCAGCCTGTGCTCTGGTGAGCAGGGGCAGAGCTGGAGCCGTGGCAAAGCTGCTCAGCTCCCCCTGTGTGCTCACCCCTCCAACTGCCAGCAGGCTCTCTGGCCTCTGACCCCTGGCAGATCCCTGCCTGGGGGAGCCCTGGCAGATCCCTCCCTGGGGGAGCCCTGGCCTCTTCACAGCCCTGACCTCAGGCTCAGTGAGGCTGGAGCAACAGGCTCCAGCAGTTCCTGTGGCTGCTTGGGTGAGCAGAGGGCTTTGAGAGCCCAGCAAGCCTGAGCTCCATGGCTGCTGGGGCTTGTGAGCAGCAACTTCTGGGCCCCTCAGCACATCCTGGCTGGCTCTGCACTCAGAGCTGCCTTCCTGGGGTGGGGCTGAGCCACAGAGAATCACAGAACTGTCAGGGTTGGAAGGGACCCCAAGGCTCAGCCAGTCTCAACCCCCTGCCATGGGCAGGGACACCTCACACCACAGCAGGTTGCTCACAGCCACCTCCAGCCTGGCTGCAAACACCTCCAGGCAGGAGGCTTCCACCACCTCCCTGGGCAGCCTGTGCCAGGCTCTCACCTGGGGAACAACTTCTTCCTCACATCCAATCTCAATCTCCCCACTTCTAGTTCTGCTCCATCCCCCCCAGTCCTATCCCTCCCTGACACCCTCAGAAGTCCCTCCCCAGCTTTCCTGCAGCCCCCTGCAGATCCTGGAAGGCCACAATGAGGTCTCCTGGGAGCCTTCTCCTCTCCAGCCTGCACAACCCCAACTCCCTCAGTCTGTGCTCACAGCAGAGCAGCTCCAGCCCTCTGCTCCTCCTCCTGGCCCTTCTCTGGACACCTTCCAGCACCTCCAGAGCCTTCCTGGCACAGAGGCTCCAGAGCTGGCCCCAGAGCTGCAGCTGTGGTCTCAGCAGAGTGGAGCAGAGGGGCAGAATCCCCTCCCTGGCCCTGCTGGCCACACTTCTCCTGCTGCAGCCCAGGCTCTGCTTGGCTCTCTGGGCTGCAAGTGCTCCCTGCTGGCTTCTGCTGAGCTTCTCCTCCCCCAGCACCCCCAAGGCCTTTCCTTCAGGGCTGCTTTCCAGCCAGTCCCTGCCCAGCCTCTATCAGTGCCTGGGATTGCCCTGCCCCAGCTGCAGGACCTTGCCCTTGGCCTTGTTGAACCTCCTGAGGTTGGCCTGGGCCCAGCTCTGCAGCCTGCCCAGGTCCCTCTGGATGGATCCTTCCCTCCAGCTGTCAGCAGCATCACACAGCTTGGTGTTGGCAGACCTGCTGAGGGAGCCTCAGTGCCCCTGCCCATGTTGCCAACAAAGATGCTGAACAAGCCTGGGCCCAGGACTGACCCTGAGGGACTCCACTTGGCCATGGGCCATCGACAGCCACCCTCTGGGTGCAGCCCTCGAGCCAGTTCTGTACCCACTGAATGCTCCAGCCATGGAACCCCTCCTGGAAACCAGGATGTGGTGTGAGACAGTGCCAAGGGCTTTGCTCAGCACTGCACAGAGCACTGCAGCCTGCCCCCTGTGAGAGCTCAGTCCTGGCCCAGGGCCTCACCTTGGGCTGCTTCTGCCAACTGTTGTCCCAAAGGCAGGGCCTGGCCTTCGGACGCGGAGCAGCTGCAGCTCCCTTCCTCCCCTGGGCACAGCCCTTGCCCTGCCTGCTCTGCTCACTGCCTGTGTGGCAGGGAGGAGGCTGCTGCCTGTGGTGAGTGTTGTGCAAGGCTGTGTGCTGCCGGGGCTGGCGGCAGGCTGCCGGGGCTGGCCGTGCCCCCCGTGACCCGCGCCCCTGCCCCGCCGGGGGCACCAGCAGCCACTGCAGGAGGCTCTTTCCTGCCTGGCCTGCAGGAGAGGAGCTCCCCAGTGGCTGGCAGGGTGAGACTGGCCTCACTGCATTCCTGGGAGAAGGAGCCTCTGGTTTCCTGCCCAGGAAGCAGAGGCCTGGCCGCCCACTGCCCCCCACCTGCTGCTGCCGCAGTGCTGCACCGCGGGGCAGGGCTCTGGGGGCTGCTCCTGCCCCCCAGGGCTGACTCCTGCCCCCCAGGGCTGACTCCTGCCCCCCCAGAGCTGACTCCTTCCCCCCCAGGGCTGACTCCTGCCCCCCCAGGGCTGACTCCTTCCCCCCCAGGGCTGACTCCTTCCCCCCCAGGGCTGACTCCTGCCCCCCCCCGAGCTGACTCCTGCCCCCCAGGGCTGACTCCTGCCCCCCCAGAGCTGACTCCTTCCCCCCCAGGGCTGACTCCTGCCCCCCAGGGCTGACTCCTTCCCCCCCAGAGCTGACTCCTGCCCCCCCAGGGCTGACTCCTTCCCCCCCAGGGCTGACTCCTGCCCCCCCCCGAGCTGACTCCTGCCCCCCAGGGCTGACTCCTTCCCCCCCAGAGCTGACTCCTGCCCCCCCAGAGCTGACTCCTTCCCCCCCAGGGCTGACTCCTGCCCCCCAGGGCTGACTCCTGCCCCCCCCAGGGCTGACTCCTGCCCCCCCAGGGCTGACTCCTGCCTGTGGGTCTGGGGTTTGATTTCCTATATCAAGCTGGACTTGGGGTCCTGCCTCCACCCCCAGGCCAGTTGCTGAGGTGGTTGGGTGATCACTGGGCACGGTCCCTCAATGGCTCCAGCCTCTGCTCCTCCCATGTTCTTTGCCCTTCCTGATTCATGGATCACAGAATGGGTTGGGTTGGAAGGGGCCTCAAAGCTCATCCAGTTCCAGCCCCCTGCCATGGGCAGGGACCCCTCCCACCAGCCCAGCTTGCTCAAGGCCTCCTCCAGCCTGGCTTTGAACACCCAGAGAGGAGGCAGCCACAGCCTCCCTGGGCAGCCTGTGCCAGAGTCTCACCACTCTTGGAGCCTCTCCAGCAGCAGCTCCAGGACCTTCTTGTGCTGGGAGCCCCAGAACTGGAGGCAGTGCTGCAGGTGGGGGCTGAGCAGAGCAGTCACTGATGCTGGTGGAGACACTCTGGGGCTGCCCAGAAGGGATCAGCCTCTTAGAAAGAGCAAGGCCTGCACAGCTCTGCCTGTTGCTGTGGCCATGAGGATGGAACTTGGCACATCAGGGCTGCTCTGAGCCCCATCTTGCTGGGACCTTTGTCCCTGGCATGAGGTGCCCCTCAGCCCCTATCATGCAGGTGGGAGCTGAGAGCCTTCCCTCCCTTGTACAAGTCTCATTTCTCCTGCTGGCTCTGGGCACTTTCTTGCTTCTGAGCTGGCCACAGCATGTGTGAAGACATCCAGGGCACAGCAGCCTTGCCTCCAGGCTCTGAACTGCCAGGAGGGTGCCCTGTGATCCCCTCCAGCCCCTGGATTCTGTGGGCAGCTGCAGGTGGGCTAGCCTGGAAATGGCCTTTTTTCCACCTCAACTCAGTGCTCACACTTCCACCACACTAGGAAAGAGCTGGGGACAGCAAACCCTGACCTGTATGGCCCTGGCCCCTGCACCACTCTGTGCACTCTGTGCACTCTGTGCCTGCCCTCCTGGGCCCTTGGTGACTGGGGCAGGGCCTGGGGAGCCAGGGCTGCCTCTTCTGTGTGATTTGGGCCCGAAGGGTTGCTGCTGTCTCTCCCTCTGTGCAGAAGCCCAGCTCCTTGCCGTGTTTCCCAGCAGGAGGATGCTGCAGGAGCTTGCACTTGCACATCAGTGCCTGACTCAGAAACAATATGACTCTTCCCAAAAAAGCAGACCTCCTTTCTGGGTATTTTGGGACACTAATCAAGCTTCAGATGCAAGTCAGAATCCTGCCTTGTGCTTGGGAAACAGGCAAGGACGCTGCCAGCTGCTGCTGCCAGTTGGAGCAGCCTGGGAACAAGTGTTGCTGAGATGTTGGTTGGGTTGGTTGGGTTGGGTTTGGTTGGGTTGGGTTGGTTTGGTTGGGTTTGGTTGGGTTTGGTTTGGTTTGGTTTGGTTTGGTTTGAGTTTGTTGGTTTTTTTTGTCACAGTCAGTTCCTCACTGGAGCTCTCTCCAGGAACAACTCTGAAGTTCTGATGTCCCACAGGGACTCCTGGTGCTCAGAAGTGTTGAATCATAGAGTCCTGGAATGGGTTGGGTTGGAAGGGACCTTCAAAGCTCATCCAGTGCCAAGCTCCTGCTGTGGGCAGGGACCCCTCCCACCAGCTCCAGCTTGCTCAAGGCCTCATCCAGCCTGGCCTGGAACTCCTCCAGCCACAGCCTCCCTGGGCAGCCTGTGCCAGAGTCTCCCCAGCCTCACTCTCCACAACTTCTTCCTCCTCTCCACTCTCAGTCTCCCCTCTCCCAGCTCAAAGCCATTGTTCCTCATCCTGGCACTCCCAGCCCTTGGCCAGAGTCCCTCCCCAGCTCTCCTGGAGCCCTTCAGGTCCTGGAAGCCTGTTTGGGTATTTTCAAGATGGGACCTTGTGTCTCCTTCACTGTGTCTTGTTTTGAACTGGTTCTGGGTTACAAATGTCACCATCATAACAGAGAAGGACCTGGGGGTGCTGGTGGGGGAGAAGCTGCCCAGGAGCCAGCAATGGGCACTGGCAGCACAGAAGGCCAAGGGCAGCCTGGGCTGCATCCAAAGCAGCTTGGCCAGAGCTGGAGAGAGAGGATCCTGCCCCTCTGCTCTGCTCTGGGGAGACCTCACCTGCAGGGCTGGGTCCAGCTCTGGGATCCCCAGCACCAGAAGTGTTATGAACCTAATGAAAAGGCCACAGAAATGATCAGAGGGCTGGAGAACCTCTGCTGTGGGGACAGGCTGGGAGAGTTTGGGCTCCAGGAGATCTGGGGAGAAAATGTTCAGAAAGGGCTGTGAGGATAGGAGGAGAGGCAATGGTTTGAAAGTGGAGCAGGGCAGAGTTAGGTTGGACATCAGGAGGAAGCTCTGCACAGTGAGGCTGGGGAGAGCCTGCAACAGGTTGCCCAGGAGGTGGTTGAGGCCTCATCCCTGGGGACATTCAAGATCAGACTTGCTGTGGTCCTGGGCAGCCTGGTCCAGCTGGAGGTGTCCCTGCTGCCTGCAGGGGGGTTGGACAAGATGAGCTCAGTGCAGTCTGTGAAGCTGTGAATTTCAGGGTGGTTGCAGGGAGGCAGCAGCCAGCCTGAAGCAGCTGCTCCTTCACAGCAGCCCTCTCGGGCAGCTCAAGCTTAGACATGTCCTGCACTCAGTGCCTCCCCAGATGAAAGGGCAGGTTCCTGCCCTCCTGCTGCTAAATGATGACTCCTGCATGTTCCCCATGTCCCTCTCAAGTGGCTGATGGGAAATGGAGCCATGTGGAGGCCAAGGGTAAGGCTTCCAGGCTGTGACACTCGTTCCCTGGCAGCTGGGTGCCATGGCCACGGCTGTGCCTGCACAGGGCAGTGCTGGGTGTGGGTGCCCTGTGTGGCTAATGGAGCTGCTCTTCAAGCCTGACATTTATTGGGTGCTAGGCAGCCTCTGCTGTGAGCCTGACCCCTCTGCCCTGCTGCAGCCACAGCCTGTGCTGTGAGCCTGAGCCCCTCTGCCCTGCTGCAGCCACAGCCTGTGCTGTGAGCCTGAGCCCCTCTGCCCTGCTGCAGCCACAGCCTGTGCCGTGAGCCTGAGCCCCTCTGCCCTGCTGCAGCTGCAGCCTGTGCTGTGAGCCTGAGCCCCTCTGCCCTGCTGCAGCCTGTGCTCTGAGCCTGAGCCCCTCTGCCCTGCTGCAGCCACAGCCTGTGCTGTGAGCCTGAGCCCCTCTGCCCTGCTGCAGCTGCAGCCTGTGCTGTGAGCCTGAGCCCCTCTGCCCTGCTGCAGCCTGTGCTCTGAGCCTGAGCCCCTCTGCCCTGCTGCAGCCTGTGCTCTGAGCCTGAGCCCCTCTGCCCTGCTGCAGCCACAGCCTGTGCTGTGAGCCTGAGCCCTTCTGCCCCTCTGCAGCCACAGCCTGTGCTGTGAGCCTGAGCCCCTCTGCCCCTCTGCAGCCACAGCCTGTGCTGTGAGCCTGAGCCCTTCTGCTCCTCTGCAGCCACAGCCTGTGCTGTGAGCCTGAGCCCTTCTGCTCCTCTGCAGCCACAGCCTGTGCTCTGAGCCTGAGCCCCTCTGCCCTGCTGCAGCCACAGCCTGTGCTCTGAGCCTGAGCCCCTCTGCAGCCACAGCCTGTGCTGTGAGCCTGAGCCCTTCTGCCCCTCTGCAGCCACAGCCTCTGCTGTGAGCCTGACCCCTCTGCCCTGCTGCAGCCACAGCCTGTGCTGTGAGCCTGAGCCCTTCTGCTCCTCTGCAGCCACAGCCTGTGCTCTGAGCCTGAGCCCCTCTGCCCTGCTGCAGCCACAGCCTGTGCTCTGAGCCTGAGCCCCTCTGCAGCCACAGCCTGTGCTGTGAGCCTGAGCCCTTCTGCCCCTCTGCAGCCACAGCCTCTGCTGTGAGCCTGACCCCTCTGCCCTGCTGCAGCCACAGCCTGTGCTGTGAGCCTGAGCCCCTCTGCCCTGCTGCACCCACAGCCTGTGCTGTGAGCCTGAGCCCCTCTGCCCTGCTGCACCCACAGCCTGTGCTGTGAGCCTGAGCCCCTCTGCAGCCACAGCCTGTGCTGTGAGCCTGAGCCCCTCTGCCCTGCTGCAGCCACAGCCTGTGCTGTGAGCCTGAGCCCCTCTGCCCTGCTGCAGCCACAGCCTGTGCTCTGAGCCTGAGCCCCTCTGCCCTGCTGCAGCCACAGCCTGTGCTCTGAGCCTGAGCCCCTCTGCCCCTCTGCAGCCTGTGCTGTGAGCCTGAGCCCCTCTGCCCCTCTGCAGCCTGTGCTGTGAGCCTGAGCCCCTCTGCCCTGCTGCAGCCACAGCCTGTGCTGAGAGCCTGAGCCCCTCTGCCCTGCTGCAGCCACAGCCTGTGCTGTGTGCTGGGGGTGGCGACCCCTGCCCCACTGCTGGCCTGCCTGGGGCAGTGGGGCTGCAGGTGTGCCCCCAGTCTTCCTGCTCCCCCTCCATGGTGCTGCCTGCTTTGTCTTCCAGGAATGCCAAGCAGATGCCAGAGGCGGTGGCTGAAGCTCTGCAGTGGGTGCTGCAGGTGGAAGGAGGCCTCTCAGCCTCCCAAGCAGAGGAGTATTTAGCAGCCCTGGAACGGTCCCAGCGCTTCCAGTCCGAGACCTGGTCGTGAGCCTGGCTGCCTGCCTCCCCCTGCCTCCCCCTGCCTTCCCCTTCCTCCCCCTGCCTCCCTCTGCCTCATGAAGTCTGCCTGAATAAAGGAGTCAGCATAGCCATCTGCCTTGGGCATCATCCTTGGGCTGAGACTGTGCCAGCCAGGACAAGGACCTGGCCGACGGGGCTGCAACTACCCATCAGTCCTTCCCTGATGACCACAGAACCATGGTGGGCAGGGGGCCCCTGTCTCCTGGGGCTGTGGGTTCGGCAGGGGTGAAGCCTGGCTCCCCATGCCCACACCCTGCTGGGGGAAGGGGAGAAGTCTCTGGGTGGCTTCTGCATGGCCCCCAGCTGCCCTGCAGCTGCCGGGGTCGCCGTGCCGGGCGAGCGGCGCCCGCGGGCATTGCTGGAGCTGCAGCCTTGGCAAGCAGCTGCGGTTTGTGGTGGGACCTAGAGGAAGTGAACTGTTGCAGGGAGTCCTCCACCCTGCTCTTAGTCAGCAGCAGCAGTGCCTGCTGCAGGAGCCTGCCTTGATGGACCTGTTCCCCCTGTCTCCAGTGGATGAGGCCAAAGATGGGGGCAGGAGGCAGCTTCAGTCCTTCAGAACCACAGAATGTTAGGAGGTTGGAAGGGACCTCCAGGGATCATCAAGTCCAGGATCACCCAGGGCAGGCTGCAGAGGAATGCATCCAGGCAGCTCTGTCTCTGCCAGTTCATCTCCACCATCCTGCCTGCTGTTGAGCTCTGAGCTCCCTGAGTGCCAGTTCCCACCGAGTGCCCACTGGCTGCCTGCCAGCTCTGCTGGACACATCCTGGGAGCAGCTCCCAGCCAGGACCAGGCCAGGCAGCAGCCTGTGTACACTCCTGGCCCTGCTGCTGCCCCACTGGGGCCAGTGCCATCACCTTCCTTACCCAGTTCAGCAGACTTGGTGCCATGGTAAATAGCAATTAAGGCTCAGGGCATGAATCAGCCAGGGACAGTTCCTGGGAGCAGGCTGGGACAGGAAGGGACAGCAGTGCCACACCAGGCCTGTGACCCAGCCACCCTCCCACACCCCAAACCCCAGGTGAGCTGAGCCCTGGGGCATTGCTCGGGCTGGGGCTCTGCTGGAGGGGGGAAGAGGATTTCCAGAGAAGGGCAACAAAGCTGGGGAGGGGTCTGGGGCACAGCCCTGTGAGGAGAGGCTGAGGGAGCTGGGGTTGCTTAGCCTGCAGAAGAGGAGGCTCAGGGGAGACCTTCCTGCTCTCTCCAACTCCCTGCAGGGAGGTTGTAGCCAGGTGGGGGTTGGGCTCTTCTCCCAGGCACCCAGCACCAGAACAAGAGGCCACAGTCTCAAGCTGTGCCAGGGGAGGTTTAGGCTGGAGGTGAGGAGAAAGTTCTTGCCAGAGAGAGTTGTTGGCCATGGGAATGTGCTGCCCAGGGAGATGGTGGAGTCACCATCCCTGGAGGTGTTTAGGAAGAGACTGAATGGGGTGCTTGGTGCCATGGTTGAGTTGATCAGATGGTGCTGGGTGAGAGGTTGCACTTGGTGATCTCAAAGGTCTCTTCCAACCTGGTCTGGTCTATTCTATTCTATTCTATTCTATTCTATTCTATTCTATTCTATTCTATTCTATTCTATTCTATTCTATTCTATTCTATTCTATTCCCACCCAGCTGCCATGCTGTGTGGAGCTGTTGCCCTCGCAGCCCCCACCCCAGCTGGGTGTCTCCATGCCCCAGGCACAGCTGGGGGACAGCACAGGGCTGGTCCAGGGCAGGCATCAGGCTGGTGACACTGCCCCCTCACACTGGGCACTGCCTGGGCTGTGCCCTTCCTTCTGAGCCCTGTGAGCTGGGCCAGGGCCCAGGCACGACTAGGGGGCAGGGGTGAGCTGGGAGGGGCTGGACTGGGACAGTGCAGGGCCCTTGCTGGTGTGTGGTACTGGTGTGAGCTGGGGACTGGACTGGTGTGAGCTGGGGTCTGGACTGGGACAATCCATACTGGTGTGAGCTGGGGTCTGGACTGGGACAATCCATACTGGTGTGAGCTGGGGACTGGACTGGGACAATCCATACTGGTGTGAACTAGGGGATTGGACTGGTGTGAGCTGGGGTCTGGACTGGGACAATCCATACTGGTGTGAGCTAGGGTCTGGACTGGGACAATCCATACTGGTGTGAGCTGGGGACTGGACTGGGACAATCCATACTGGTGTGAGCTGGGGTCTGGACTGGGACAATCCATACTGGTGTGAGCTGGGGACTGGACTGGGACAATCCATACTGGTGTGAGCTGGGGTCTGGACTGGGACAGCCCATCGCTGTGTGCTGCACTGGTGTGAGCTGGGGTCTGCACTGGGACAGCCCATCCCTGTGTGCTGCACTGGTGTGAGCTGGGGACTGGACTGGGACAGCCCATCGCTGTGTGCTGCACTGGTGTGAGCTGGGGACTGGACTGGGACAGCTCATTGCTGTGTGCTGCACTGGTGTGAGCTGGGGTCTGGACTGGGACAGCCCATCGCTGTGTGCTGCACTGGTATGAGCTGGGGACTGGCCTGGGACAGCCCATCGCTGTGTGCTGCACTGGTGTGAGCTGGGGGCCAGCCATGGGTATCCCTTCGTGCCCGGGGCAGGGGCAGCGCTGGGAGCAGCCCCAGCCGTGGCTCCGGCGGGGCAGAGGCGGCCGTGGGCCCAGCTCCTCCCCGGCTGCCGGAGCTGATTGGTGCGGCCATGGCTGCCTGCCCCGGGCTGCTGCATTTGAGCGGCTTCCAGGAGCTGACAAACCAGACCGGTGAGCGCCCGGCCCGGGCCTGGCCCTGCCCGGCCCACAGCTGGCAGCCGCTGCCCGCACGGCTCCTGCCACCCCGCGCCCCTCGCCGGCTCCCCGCTTGCTGCCCTCGCCTCTGGAGCACCGCAGGTCGGTACCGCGGCGGCGCTGGGGAGGAGGAAGAGGAGGAGAAGGAGGACAGGACGACAAGGAGGAAGTGGCTGCTGGATGCTCCCTGCGCTGCCCCCATTGGGGTGGCCTGTTGGTGAGGGGGATGGGGACACAGCCTGCTTTGGGGGCTCCCGGTCTGCGAGGGCACCTCCAACCGTGCCAGGGCTCCTGACTCCACGTGGATGCTGCTGCCACTGAACCCTTCTGGCAGCCCTGCTGAAGGCCACCTCCTGCCCTGGGGCAGCGCTGACGTCCCACACCCAGCCCCGAGGGGACCTGGGGGGCAGTGGGTGACCAGGAGGGCAGCTGTGGAGCAGCCACTCCATGGAGCCAGCCGCGGGCGAGGAGGCAGAGCCTGGCCTCCAGCTGGTGCCGGCAGCCAGCGGGGACGGCAGTGCCAGGCAGAGGGGTGAGAGTGACCGTGTGAAGCCAGGGCACCCCGAGGAGCCGCCTCAGCCCTGCGGAGAGCTGCCTGCCGCCGCCGGGAGCCGCAGGGACCCACCGCCAGTGGGGGATGGAAGGGAGCCGCTCCTGCCCGGGCACGACAAGCTGCCTGCCCACGCTGCCTCCCTGCCTGCGGGGCAGGACCCTCCTGCTGCCAGCCCCATCCTGCGCCGCGGGGACAGCCCTGCCGTGCGGGGAGGGTCGCCCAGCCTGGGAAGCGCCTCCAGCTCCATCCTGACCTTCTCCGACGAGGAGGAGGAGGAGATGTCGAGCGAGGAGGCGGCGGCGGCGGTGGCGGAGCCGTGCCACGTGCCGGCGGGCAGCGAGGACGAGTGCCCGGTCTGCACGGAGCCCTACGACGAGCGGCGGCACCAGGCGGCCCTGCTGAACTGCAGCCACCGGCTGTGCCGCGCCTGCCTGCGAGCCATCATGGAGGCGGCCGGCGACGCCGAGTTCGGCCGAGTGCGCTGCCCCCTCTGCCGCCAGAAGACCCCCATGCTGGAGTGGGAGATCTGCAAGCTGCAAGAGGAGCTGCTGCTGCTGCACGCCCAGCCCGGCTCCCCCGGCGCCCTGGCCGCCCCCCGGCCCCCCGCCCTGCCGCCCCGCCGCCCCGGGCTGGCCGGCGCCCTGGAGCATCGCTTCCAGGTGCGCTTCCACACCAGCCGCATGTTCGGCTGCCTGCCCTGCCTGCGCTACCCGCCCTGCCTCATCCGCCGCCTGGACTGGCTGCAGAGGCGCTGCCGCTGCTGCTACCTGCTGCTGCTGCTGCTGCTGCTGCTGGCCGAGACGCTCAGCCTGCTCCTCATCTTCATCCCCGTTGTCCTGATGGTGCTGATTTTCCTCATCCTTGACAAGTAGCCCTGGGCCGGGCCTCCGGGCCGGGCTGCACACGGGGAGAGAGCCCTGCGCCTGCTTTGCCCCTGGGGCTGCTGTTGGGGCGTGATGCCAGCCTGGGGGCAAGCTCCTGAAGCCAGGGGCCCAGAGTACCCCAGCGCTGCCAGGGAGCCCAGAGTGGTTGAGGCAGTGCAGGAGCCGGAGCAGGCAGCCAAGGCAGGCAGTCCTGGAACTGGGCATTCCCTGCTTCCTCCAGGGCACCACACCACACATCGCTGCAGCAGCAAAGGGCAAAGGCAGTGGGACCCCTTCCTGCACTAAGGACACGTCCCTGGCACAGGGCTAGGAGCTGGAGGGCAGAGCAGGGCTGTGCCATGGGCTGTGCTGCCCAGGACTGGTGGGCTGGAGGTGCCCAGCACAGACTGAAAATACAACTCTCGTTTTTACCACAGCTCTGTCCAGCTGAGTTCTTGGTCTGGGCTGAGCATGTCCCCTTGAGGCCAGTGGTGACACAAGGAGGGGACAGTGAGAGCCAGCGGTCCCCAGCCACCCTGTGAGAGCGTGCCTGGCCCCACCACCACCACACCTCCCAGTCTCAGCCGAGCGGTGCCAGCCTGTGCTCACGCCCGGCCCTGCACAGAGATAGGAGAGCAAACAGGGCTGCCCTGGCTGCCAGCTGCAGCTGGCCACCACCAGGGGAGGAGCCCCCAGGGAGCGTGGCACTGGGACTATGCCCACATGGAATGTACCCACAGCTGCTGGGGAGCTGGGCTAGCTGTGGTGGGCAGGAAGATCTCAGCAGTGAGCAGGAATATCTTGCTGGTGGGCAGGATGTGGGCCCTGCTGCTTGCTTGGCAGCCGACCTTGTGCAGGGGCTGTGTCCCAGTCAGGCCGTGGCACAGCTCCTCTGCACCCTTCCTCCCTCCCCTGCAGAGCAGGGGGCTGGCAGCTGCTCACAGGGGATGCCTGTACCCCAAAGGGAACAAGGTGGGGATGGCTTCAGGCTTTGGGCTGGAGTGGGGTGGCAGGGAGGTGTCAGACCCTCCTGAAATGCCCTTGGAGGGGGCTGTCTCCTGTGGTGCCAGCCCCACCTTGCAGCCTGGGCTGTGCCATTCCTTTTTTTAGCACCACCAGCCTCTTCTTGGTGCTCTGCCAAGCCTCCACACAGCCCCCATGCCACACTGCTTCCCATGGCAGTCTTGCTGCTCCAGCCCCACCCCTGCAGAGGGGCTCCTGTGCCCGGCCTTCCTGCCTGGCCGTGCCAGGGTTGTGCAACCAGCTGCGTGTCCTGGCTTGGCTCTTCTCCCCCAGAAACCTGCCAGGGGCACCACACACAGAGGAGCTGTGGCTGGGGGGGACCGTGGGGTACCACTGTGCACCCACCTCCTTCCTGCTGCTCCTGCAAAGGGGCAGGGCTGGGGGGGAGCGAGCAGGTGCCCCCTGCCCGCACAGCCCTGTGGGGGGGCTCCTGCCCTGGCGCCCGTGGGGCAGAGCTGTGGGCCGTGGGCTTTGCTGGGGCTACCCTCAGCATCAGCGCTGCTGCTCCTGCAAAGCGCTGAGGTGCAGGGGGCAGCGGTGGGCTCGGGCCAGGCTGGGAGGCAGAGGCACTGCTGAGCCAGGCGCTGTTGATACCGAGCGGAGCAGCTCCAGCAGGAGGAGCAGCAGCCTGGCTCTTGCTGGGGGCGCTTGGGGCTATCCGGAGCCTGCAGGGAGCAGGGGACACAGACCCCCGGGGGCCCTGGCACCGCATGGGAGGCCTGGCACGTGTCCTTGTTCTACATTATGGGGGGGAGGAGTGGGAGGGGTATAACTGGCTTGTGGGCAAACCAGGCCAGAGCTGTCCCCACAGGGACACACCAGAGCATGGCACTCCCTGCAGCACAGCCATGCTCCCCTTGCTGGGCTGCCAGCCCCTCTGGGGGCTGAAAGCCAGGGAAGGGCACCTAGATCCTGCCTGGGATGGGGTCCCTGGGGGTCTGTGGCGTGGGACAGAGCCCGTGAGCTGCACAGAGCCCGGTGGTGTCCTGGCTGCAGGCAGGGTGGGCCACAGGAGCCTGGCAGCAGTGCACACTCCCAGGGAGTGGGTTATATTTAGCATGGTGAGGATGGGCAGCAGCATGGTGGGTGGGTGAGTGGGTGAGAGCCACGGGAGAGAGCTCCCAGAAACCATCCCCAGGCACAGCACCCCCCAAATCCCTGCACACAACCCCCCTGGTCCCTTGCAGTCCCTTTGCACCCCCTGTGAGCAGCATACCCCCAGCCCAACCATGTGACCCCACACACCACTGCAGCCCCCAGCACCCTCCTACAGCCCCCCCACCTCCCCCCATGCCCCCCAGTCTCATCACCCATGTGCAGCCCTTCTCCTCCTCACCAGCCCCCCAGCTCTCCTTTGCTACCCCCATTGTAGCCCCCCAGCTGCTCTCCACTCCACAATGGTCTCCAGCACAGCCCCTTCATGCCACCCCCATCTTCACCCCACCCCCACTGCAGCCCTCCCTGCCCCCTCCCCAAAACCCCTGACCCCCTGTTTCAACACACATGCTTCATCACCTCTCCCAGCAGTGGCAGGGGCATGTGTTGTCCCCAGACTGGTGACATGCTTGTCCCCATCCCTGCAGAGTCCTGCTGTGGGGATGGCCTCCCACTGAAGCTCAGAATGTGCCTCACCTGAGTGCCAGCCATGCCCCTCACCTGAGTGCCAGCCATGCCCAGGTGGCAGTGGGGCCAGCAGCAGCACAGCCAGCCTCAGGTAGGCACCAAGTGTGCCCAGTCTCACCCAGTTCAGAAGGCAAGAGCTGGGAGTCAGGGGTCAGGGGCTCAGGGTTCCATCCAGCTCTGGTCAGAGGCATCCCCACCCCTTTTGCACCACAAGCAGCAGCAGCACCTCCCCTGCCCCACTCAGCCCCCACGCTGGGGACAGCGCTGCCCCCATCCTGCCCCTGTGAGAGCCAGGCTGGGGGACAGCAGCCAGGGGGTGGCACAGAACTGGTGAGGCACTGAGAGCAACTCCTGCTCCAGAACCCAGCCTCGGAGGTGGAGCTGGGAGGCAGCAGCAGGTCCCTGTGCCCGCGGGCAGCCCTCGCCTGGCTTCAACCCCACGGAAGCTCAGCGCTCCCTCCCCATCCGCAGGCCCAGCGCTGCCCTGGGGACCTGTCACAGCCTCCCGGGCTCTGTGCCACAGCTCATTATCCTCTCCTCGTGGGATTGCTCCTCCTTGTGAAAGATGGGTGCTGGCAGGAGCTGTGGCAGGCATCTCTCTCTCTGCTTCACTGGCCGTTTCGGGAGTGTGACCGCCCTGGGGCGAGGTTCTGAGACTGGGTCCCCCCCTAGCAGGACGCAGCCCTGATGCTCAGCCACCTCATTCCCAGCCTGGCATGGTGCTGCCAGGTAGCCCAGCACAGCCTTCCGTTCCTGGACTGGGTCCAGATCCTCCCCCTCCTCTGTGCCAGCGAGGAGCTGTTGTGCAGCCTCGCAGCAGGGTGGAGAGGCAGGATGGGGACCAGCGGGGCCACGCGTGTGGGCACTGGCCCTGGTGCTGCCCAGCTGGCAGCAGCACAGTGTGACCCATGGCAGTGCAGCTGGGCTGCAGGAGGCAGTTTTGGGGGGAAGGGCTGGGAGCCATCATCCCCTGAACCCAAAGGCTGACCCCAAGCCTGCAGAGAGCTGCCCACTGCCAGCCCTTCCCATGAGGAGGGGCTTCGATGAAGAGAGCTGGGGGGAGGTCATACCCAGGAGCCATTTAAGACCCAAGGTCCCTCTGCCAGCCTGGACACTGGGAGAGCCCAGAGACTGACCCCAGCATGAAACAGACATTTGCACCCAGGTGCAGCTGAGAGGAGCTTTGCTCCCACATGTCCAGACCTGCTCCCACAGCAGCCTCCAGGCCAGGCAGCTGGTGGGTCCTGGCCAGCGTGCAGGCACGAAGCTCAGCGTGGCCTCGGTGGCCATGGGAGCGTTCCAGGGCTTGGGATGCCAGAGTGACTTTGAAAGGCCTGCAGCCACCACAGGAGAGCTGTCCCTGTCCTGCTGTGCCTGTCCCCCTGCAGCACACCCTGGCCCCTCTCCCAGGAAGCCCTCGTTGGAGGTTAATAGGGCTGCAGAAATGAGCCCATTTCTGCCTTAATTGCACCTCAGAATCCAATTAGCAGAGTTAAATTTACTCCATACCCCAGAGGTACCCTGAGGGGGGAGGGCACACTGTGCCCTTCCTCCTTATGTAATAGAAAGGGCAAATTTGAGGGCAGAATTGTCACTGCCTCTGCCCTGGCTTGCCCATTGTTTCGGCGGCTTTGGGGCCTTGCAGATGGAGACTCCTCCTGGATTCAGGATGAGCCTTTGGGGTGGTGGAGACTCTCCTCCTGGATCTGGGGCTGCCCCAGCTTCCCCAAGCAGCCACACCACTGGGCTCCATGGGGAGATGCAGCAGGACCACCCCTGACACTGCTGCCAGGGTTCATGTGCCCTCCACACCCGTGAGGGATGGTGGGCATGTGGGTACAGGGCACAGAGCCAGGGCGTGGCTGTGGCATGGCTGGGAGCAGGGATGGCACCAGCTGCATTCTTGATGCTTGCAGTTCAGCCTCCATGGGCTGGGGTGCAGGTTTGTATTATGGGCACAGAGCCCCCCTGGGGGGAGAACTGGCAGCCAAGAAGAGGTCCAAAACCATCCTGCATGCCCCAGGGATGGGGCTGTGCTGGGGCTCAGCCATGGGCCAGCAATGTGTCAGAGCAGCTGCTCCACAGTGACCCACAGGGAGGGCAGAGATGGCCAAAGAGAGGGCAGAGAGGAACCTGGGGGCCAGCACTGCTGGTGGGGCTGTGCCTGCTCACAGAGCCCCAGTGGGCACACACTGGCACTCCCCAGCGTGCACACACGTGTGCAAATGCCAGCCTGTGTGCACAGCTTATGCTGCAATTGCTCCTGCATGCCCCAGGACCATCCCCCTGCCTGCTTCTACTGCAGATTGAGGCCAGAAGATTGACAGAGGGGATTCTGTCCCTCTGCTCTGCTGAGACCTCAGCACAGCCAGGGATCTGTTAGAGCAGGGCCAGAGGAGGCCACAGCAGTGCTGGCAGGGCTGGAAGCCCTCTGCTGGGAGGCCAGGCTGAGAGAGTTGGGGTTGTGCAGCCTGGAGAGAGGAGAAGGCTCCAGGGAGACCTTCTGGTGGCCTTGCAGTGCTTCAGGGGCTGAGCAGAAAGCTGGGGACAGAGTTTTGAGCAGGGCCTGTTGGGACAGGCCAAGGGGGATGGTTGGAAGCTAAAACAGGGAGATTGAGAGTGGAGAGAAAGGAGAAATGTTTGACACTGAGGGTGCTGAGTCCCTGTGCCAGGCTGCCCAGAGAGGTGGAGCTGCCCCATCCCTGGCACCAGTGCAGGTCAGGTTGGTTGTGGCTCTGAGCAGCCTGCTCTGGCTGCAGAGTTGGACCAGATGACCTTCACAGGTCCCTCCCAACCCAAACCAGTCTGGGATTCTATGAGTCTGTGAAGTTCCTGCCTCTCCCAGCTGGGCTGTTGCCATCCCAGGGACTCCAGGGACCACTGGCTGCAGGCATTGGCTGCTCTCTGCTGAAGCCATTCGCTGCTGCTGCTGCCAGCTGTGTGCCAGGCCCGAGCCAGTTCCTGTGTGCCCCTGGGGATGGTGCAGAGAGAGATGTGTGGCATTGCCCCTGGGCACTGCTGCCTCACCAGAGTGGGGCTGAGGGAGCCCAGTGATGCCCATGGCCCTGCCTGGCTCCCTTCACCAGCGGTGCCCCACAGCCAGGCTGGCAAATTCCCCCTCTCCCCAGGACATCACATCTCCTGAGGAGGAACAGGATACCCAGTGGGTATTGAAGAGCCCTCAGTCTGCCGCTGGACCCTCTGCCAAGGTGGGCAGTGATCCCCAGTGTCAGCCATGTGCTCTGGGAGCATGGACTGGGCAAGGAGGGGACACAACCGTGCCAGAGCCGAGAGCCAGGGTGCAGGAAGCGTCCAGCTCTTCCTCTGGGTGTCTCCCAGGCAGCTTGCCCTGCAGATGGAGCAGGGCCAGGCCCCACTCCTGCCCCAGCGCCGCGCCCCCGACGCTGGCTCGGCCTTCGTTCCAATATAACCTTTATTGGGGAGACTGATGGGGTCAGAACAAGGCCGGGTATAAAACATCATCACCGTCACGACCAGCAGCAGGAGGCATTGGCAGAGCAACACAGAGGCGGTTTCAGGCCCCGTTCTCGCTGGCGGGGTGGGGGGCGCCTGGGGCTGCGCCGGCGGCATCGCAGGCTGCCGGGGGGCGGGCAGGAGGGGATGGACCCTTCCCCTTGATGGGTGCTGGGGGCTGCTCTTCCCTGCAGGGTTGGCGGCTCTGTGGAGCTCCTCTTCCTCACCCGGCTCTGGTGCCCTGGGAGCCGGTGGCACCGCGCCCCTGGTGCCACAGCCGGGCGGGTTGTGGGGCTCAGCCCCCAGCAGCCCCTGCAATTTATGGCTTTTGCTTTAAGGTTTTTTGTTAGGTTATTCTTTTTTGCTTTTTTTTTTTTGGCAGCAAACCTACCCCTCCAGGTGCCCTGGAGAAAGCAAGGCTGTGCCCAGGGCGCTGCTGCCCTGCCAGCCCCTTGGCACAGGGGTGAGAACAGAGGTGCTGTGCCGGGGAAGGGACCATGGGCAGGAGCCAGACCTCTGCCCCTTCCCCCCAGCCAATTCCCCTCGCTGGCAATTTGGGGCACCGGCCCCCACGCTGCCCCCCCGGGCCATCCCACAGGGCATGGGTGCAAGGCCCCGGGCAGAGCCGCAGAGAAGGGGCACAGCTCAATGCCTTTGTGAACGCGTAGTGGCCTGGGACAGGGCAGCCAGGGACAGATGGGGACAGAACAAGGATCCTCCAAAACGAGGACAGAGTGGAGCTTTCCTCAGGGGCCCACGGGCCACGCGCGGGCCGCAGCGGCGGCGGGGAGTGGCCGCGGCCACTCGGGAGCGTGGCAGCTTGGCCACTGAGATGAAAGCTTTGGCAAATAACTTACAGAGAAGGGGGAGGGACACAGCTGAGGACCTGTCCTTGCTTTCCCGTGCTGGGTGAGTGGCTCGGTGTGGCACCGTGCACCTCCAGGGCTCCTTGTGCCACCGCCGGTGGCCACGGGGTGATGGGGAGGATGTCATTCCGTTTGGCAGCCAGGGTCCGGTCCCGGGAGCCGCAGGGAGAGAGGAAGGAGAAGGTGCTCAGGAAGGGAGTGTGGCGAAGACGCTCAGTGCACGGCAGGGGCACCGCTGCAGTCCTGCGGAGAGCCGGAGCCCCTGGAGCCGCTGGGTGATGTGCTCCCGTCCCACTGTCACTCTTCCCGGGCACCGCCGCCCACCGGTGCCAGCGAGGATGCCAGTCCCACGTCCTCGGCCGGGGCGAGCGTCGCAGCATCCTCAGGCCGTGCCACCGGCAGAGAAGGGACAGGGGCCGGTCCGCGAGGCTGCGCTGTCCTCTGGCGGCCGCCCCGCTGCCGGGGGACGCGGTCAGGGCGCGGGGCTCACATGATGGTGCAGGAGGAGAGGGGGTTCCGGATGTGGCAGGTGCAGGCGGCCCCGCAGTACTGGCGGAAGGTCTGGTAGCAGCTGCGGTCGGTGTCGCTGCTCCACTGGACGGGGTTGGCGGCCAGGCCGTCGGCTGGCAGCCGGTTGAGGATGCTGGTGTTGACGGCCAGCGCCGCCAGCCCGTAGTCGGTGAAGAGGACGGTCTCCCGCTTGCAGGTGGGGCAGGAGATGAACTTGTACTTGGGGCAGGACTCGTAGAGGATCTGCAGGCACTCCTCGCACACCGAGTGCAGGCAGGAGAGGATGCGTGGCCGCTTGTTGGTGAAGTTGTACATGTGGCCGCAGGTGGGGCACTCCAGGGGCTCGCAGGGCGTGGAGGGGTGCAGCACGTACTGGTTGACGATCACCTCGTCCGACGGCGGCTGCCGGTGGTAGCAGACCTCCGAGCTGCCCTTCCGCTGGCTCTGGTAGCCGCGCTCGCGCCGCGGCAGGGGGGGAGTCCGGGGCAGCGGCAGGGGCCCGGGGGCGGTGTCCAGGGCGGGGATGTCCCCGCAGGCCTGGTTGACGATGATCTCGGACTCGGAGGGCCAGGCACGCTTGGCCACGAGGGGCGGCTCGCGGCGCGGGGCCGGGGCGTAGCGCGGCTGGGAGGCCTGCAGCTCCGAGAACTTCTCCGGGTGGATGATCTTCATCGCCTCCATCTTAATGATGACCTGTTGCCCTTTCAGACACGACATGAGTATGGTTTTCACATTACTGTCCACTGCTCTGGGGTCTCTGAGGGACGCCTGCATGAGGCTAAAACATGCCGGCAGCCTGCTGAGCTTTCAGTCTCGGTCTGGCCGTGGAGCAGGAGCATGGGGAGCAGCTGCTGGCGCGGGAGAGCATCCTGGGGCGACGGGGCAGCGCCAGCCAGCCCCGCACCCCTCTTCTCCGGCCAGCCCCGAGGGTGCCGGGCGTGAGGCCGGGGCAGGCAGGGCAAGGCAGGGCTCACGGCAGCATCCTGCCTGCCTCGGAGGATGCTCTTGGGCAGGAGATCAGAGCGTGGGCTCCCCACAGTGCCTCCCAGGGACGTCGGCCCTCACTCGCAGGACCTCTTTGCCGTCGCTGTCACTTTCTCTGCTGGATCAGCCACAGTCAAGAACGGCAAGCCGAGGGTCGTGGTGCTGCGCACTGCCCGGAGCAGGTGAATCTGAGAAGGTCTTGCAGGAAGCAGGGGCAGCCCCCGCTTTGTCCTGGCCCCCACCTCCACCCGGCCTTTATTCCTGTTTACGCGCCGTGGGATCCTCGTGGCGCTGAAGAATGTGTTTGCAAATTCCTTTGCTCTGACTTCCCGGCTCTCCCACTTGTCCTCAGCGGCGGCAGCTCCGCTGGGGCAGGGGCTTGGGGCACATCCCGCGCCGCAGGGCAGCTCACCTGGGCTGCTGCCACGCACCTTGTCCCCTCCGTCCCCAGCGCTTCTGTCCCCAGCTCAGTTTCGTGCTCACTGGAAATGAAAAGCGAGAGGCGGTTGGATCCAAGGCTCTTCAGGGATCCACCGGCTGGCAGAGCTCCCTTGGGATGAGTGCCTGCCTGCATGCCAGCAATTTGGCACTCCAGCCCTGCGGGTCGTGTCCATCCCCCTCCCTCTTTGGGCCACAGGAAGTGGGAACAGGAAGGTATTTGCCCCCAGGCACCTCCTCAGTGGCCCCAAGTCTGGGGTCCCGGGTCCCCCCTCTGCTCTGGGGTTCAGGAGGGCAGGACCCCCTGCACCCTGCTGAGATTCAAGGCTCCTCCCAGGCAGGCTCCCCACCGACCTGCCTCTGCTCAGGGTTTTCTCTCACGTTTAGCCCCTCCTCTGCTCAGTGGATCTATTTTTACCTCCATCGCTTGCTCCTGATCTGTCCCTGCTATTATCCCTCCCTCCAGCTTCCTCTCCCCCTTCCCAGCTCCCTGCCCTTGTCCCGGAGCTGCTGGAGAGGGCAGGCCACGTTTGGGGGCAGGAGCCGGGGGGCAGGCAGCCAGCCCGTGGCCATTTTCTCCCTCAGCAGTCCCCGTCGCCAGCCTGTCTCCTGGAGAAGGGCGAAGGCTCTCTCCTCCATCACGCTGCAAATCCTGTTAGCGGCTGCCTGCTCCCGCCGAGCCCTGCCAGGCCTGGCAGAGGGGGCCGGAGGGGGCCATCTGGTTGCAGCAGCCGCCCGTGGGGATGGCAAGAGGCCGTGGGAGGTTCAGCCCCGGATGGCTGAGAGCTGGGGGGGCTGGATCCCTGCCCGACCCCAGTGGGGGGGTCCGTCCGGGGTGGGGGTGGGGGTGGCCATGCCCTGGTGGCACTAGGGTCGTCTAAGCACCCCGTGATGCCTGCCCTGGGGAGGAAGGCCTCGCGTCCTGCATCCCCCATCACGGGCCCACAGCCTGCACCCCACGTCCTGCACCCCCACCACACAAGCAGCGTAAATCCCTGCTCCCGCACACAGCAGCGGCCCCGGGGGCTCTGTGCCCGCACATCTCACGCAGCCACTCACCCGCAGTGCGCTGCCTGCCAGAGCGATCCGGGCACGGCGATCCGCGCACAGCCACCGCGGTGCTTTGCTCGCTCCGTCACACCCCTTCAGCACAGCCCTGGCTCAGCACCCCGCCGGAGCCCGCACCCTCAGCACCCCTGGGGCGACCCGGCCCTGCCCGGCACGCAGCAGCGACGCACAGCATCCAGCCCAAGACCACCCTCCCCCCGCAGCCCCTGGCCCCGCTCGCAGCCCAGCGGCGCACACACATGTGCACACACACCGCACGCTGCACGCCCTGCACCGCATGCCCTGCACCCCACACCCTACACCCGCACGCCGCCCGCCCTGCGCCCGCATGTCCTACACCCCGCACCGCACGCCCAACGCCCGCACACCGCACACCCGCACGTCCTCACGCCCGCGGGGCGATGCTTCCCGGGCAGCCTGGCCAAATGGAGGGCGGCTGCGGGTCCTTACCTGCATCGTGGGCCCGCCGTGCCTCCCGCTGCGGTCGTGTGTCCAGCTTAGCCTCCAGAGCCCTGCTCCGCGCCCGCCGAAGGCTGGGAGGCCCAAGCGGCTAAAGGTGATCTGAAAGGCAGAGCGATGCAGGCGCTGCCCGTGAGAGCCGCCGGCTCCCCGGGGATGCTGGGGGGGTCTCTCCGCTTCCGCGGCCCCGCTTCCCACGGCCCCGCCGCCTCCTCCCGCAGCTTCCCCGGCGGCGCGGGGAGGGGACCGGCCACAAAAGGCAGGGCTGGGGCTGGCGGCGCCGGGCTCCCGCCGGCTCCTCTGGCTCCGGATGCTCCGCGGGGACCGGCTGCCCGGGGGCGGGGGGGGAGGCGGGCAGGTAGCGCCGAGGAGGCACCTTCCGCCGGCCCCGCGGCTCCGCTCTCCCTCTCCCGGCTCCCCCAGCCGCGGAGCCTCCGCTCCGCGCAGAGCTGATGCAACACTCCGCGGCCGAGAGCGCAGGCTGCGCTGCCCGGGGGGGGAGGCTGCAGCTTGAGCACCCCCCTTTCACCCTCCGGCAGGTGCAGGCAGGAAGGAGGCAGGCGGCAGGCGGGGGAGGGAGGGCAGGCAGGAGGCAGGCAGGGCAGGAAGGGCAGGCGGGAGGCAGGCAAGAGGAGGCAGGCAGGGCAGGCTCCGGCCCCGCTGTCCCGCGGGGCTCGGCGGGCGCGGGCGCTGCCTGCGCGCTCCCGCGCCGCTGCCGCCCGGTGCCCGCAGTGCCGCCGCAGTGGTGCAGCCGGCTCACATTTCTCTCGCTCAGCAGCGCCGGGGCCCGCCGGCCGCAGTGCCCCGCACACACACCCCGCACTCCGCCCCGCACACTCCCCTTCACCTCCCTTCCGCTCCATAAAGCCCCCCCGCGCCCCCCCCCCCCCCCCATCCCCCCACCCCCCTCGACCCTGCATCCCCCACCCCGCCTCTCCTCTTACTCCCTGTGTCCTGCATCCCCTCAACCTCCCCATTCCCGGACACCCCCCCCAGTCCCCTCACCCCCTCGGCCCTGCTCCCCTCGCTCCATTGCATTCTTCCCCTTCTCCCCCCTCCCCCCCTCTCGCTCCGCATCCACCCTGCCCTGCACAGCCCCCTGCCCTGCGCAGCCCCCTGCCCTACACCCTCTCCAGGCCCCGCAGCCCCCATCCCGCACCCTCCCCTTCCACACCGTCCCGCGCAACACCGTCTCTCCACAACCCCTTGGCCCTGTACCCCCTGCTGCCCAGCACCCCCCATCCCCGCACCTCCTCCTGACCCCTCACCCCCCCGCAGTCCCCCGGTCTCGCTCTCCTCCCCTCATCCCCGACGCTGCCCTGCTCCTTCTCCCCCCCCGGCCCTACCCCCCGGCCGTGTCCCCACGGTGCTCGGAGGGACCCGCAGTGACTCAGCACCGCCACTGCAAATGGCTCCGCGGGGCGCTGGGGAGCGGGCGACGCTGCTCCGGGGGGCTACGGGTTTGGGGAGTGGGGAGCAGGGACCCTGCCAGCAACCCCCGCAGCTCAGAGCCGGGGAAAGGTTAGAACACCTTCCCCTCCCCCACCCCCCGAACACTGCTTCTTCCCCACCACTTCTTCCCACTGCCGAGCCAGAGCCACCACTCCTGCGTGTCCCGAGGGACCCCTGCCCCACTGCCAGGCCTGACCTGGACACGCAGCACCCTGCGGGGTGAGGCAGAGGGACCCCCACCCCGAGGTCAAAACTCAGCAGAGCATCCCAATCCCTGCAGGGCTCTGTGGAGGGGGGCAGAGAGCCCACTGGGCCCTGGGGATGTGGTGGGCTCAGCCTGGCATGTGAGGGTTACACCACTGCTGGGTACCAGCAGTGCTGTCGGGTCGCTGGGGAGCACTGGGCATTGCTGGGGACTCGCTGGGGACTCCCTGCATTGGCACAGGCAGGCAGGAGCCCGCTGGGGTTACCCCACATTGTGCCCCACGAGGACAACTCCTGGTCTGTACTCAGCTCCTGCCATGCTCTGGCAGATGTAGGAGGCCAGACTGCCCCCTCCCCCCATCATGGGTGCCTTTAAGTGTGGGAGGTCCACAGGCAGGCAGCCAGAACAGGCAGCCAGCCCCACACGGAGCTCCACAGCTCCCCAGCCACACTCAAAGCCAGACTTCACAGCCAAGGTCCCCAAGGACATGCACACCTGAACCCAGAACCACAGCATCCCGCCACCCCACGGGGGCAAGTGGGCAGTGGGGGCTCACCTGGCTCCTTTGGGTGCTGCTGGGGTCGTCCTGCTGATGTCACCCACGGCCACCTTCAAGCTCTTTGTACTCCTCAGCTGGCCCTGGGGTTTTGATACCTTCTACCTGAAGGTGACCCTGCCCAGACCCCTTTAGGGACCCTCCAGTCTTGATGTAGCAAAGACCTGGCTGCTGCTTGTCCCTCTCACAAGGGGTCTGGGGGTGTCTGGAGCCATGCTGTGACTGCACAGCCAGGCTGTGCTCAATTGTTGTCCCCTGGTCCCTGCACCACTGTGATGGACACAGAAGCTGGAGCTCACGTGTGCCACTGCACAGCTCTGCATTCCCACCTGCAGCCCAGAGGAAAGCTCCACTCCATCAGGCCTTATGCATCCCACAGAGGAACCAACCACCCATGCTCCATCACCCAGACACCCAGCCTGGGGAGATGACCACACTTGCCTGGTCCAGAGGGATTTCCATCACCCCAAGGGCTCAGCCATGCTCAGTCCTCAGGCTAGATGGACCCTGAAGTATGGCTGAGCCCTGGGGACCAGGCAGCTTCACCACCTCATGCCTGGCTACCCCTGCTCCCCTTGGCAATGGCAGCAGGTGTGGTTGGTGCAGTTCTGATCTGGGTAAGGGACTTTGTAAGGACTTTGCCTCTAGTCCCTCCAAGTGTCACTCTGATGTGAGGGTCACAGAGCACTGGAGCAGGCTGCCCAGAGGTCCTTCTCTGGAGAGTTTCCAGCCCCATCTGGATGTGTTCCTGTGTGACCTGTGCTGGATTCTAAGCTCCTGCTCTGGCAGGGGGGTTGGACTTGAAGATCTTCAAAGGTCCCCTCCAAGCCCTAACCTCCTGTGAGCTATGATCCTGTGTGCTCAGCTGCCAAACTCACCGAGAGGCTGCTGCTGCCTGGCACCTAGCCCAGCTGAACAGGGACTGCCTTCATCTTGGGGTCATTGAAACATGTGGGTTGGAAGAGACTTTTAAGACCATCCAGTCCAACCACTACCAAATGCTACCAAGTCTGGGGCCCAGCCACGTCCCTCAGCACCACATCTCCGCTTTGAAACACCTCCAGGGCTGGGATGTTGTGGCTGTCAATGGCTCCATGTCCCAGTGGAGGCCAGTGACAAGAGGAGACCCTCAGGGATCAGTCCTGGGACCTGTCTTATTCAACATCTTTGTGGGGGACATGGACAGTGGCATTGAGTGCACCCTCAGCAAGTTTGCTGATGACACCAAGCTGTGTGGTGCAGCAGACAGGCTGGAGGGAAGGGAGGCCATCCAGAGGGACCTTGACAGGCTGGAGAGGTGGGCACAGGCCAACCTCATGAAGTTCAATAAGAGCAAGTGCAGGGTCCTGCATCTGGGTCGAGGCAATCCCAGGCACAAATACAGGCTGGGCAGTGACTGGCTGGAGGGTAGCCCTGAGGAGAGAGACTTGGGGGTGCTGGTGGACAAAAAGCTCACCAGGAGCTCTCAGTGTGCACTTGCAGCCCGCAAAGCCAATCAGATCCTGGGCTGCATCAGGAGAAGTGTGGCCAGCAGGTCGAGGGAGGTGATCCTCCCCCTCTACTCTAGCCCTGGTGAGACCCCACCTGGAGTACTGTGTCCAGTTCTGGAGCCCCTATTACAAGAGGGATGTGGAGGTGCTGGAACGTGTCCAGAGCAGGGCCAGGAGGATGAGCAGAGGGCTGGAGCACCTCTCCTGTGAGGACAGACTGAAGGAGTTGGGGCTGTTCAGTCTGGAGAAGAGAAGGCTCCGAGGAGACCTAATTGTCGCCTTCCAGTATCTGAAGGGGGCCTACAGGAAGGCTGGGGAAGGACTTCTCAGGATATCAGGTAGTGATAGGACTAGGGGGAATGGAATGAAGCTGGAGGTGGGGAGATTCAGGCTGGATGTGAGGAGGAGGTTCTTCCCCATGAGAGTGGTGAAACCTTGGAATGGGTTGTCCAGGGAGGTGGTCGAGGCCCCGTCCCTGGAGGTGTTTAAGAGCAGGCTGGATGAGGCTCTGTCCAGCCTGATCTAGTGTGGGGTGTCCCTGCCCATGGCAGGGGGGTTGGAACTAGATGGTCCTTGTGGTCCCTTCCAACCCTGAATGAAACTATGAAACTATGAAACTATGGATTCAACCACCTCCCTGGGCAGCCTGTGCCAGGCTTTGAGGGCCCTTTTAAGCGAAGAAGTTTCTTCTAACGCCCAACTTAAACCTCCCCTGGTGCAATCTTCCTCACCCTCTGTGTGTCACCTTCCTGCTGAGAGCTGTGGCAGAGGCTGCAGCGCTGGAGCTGCCGGGGCAGAGGCAGTGGCAGGAAGTGAGTGAGCAGAGCCATTTGCTGTCATGAATGCGCAGGGCAGCCCCGCGCCGCCCCGGCCACACGCTGCCCTCCCGCCGCTCTCCCAGGAGTGAAGCAACAGCTCCATTAAAGAATAATCACCAGTGACATCAGGCCTCTTGTCTGATGACACAGGATGTGTTTGTGCCAAGGTGCTGGGGATCCTCGCCTCGCCTCGCCTCGCCACGGAGGTGCTGCTGGGCTCTGCTTCGCGGAACCGGCTCCTCCCCGTCCCGGCACAGCAGCGCTGCTCAGCCTCTCCTCCACCTACCCAGGGACTTGTGAAGCAGTTTGGAGGGAAAGCCTGGAACTGCTTTTTGTTCTAGAGCTTGTGTTAGGCTTGTAGAATCATGGGATGGGATGGGATGGGTTGGAAGGGACCTTTCAGGGTCACAAGGTCTGACTGTCCTGCAGTCAGCAGGGAGAGCTGAGGCCAGAGCAGGCTGCTCAGAGCCCCAAACCACCTCACCTGCGCTGGTGCCAGGGATGGGGCAGCTCTCACCTCTCTGGGCAGCCTGGGACAGGCTCTCAGCACCCTCAGGGTCAAACATTTCTCCTTTCTCTCCACTCTCAATCTCCCTCTTTTAGTTTCCAACCATCACCCCTTGGCCTGGCCCAACAGGCCCTGCTCAAAACTCTGTCCCCAGCCTTCTACTCAGCCCCTGAAGCACTGCAAGGCCACCAGAAGGTCTCCCTGGAGCCTTCTCTCCTCCAGGCTGCACAACCCCAACTCTCTCAGCCTGGCCTCCCAGCAGAGGGCTTCCAGCCCTGCCAGCACTGCTGTGGCCTCCTCTGCCCTGCCCCAACAGGCCCCTGGCTGTGCTGAGGGCTCCAGAGCTGCCCCAGCACTGCAGGGAGGTCTCAGCAGAGCACAGCAGAGGGGCAGAATCCCCTCCCTGCCCCTGCTGCCCACACTGCTGGGGCTCAGCCCAGGCCAGGCTGGGGCTGGGCTGGCAGTGCTGGCTGCTGGCTCCTGTCCAGCTCTGCACCCCCAGCACCCCCAAGGCCTTCTCCCCAGGGCTGCTCTCCAGCCCTTCACCCCCAGCCTGTGTTGATACCCCAGCCTAGCTGCAGCAGCCTGCACTCAGCCTTGCTGGGTGGCAAGTGCCACAGGTTCAGTCTTGTGCTGCAGAAGCTTTGGCTTCACATTTTCATCCCAGCATGTGAGATCCTGATGAGACCTGCAGAGCTCTTCCAGCCTTGCTTTGGGAGGTGCAGAGGGTCGCTTTTCTCTGCTGAGCTGGCTCAGCAAGGTCTCTGTTTTCTTCCCCTCACCCCAGACCCTTCCTGTCTGGCCAGTCCTGTGTGGCCATGCTCTTGAGTGTTGTCCCTACCAAATGCCAGCCCCTGTGGCCCTCTGAAGCAGCTGCTTTTGGGGCTGGCCATGCTCTTACTCCTGGCTTTTACCCCTGACCTTTCAGATACTCATCCACGCTGCATTCTCTCCCCTAAGGACCTGCTGTGCTGTGTGTGATCATCAGGGTCCATCTTTGTGCTGCCTGTGGATCTTCTCAGCATGCCCTCTGAGCTGTGCTGATGTGATTTGTCTTGGGCTTGTCCAGGCTTTACAAACAGAATGGATTTATTGAGCCATTGTGAGACCTTTCCAGCAAGCAGAGGGTGCCCCTGGTTTGGCAGGAGGGCAGCCACTGTGTCCT
Organism: Melanerpes formicivorus; assembly: GCF_026170545.1. Taxonomy (NCBI): domain Eukaryota; kingdom Metazoa; phylum Chordata; class Aves; order Piciformes; family Picidae; genus Melanerpes; species Melanerpes formicivorus. The sequence goes on from NW_027142429.1 coordinate 1,301,217, forward strand.
GCTTCGAGCTCTGCTTGGCCACACGTGCAGGAGCAGCTTTGCCACTGGGTTCTCTTCATGCCACCCCCACGAACCAAGTGCTGCTCTTTGTAATCAGGTGGCCACTTGCTGTGGTCACTTTGGTGCTGGTCCTGCCAGCACTGCCCTGTGTGCTACCAACAGCTCCTTCCTGCAAAACCCATCACTTTGCTGCCTCAGACAAAGCTCCTTTCTAAAGCTTTGGCCTGAGAGACAAAGCCCCTGGACAGACTTTGCTGCAGCACTGCTGGGATGACACAGAGGTGCCAGGAGATAATTTGACCCTAAATTTCCTCCTCCTCATCTGCATCAGCATCACTGACTGGGTCACCCAGCTGCATGCTCAACATTTTATTGCCCTTCTGGATTCACAGTGCCTGTGGAGATTCCCTCTCCTAGCAGGGTAGCTCCTCCTGTGCTTGCTGCTGACCCTGTGCCATGCTGACACGTCTGCTTTCCACTCAGCCATGTCCTGGATCACAGGATCACAGAATCCAAGGATCTCAGGAAGGTAGGGATTGGCAGGGACCTCTGGAGGCCATCCAGTCCAACCCCCTGCTAAAGGAGGGCACCCACAGAAGCACAATGGCCAGGGTGGGTTGGAAGCTCTCCAGAGAAGGAGACTCCACAACCTCTCTGGGCAGCCTGCTCCAGGCCTCCAGCACCCTCACACCAAAGAAGTTTCTCCTCCAGTTCAGATGGAACCTCCTGGGTTCTAATTTGTGCCCAGTGCCCCTTGTCCTGTCCCTGGGCACCACTGAGCAGAGCCTGGCCCCAGCCTCTTGCCCCCCACAGGTCCTTTGTCTCTTGCTGAGCATTGCTCAGCATCCCTCTGGGGCTGCTCTTCTCCAGGCTCTCAGCCCCAGGGCTCTCAGTCTTTGCTCCTCCCAGAGCTGCTCCAGGCCCCTCAGCACCTTTGTGACCCTGGTGCCCCCAAAGGCTGATGAATTCAGGGCCACAGCAGCATCTCCCTTCTTCCTCAAAGCTCTCCAGCCCTTTGACCAGGTGCTGCACACTGCAGCAGCTCTTCCCCAAACCCAGCCTGTTTCTTCACAGAATCACAGAATGGTTTAGGCTGGAAGGGAGCTCCAAAGCTCATCCAGTCCAACCCCCTCCACTCAGCAGGGACATCCTCCACCAGATCAGGTTGCCCAGAGCCCTGTCCAGGCTCACCTTGACTATCTCCAGGGCTGGAGCCTCAACCACCTCCCTGGGCAGCCTGCTGCAGTGTTCCAGCAGCCTCCTGGGGCAGAACTTGTTCCTCACCTCCAATCTCAGTCTGCTCTGCTCTCATTTCAAACCATTGCCCTTGGTCCTGTCCCTGCAGGCCTTTGTAAACAGCCTCTCTCCATCCTTCTTGCAGACCCTGTACAGGTGCTGGAAGGTCGTTATTAGGTCTCCCTGAAGCCTTCTCTTCTCCAGGCTGAACACCCCCAGCTCCCTCAGCCTGTTCTCATAGCAGAGGTTCTCCAGCCCCCTGAACATTTTCATGGCCTCATCTGGACCCTCTCCATCAGGTCCAGGTCCTTTCTGTGTTGAAGACTCCAGAGCTGGCCCCAGCCCTGCAGGTGAGGTCTCCCCAGAGCATACCAGAGGGGCAGGATCCCCTCTCTCCATCTCTGGCCATGCTGCCCTTGGCCTTCTGGGCTGCAAGCTCACACTGCCTGCTCCTTCTTGCAGTGGTCTGGTTTGGTGCTGGTGAATCACTCATCACACAGATAATTCACCAACTAAAATGAGCTCAGCTTCAGCTTTCCAGGGGGCAGCATTTTCAGCAGGTCTGTGGTGGGCACCTCCAGGGTGGCACCAGAGGGACAACCCAGCCCAGAGTGGCTGGGAGAGGTGTGGTGCTCATGCTCCAGACTGAATATTCTCATCCTCCATCGTGCCATCCTCCATCTCCTTGGGGTTGTGCCTTCTTCACAGGGTAGCTCACCAGGAGGAGAGACCCCAAGTGCCACCACTGCCACATTCCCAGCCTGAGACCCTCCAGGCCTGGCAGAGGTGTCATCAGCCCCCACGCCAGCCCAGCGCAGACAGCAGCAGAAGAGGAGAGCTGGGCAGCTCTCCTCTGCCACCCAGCTCCACCAAAGCTATGGCAGGAGCTGTCTACAGCTTGCCCAGGCACAGCAAACACCATTTTGAAGGCAGAATGCTATTAAAAACCTGCCAAGAAACCAGCAGAGCCTCTTGTTGCCAGCTGGTTGCTTGAGGATGCCACCAGCTGCTGCAGAGCTGGCTCCTCGAGCTGCTGTTGGAAGCAGCCGGAGTGTGTGGGCTGGTGGTGGCCAGGAGCTCACCATTAATGCTTCTGCACCACACTACACACTGATGGGGAGGGTTGGATGTTGTTGTTTCCAGGCCTGCAGCCCTCTACAGGACCTCCACCGTGAGAAAAATGGTCACAGAAGGGCAGCAAAGTAGATTAAAGCCTTTGGCTCTTCCCTGTGCCACCAGACACAGACCTTGGGATATGGGAATTCCAAGCCCCGTGGCAGGACAGAGCTACACTCCTGGTGGCCTGGCCAGCTGGAAGCTTATGGAGGTTCCTGGAGGCCCAACAGATCCCAAAGGGATATAATCACTCTTGTGACTGTGCAGTCAGTTTAGTGATGTGGGCACTTCTGGGAGCCCTTGGTGTGTAGTGGGTGTGAAGTGGGTGCCCACCCTGCTGGTGCTGCACTGCTGGCAGGAGGGAAGGTAAGAGCAGGAGGGATGCAAGTGGGCTGGGGGAAGATCAAGGCAGTAGGGCCACAGAGACCATCTCCTCTCTCCTTGGAGGTGGTGACCTTCATCCTCCCCACCCCCAGCTCCCTGCCTGCAGACCTGGGGTTGCTCATCTGCCAGAAAAGAAAACTCATGGAAAATTTATTGCCCTCCACAGTTCCCTCAGGGGAGGAGGGAGAGAGGCTGAGGATCAGCAGGCACAAGCCAGGAGATGTGCAGTTCCAGCCATATTTCCCTATAGCTACACAGGGAAAAGCTTCCTTGCTCTGAGGGTCAAACACTGGACCACCACAGTGGTGGAAGGCCTTGGACACGTTCAGAACTGCCCTCTACAAGATCCAGAGCAGCACACTGGATACACTTTGAGCAGGGGGTTGGACTCCACTGTGGGAGTGGGACCAGCCATGGTCCCTGTGGGGCAAACAGGGTCCCTGCCCCCATCAGAGCCTCCTTCATCTGGGGCCACATGTCCCCTAGCTCAGGGTACACAGCAGTCCCAGGCACTCTTAAGGCAAAAGAGGATTCACATCTTGCTGGGGACCCTGCAGCACCACACTCACATCACAAACTCCCTTCTGGTCCTGGGGAGATCTGGAGCACGTTGAGGGCCTGCTGGCCCCAGGGTGGAGGTGACCACAAAGACCCAGAGCTGCATTTCAGGGGCAGGAGGACGCAAGGAAGACCTATATCCTTTAGAAAACACCTTGTGCCCAAGCAAAAGGGGACAGAGATGCCCCAGAAATAGAAAGGGCAGCTCTGCAGAAACCTTCCCCCTTCTCATCCGAGCAGGCTGATGCTGACTTGAACAGAGCCTGAGGGATTTGAGGCTCGGTAGAAACCAGAGCATGCACCAGAGCTGGGACACAGCCTCTCTTCCCAGCCCTGCTTGGCCTGTTTGGGCAGGTGCAGGGCTGGTGCAGCCAGGCTGGTGGTGCAGCCAGGCTGGTGGTGCAGCCAGGCTGGTGGTGCAGCCCCAGTGCCAGCGCCCCAGCGCCTGCTAATTGTGGTGACATTTACTATGGGCTCTGCTGGCCCCTGGCACCGCCCGCACCGGCACCCCTGGCAGCGCTGCTCCCCGGCCTGCAGCAGAGACACAAAGTGGGTCAGGAGAGGGAGGTGGCAACTGCCTGCCCCTTTGAGATGCCCCTCAGCAGAGCAGGGGGGGCAAGGCGGGCCTGGCATCGGCGAGGAGCTGCCCAATACGCAGCAGGGTTTCAGCTTTGCCAGGAGCAGAGGGTGGGACCCACCAAGCCCTGCCCAGCTCCGGGCTCTGAACGCAGCCTCGCATGGGCTGGTGCGGGTTCCAGGCAGAACCTGGGGGCACAGTGTGCTCCCCCATCCCTATTCCCAGTAGCTGGCAACACCCCACACACACAGTTCTTCTGCTGTCCCTTCTGCTCAGCTCGGACGCTGATGCTCTTGCAGGGAGCAGCAGGGTTGGATTTCTCGGTCGCTTGGGTGAATCTGAACGTGGATCTGAGGAGTTTGTTTTCCCTGCCTGCCTGCAGCCCCTCCCGGGGAGCTGTGTGGGTGCCCCCGGCAGGGCTCCCGCCCGGGCAGAGCCGAGCAGCAGCTTCCTGCGGCACAGCAGCTGCGGAGCGCGGGGGCTGCCGGAGCAGCTGCTCCCTCCCTGCGGTTGGAGCTTCAGCCGGGGGCCTGGGGCCGGGGGGTGCAGGGGGGAGGAAACCTGAGAGCTGCTGAGCTCCCCAGCACTGCACTGGGGCAAAGCTGGCAGCTGTGCAGAGGGTCCATAGAATCATGGATTAACTGTCAGGGTTGGAAGGGACCTCAAGGCTCAGTCAGCTCCAACCCCCTGCCATGGGCAGGGACACCTCACACCACAGCAGGTTGCTCACAGCCACCTCCAGCCTGGCTGCAAACACCTCCAGGCAGGAGGCTTCCACCACCTCCCTGGGCAACCTGTGCCAGGCTCTCACCACCCTCCTGGGGAACAACTTCTTCCTCACAGCCAATCTGAATCTCCCCACTTCTAGTTTTGCTCCATCCCCCCCAGTCCTATCCCTCCCTGACAGCCTCAAAAGTCCCTCCCCAGCTTTCTTGGAGCCCCCTGCAGATCCTGGAAGGCCACAAGAAGGGGCTGACAGCATCACCTGGCCTTGGGACTTCCATCACCTCTTTCCTCCTGACTTCTTCAGCCCTCTAAGGGCCTGGCCAACATGTTTGGCACCAGGAGCTGTCCTGGGATGCTCTAAGACCTTGTCTTTCCCCAGTGCTCCCTCCAGAGAGGATCCCCTGCCTCATGCCTTGGCTGGAGGAGGACTCCTGGGAACAAGGGGGGGTTGCTGCAGACTGGTGTTCCTGTGCAGCTGCATGGAAGCCAGAGGTCAAACCAGAGCAGTGGTTTCCATGGCTGGTGTGACAGGAGCAGGTGAGCTCTTTCCATGCCATGGATGCCAGTGCTCCCTCCTGGCATGCCCAGAATGCTGGGGGAGCTGTGGGGTGGGCACTGGGGACTGTCCTGTGTCCCCAGGAGAGGATGAAGGTAACCAGAGAGGCTTGTACCACCATGAGCCGTGCCCCTGTCTGCTGGCATGTGTGGGTTTGGGGAGGACAGGAAGTTCTGCTAGGTGCTGAGCACCCATGAAGCCCTCAGGATGCTCTGGAGCTATCATGGTCCTATGGATGGGGAAGAAAGTGAAGTTCAGGCTGCAGGCTTGAGGATGAAGCTGCCCCCCAGCAAGGCAGAGGGGTGTCTGGGGAGCCCCCCACCCGCCAGGGCTCACCCAAGCCGTGGCATCCTGCAAGACCCTGAGCCTGGGGCCGGCAGAGCTGCGGAGGAGGCTCTGCACCAGCGCCGGAGCTGCTGCCCGGCGGCTGCCCACGTGCCAGAGCAGAGCTGCCAGGCTGCGTGAGCCCAGCGCCGGCGTCCCTGGGCCGAGGGGCAGGCAGGAGCGGAGCAGACACAAATGGGAGCAGACAGGCAGCTCGAGCGGGCAGGACCCAGCCCGGGGAGCCCAGGGCTGCTGTCAGCACCAGGCAGGGCGCTCGGAGCCAGCCTGCCAGTGGCAGCCCTGCCGCTCGCCCTGCCTGCTGAGGCCCCTGCCCAAAGTGCCATGGCCCCACATGGCTGCTGCCAGAACGTGGGCAGGAGCCTGCCCCAGGGCTGCAGAGGCCACAGCAAGGGCTGGCCGTGGCTCAGGACCACACCAGGGCTGGGCATGGCTCAGGACAATGCCTAAGGAAGAGGATAAAGGGATTTGCTAGCCCCTGGATTTCAGATCTGGGGGGATGGAGAAGCCACTTGTGGGGTGCAGGAACTGATGGCCCTGCTCATCCTGCTGGGCTCTGGTGATAGCTCCTGCACCTAGCAGCCAGCAGCCAGCACCTCCCCAGGGGCTGCACTGTGGCTTCTCCATGGACTCAGGAAGGCATAATCATACAACTACAGAATCACAGAACTGTTGAGGGTGGCAAACACCTTTAAGATTGAGTTCAACACTGCCAGGGCACTGCTAAACCAGGTCCCTGAGCACCACAGCTCCATGGCTTTTAAATCCCTCCAGGGACACAGACTCCACCACTGCCCTGGGCCAGGCCTTGACAACCCTTTGGGGGAAGAAATTGTTCCTCATGCCCAACCTAAACCTCCCCTGGCACAACCTGGGGCCATCTCCTTTTATTCTATTGCTTGTTCCTTGGGAGAAGAGATCAACCCCCACTTGGCTCCAAGCTCCTCTCAAGGAGCTGCAGAGAGCAATGAGGTCTCCCCTCAGCCTCCTCTTCTCCACACTAATCACCCCCAGCTCCCTCAGCTGCTCCTCCCCAGCCCTGTTCTCCAGACCCTTCCCCAGCTTGGTTGCCCTTCTCTGGACCTGCTCCATCCCCTCAATGTCCTTCTGGGAGTGAGGGGCGAGGGGAAGGCAGCCCCGAAACCCAGCCCTGCTGGGAGCTGCTGCAGAAAGCCCCTCCCAGGGCCGTGTGGTTGCCCCAGGCTGCGTCGGTGGTGGAAACTTCAACCGCGGCCGCGGCTCCTGCTGCGCGCTGGCTGTGGGAGCGCCGGGACGGTGCTGCTGTGGTGGCAGCGTGGGTCCTGGCTTGCAGGAAGCTGTCTGGCTGCACCCACGCTCCCGGGGAGTGAGGCGGGGGGTGAGGTGGGGGTTGTACCCTGCACGACTGGGGTGCACCCACCAGGCACCCACCGAGGCAATTCGAAGGAGCAAAGTCAGATAGCAGCGGCACAGAGCTGGCTCCTCGGGAGCTGGAGGTCCAGGCACAGCTTCCTCATCCTCCTCCAGCCCCCAGAGAGGCTTGAAGAGAGCCCTGGGATCCAGCACGGGCCCCAGACACTTGGATTTTACACAACCTTCCTGCTTCCCACCCAGGAAGCCGGCGGCCAGCTCCCCGGTGCCCACGTCCCGCCGCCCTGGAGCTGGCCCCTTGCAGGCGGCAGCGCCGATGCCACCAGCGTGGAGCAGGAGAGGCGAGGGTCCAGGGTGCAGGCAGGAGCAAGGGGAGGGCACAGCTAATTGGGATAATTGCTAAAGCAGGCGAGGGGCGAGCGGGGAGGGAGGTGGGGAACAAGGAGCCGTTGTGCACAGGCGGCCCAGGCACACGGCCCCGGCCCCAGCCGGCAGCCAGAGCCAAACAAACAGGGACTGTGTGAGGCCAGGGAGCACAAGCAGGAGGCAGGACAGAAACCAGACCTCCGCAGGGCAGGAGCAGGAGCCAAGGGCTTAGCTGGGGTCTGGGCACTGCCACGGGGTCTGCCCGCTCCCCGTGGGCAGAGCGACCTGGATCGCCACGGCCCAGCCAGGGTGGTGCTGGGGAGACCCTGGGACAGGAGATGGGTGGCAGCCCTCCTGCCGCAGGCATCCCTGGGTCTGGAAGCTCTGAACCGAGGGAAAGGAGCAGGAAATCAGCCCCTTGCCCTCCAACCCCCCTCGGCAGGTGCAGTCCTGCAGGAGGTCTCCAGGCTGCTGTGGCACAGTGGAAGCTGTGGCCCAGTGGAAGCTGTGGCACAGTGGAAGCTGTGGCATTGCCCAGCCTGGCTCTTTGCAGTGAAAGCAAAAGCAGTGCCTGCAGGGAGCCTGCTAGGGGGTGGGTGCCAGCAGCTGCCCCCATCTTGGCCCCACTTCTTCCTTCACAGGCAGGAAAAGTGACATTTGAGGAGGAAAAACTGTGGCCATTGATGGGAGCTGCCCACCAGGTGTGCCCAGCTGGGGCTCTGGCAGTCCCTTTTCCAGGTGGCCTGTGGGCCAGTCCTTGGAGGGCATCCCAGGATGGCTGTTGCTGCCTGGCTCTGAGCAGGGAGCTGCAGGTTATGGCCTGTGGGACACAAATCCCACAGCACTGACCTGCTGTGGGTGCTGGGCTGAGGTCTGCATTGGGTGACCAACCTGGGGCTGTTGAGCCTGCAGAAGAGCAGCCCCAGAGAGGATCTGAGCAGTGCTCAGCAAGAGCTGAAGGGTGGGGAGTGAGAGGCTGGGGCCAGACTCTTCTGGGTGGTGCCCAGGGGCAGGACAAGGAACAATGGACACAAACTGGAACCCAGAAGGCTCCACCTGAACAGACAAAAACATTCTCTGGTGTGAGGCTGCTGGAGGCCTGGAGCAGGCTGCCCAGAGAGGTTGTGGAGTCTCCTTCTGGGGAGAGCTTCCAACCCCCCCTGGCCATTGTGATCCTGGGCAAGCTGCTGTGGGTACAGGGAAGTCAGGCTGGATGATCTCCAGAGGTCCCTCCCAACCCCTCCATGCTGGGATGCTGGGATTCTGGGATCTGTGCTTCCTGAAGTCCAGGCACAAGGCCGCCCCAGCTCAGCGTTGTGGCATGGTGCAGGGCAGGATGCAGGAGCACCAGGGCTGCAGAGGGGCACATCTCGCTGTGCTGGGTGGAGGCTCTGCCCAAGAGGGGACCTGCACATGACAGAGCCAGGGGTTAAGATGTTGGCACTGGGGGCTGGCACCAGCTGAAGAGCTCCAGCTCCCTGCTTGCTGGCACATTCAGCGGCAGCTCCGTGCCGGGCAGCCCCTGGCTCCCGGTCCAAAGCCCATCAGGAGCAGCCCATGCTCAGCCCGTGCTCGGCCCCGAAGTGCTCAGCTGCTGGGAGGAGACGGGAAGGACTTGCTCCAGGCCAGGAAATCCTTGCTTTCTCCTCCAGCCGTGCCGCAGTGGGCAGCCACAATGCACACTTCCCCCGTGCCGCTGCCAAGCCCCGGTGTGAGCCGGGGGCTGGCCGGGCCCGGGAGCCGCAGGGGAGAGGGACAGAGGTGAGTGCAAGAGGCGATAAGGAAATCAGCTGCTCTGCTGGTTCCTGCAGCCCGGGTGAGCCTGGGGAGGGGCAGGCAGCAGGCCAGGTGCCAGCTAACTCATGCGATGCCAGTTCTGGCCATGCCAGCCTGGCCAGCAGATGATTTATCCTGGAGGAATGCAGCATTCCCCTGCCAGGGCAGAGCAGGGCCAAGCTAGGAAGGCTCTGGGCTCTGCAGCCGCAGTGTGACCATCCCTTGGGTGCAGGAAAGATGTGCAGCACGGGCTTGGAGGAGCCCCAGCGGCATCAGGTGTTGCAAATGTGCCTCTGCAGCACCCTCCTCTGGCCCTGGTTTGCCGTGGGGCACACAGGAGAGCCAGGCAGATGAGGATGGGAGCCCAGCACTTGCTACATGTGCAGGTGTGCCCCTCTGCACGTCCCTGTGGTGCTCCTGGCATCCCTGTCCTTGCCCATGGGCCTGTGGGGTGGCTGAGATGTCACACCAGGGGGTCACAGCAGGCACAGGACAGAGCTGGTGATGGATCCTGATGGGTCTGGGAAGCTGCCAGCCCTTCCCAGGGTTCTGGTGCTGCTGCAGGGTGAACTACAGAAGCCTCCTGGGGGGGGTAGCAGAGAAGCCTGAGCTGCCCCTATAGAGCTGAAATCCCAGGAGCTGCTGTCCAGGGCAGCACTGAGCCTGCCATAGGATGGGGCCATGGCCGAGGACACCCCTGGTGTGTGCTGCCCATATGCTGACCCAAGTGAGGGGACACATCCTGGCACCACCTGCAGCCCCTCCCATACAGCACGGTTTGCAGGGCACTTCCCAGTTCCACAGTGGCTTTAAAACCTGCCTCCACCCTTTGGGACACATCCAGGCCCAGAGCTGAGGAAGCTCATTGCATGCCACAGGGACACTGCCTGGCAAGGGCAGCGCAGGGCTGCGCCTCCACACACGGACACTGGGCACATGTGGGTGCCAAGGCCCCGAGGTGCAGTGGGGCACAGCTGTGGGGCTGCTGGTTGCATGCCCACAGCATGACAGGTTCAGCCCTGGCACCTGCAGGGTGGGTTGTGGAACACAGGTTGCCAGCCTGGCTGTGGGGCACCGCTGGTGAAGGGAGCCAGGCAGGGCCATGGGCATCACTGGGCTCCCTCAGCCCCACTTTGGTGAGGCAGCAGTGCCCAGGGGCAATGCCACACATCTCTCTCTGCACCATCCCCAGGGGCACACAGGAACTGGCTCGGGCCTGGCACACAGCTGGCAGCAGCAGCAGCGAATGGCTTCAGCAGAGAGCAGCCAATGCCTGCAGCCAGTGGTCCCTGGAGTCCCTGGGATGGCAACAGCCCAGCTGGGAGAGGCAGGAACTTCACAGACTCATAGAATCCCAGACTGGTTTGGGTTGGGAGGGACCTGTGAAGGTCACCTGGTCCAACTCTGCAGCCAGAGCAGGCTGCTCAGAGCCACAACCAACCTGACCTGCACTGGTGCCAGGGATGGGGCAGCTCTCACCTCTCTGGGCAGCCTGGCACAGGCTCTCAGCACCCTCGGGGTCAAACATTTCTCCCTTATCTCCACTCTCAATCTCGCTCTTTTAGTTTCAAACCATCCCCCCTTGGCCTGTCCGAGCAGGCCCTGCTCAAAACTCTGTCCCCAGCTTTCTGCTCAGCCCCTGAAGCACTGCAAGGCCACCAGAAGGTCTCCCTGGAGCCTTCTCCTCTCCAGGCTGCCCAAGACCAACTCTCTCAGCCTGGCCTCCCAGCAGAGGGCTTCCAGCCCTGCCAGCACTGCTGTGGCCTCCTCTGGCCCTGCTCCAACAAATCCCTGGCTGTGTTGTGCTGAGGGCTCCAGAGCTGCCCCAGCACTGCAGGGGTGGGGGGGTATGGGCTTGGAGGAGACCCAGAAGCAATCATTCTGTTCATCTGGCTTTGTTTCCCATGGCCTGAATCTGGGGGTTGGTTTCCCACTGCTGCCCTGGCCCAGCTCATCTCTGTGCCCTTTTCACACCCCAAGCACCTACCAACTGTCCTTAGCTTCAGAATGTCTTGGGTCCTTCTGTCTGTACTGGGGCTGACTCCAGGCTGCTCTGCCAGCTGATGTCTAAACCTTTCCCTCCAGGAAGAGCAGAGCAGCTCTTCATTGTCCTCATTACTGCTGGATTGGAAAGAGCATCACCACCCTCAGGTGCCTGTGCTGAGGCATTGCATGGCTCACACACAGCCAGCCTGGCCTGGCCATGAGTTATGTCCTGGTGCCTGGGAGAGCCCCTGGGGGGAGCTGGGGACGCTCCACTGACCCTGGTGCCAGATGTGTGCCTGTCCCCAGGGCAAGGAGGGGCAGCAGGGGGATGTGCCTGTGGTTTCTTGTTGGTTTTGTGAGGTTTTAACACCACAGATGTCCCTTTGGCTGCCTGTGAAGCACCAGTGAGTGGAGGCCTCCCACGAGATCACTGCAGCTGATGATGTCCTGCCCAAACCCTCAAAGCTTGTGCTGGGTCACACAGGGTCAGGTGGCCATGGCACTGCCACCGAGAGCCAGGAGCTCTCATGGATGGCTGCTGAAGGAGCTGCAGAGCCCAGCACTTCCTCCTGGCTGATTGTCTCCTGGCTCCATCCTACCTGTGGAGCTCAGGCTCAGGGTTCCACACCTGCCATCAGCTTCCAGTGCCAGGAATCCAGACCTGGCCCCTCTGCAGCTCTGCTCCCTCATTGCTGGGCTGCTGGTGGCTGCTGCAGGCTGCAAGCAAGCTCCTGGCCCTGTTCAGAAGAGAAGGAAAATTAAGGTTGGGTTTTCCTTCTGCTTCTCCAGGGTTTCCAAGGTTCCTCCTTAAGCCCAGAGGTTGTCCCCTGGGCTGCACAGGACCAGGGCACCACAGGATCTCCCTCTCCACCACCCTGCCTAGCACAGGGCATTATCTGGGTGGGCACTCAGCTTTTCGTTGTGATTTTTTTTTCTGTTGATATTTTTTCCCTGCAAACAATTGGAGGAAACCAGCCTGGATTTAAGCAGCAAAGAGCCACATGTCAGCTCAGCTCCTCCTTGGACTCGGGGGTTACACATCCACCGGCTCCCAGTTCAGTGAGTCCCCCACAGGACAAGCCCAGACCAGCAGCCTGGGCTGTGGAGCAGCAGCTTTTCCATCTGAGGATTCTCCATCCTCTCTAAGCCCTCCCCGGAGCCTGCTGGACCTGCCTCTCCCAGCTGGGCTCCGACTCCTGTCTCGCCACGAAATGAAATGCCTGAACCTCAGGCTCCAGACCGGGAGCCGCTGCTCCTGGGCTGTGGGAGCTCTCCTCGCCTGGGGCTGTGCTGCTGCAGCTCGCCCCCATCGCTGGTGCCGGACGGACAAACGCCGTGCCCCGGGCTCTGCCGTGCCCAGCCTTCCCTCCACGGTGCAGCAGGACGTGTGGTTGGGGAGCGGGGGGCGATGCAACCACAGCGACATCAGCTGTGCGCCTGGGGGCGTGCGGAGCGCCGGCGGGGCTGGGGTGACGGCAGCACCCCGGAGAGGAGCTGCTGCCTGCTCTGGAGCCTGCTTAGCCAAGGCCGTCAGTTCCTCTCCGGGGACGCAGCTCCAGAGGGGGAATTCCGCCAGCAGCGAGGCGCAGGGAGGGGCCAGGGGCTGCCGCTGGCTCTCCCCTGGGGGACAGCAGGAGCAGAGCTCCGGGGGTGCCTCTGCAGGTGCTGCCAGCTCAGGAGCTGTGTGCTGCGATGCTGGCTGGGCATGGGGCATGCTCTGCTGCATGTCTAGGCTCAGCCCCCGGTGGGGAAACTGAGGCACAGAGCTGCACAGGGCCCCTGTCCTCATGCTGAAGCTGGTCAGAAGAGGGTTTGACCTTCTCCCAGGCTTTCTTCTTCCCTTCCCTCCAGCCCCAGGAGGTCCCTGAGTCTCTTTACAATCCAAACCACACTTTGGGAGCTGCAAGCCCAGCAGGCTCCAGGACAGAGGGACCAGCTCAGAGGGCAGGCAGGGAGCATGGAGCTGGCAGCAGGGAGCATGGGGCTGGCAGCAGGGTTCTGGCAGCAGAGCACTCTGACCTGTCCAGCTCAGCACCCACCAGCATCTGTCCCTCATCACAAGGGCAGTACTGCCAGGGCCAGGCAGGGTCCTACCATAGAATCATAGAATTGTCAGGGTTGGAAGGGACTTTAAGGATCATCCAGCTCCAACCCCCTGCCATGGGCAGGGAGACCTCATGCTAGAGCAGGTTGCTCACAGCCACCTCCAGCCTGGCTGCAAACACCTCCAGGCAGGAGGCTTCCACCACCTCCCTGTGCCAGTCTCTCACCACCCTCATGGGGATCAACTTCTTCCTCACAGCCAATCTCAATCTCCCCATTTCTAGTTTTGCTCCATCCCCCCCAGTCCTGTCCCTCCCTGACACCCTCAAAAGTCCCTCCCCAGCTTTCTTGGAGCCCCCTTCAGACACTGGAAGGCCACAATTAGGTCTCCTGGGAGTCTTTTCCTCTCCAGCCTGCACAACCCCAGCTCCCTCAGTCTGTCCTCACAGCAGAGCAGCTCCAGCCCTCTGCTCCTCCTCATGGCCCTTCTCTGGACACCTTCCAGCCCCTCCAGAGCCTTCCTGGCACAGAGGCTCCAGAGCTGGCCCCAGAGCTCCAGCTGTGGTCTCAGCAGAGTGGAGCAGAGGGGCAGAATCCCCTCCCTGGCCCTGCTGGCCACACTTCTCTTGCTGCAGCCCAGGATGTGATTTGCTTTCTGGGCCACTGGAACTCACCTGCTTGCTCACCTCCATCCCCACTCACCTGGCCCTGGGCTGGGTGGGCAGGGGTTGGGCACTGCTGGGAGCAGGATCTGCCAGGCTGTGCAGTCCCAGCTCCTCTGTCCTTTTTCTGTCAGTGGGCAGCAGGAGGCTTTCCCTCTGTGTTACCACTTGAAGGGGGAACTGTAGCCTGGTCCCTGGCTGCAAAGACTGTACAAGGCAAACAATGCTAAGGTCTGTAGGATTCATTGCTTGCTCATGGGGATGTAGAGCAGAGGCAAGAAACAGTTCCTGCTCTCTCCTTCTGTGGAAGGAGCCTGCAGCTCTCCTCTCTCTCCCTCCTGTGGCCTCCTGTGGTAGGTTGAGAGAAGGCCCAGCTCTCCCTCCCCCACAAAGAAGGAAACCACAGCCAGGGGTATCTCTGTTTTGGCTACTGTGTGAGGTGACAGGGAGGGAGTGGGGGAGGAGGTGAACAGTCCCCTGGATCCATCCAGGGGGGCTCTGAGGGGTTCCTGGGTTGTTTCTGCATGGCAGCTCTCTCTCTCCTGTACAGCTGTGGTCTATTTTGTACACCTTCCTTGCATTTCATGTTTCTAGAGTGGAGTTGGCTTGCAAGCAGAGCTTCATTTGCTTCCATCCCCAGCTCAGCTGCTCTGGCAAGTTTCATTTTGGGGGTAATTCCTTCCAATTGGGAGTTAATTTCAACCCCCCCACCCCCACTCTGCAGACATCACTCAGAACCAGCAGGACTCAGCAGCAATCTGAGGCACCCTCTGCCCTGTGCCCATCCCCAGGCTGCCCCGAAGCCCTGTCCCCAGCATCCCCAGGGCTGCCAAGAGGGTTGAGCTCCTGCATGGAACTGCTCCTGGGAAGCTGCTGGAGCTCTGCAGGAGCCAGTGATGGGGAGGAGGATGCTGGCTGAGAGCACCACAGCAGAGTCAAAGCATGGCTGCAGTCGAGGACCTGTGGTGGCCCTGTCCCAACCCACAGCAGCCTTAGCCACCAGCACAGGAGAGATACAGGGCTGTATGCCACAGCCTGGAGACAGGACACAGGCTTCCAGCAGCACCCACCCTGTCCCCCAGCATGCAGAAGCAGGGACATGGTTCTCTGGAACCCACCTGGCAGGGCTGGCTGTGCCCACCTGGCAGTAGGGACCCTCCTGAGAAGCCTGAAGTCCTGCAGCCTTCAGCATAGCACCCAGTCAGGGCCTCTGTGGACACACAGGGGACATGTGGGTGTCCTGCCCAGGGCAGGACAGAGCAGTGAGGCTGTGGCAGCAGCAAGCAGTGAAGCTGTGGCAATGCCAAGTTCCCACCCAGCCAGCCCAAGCTGGCACCATCTCCTGTTGCCCCTTACCCCCCAGCTTCCCCTGCAATGTCCCTGGGGATGTTGTGGCACCAAGGGGGCCCAGGCTGGCTCCTCCTGCTGCCCTGAAGGAGTATGCCACGTCTGGATGTGGGGCTGGCATGCTCCTGCCTGGCAGGCTGGTGCCCACAGTCCCTGCTGCTCTCTTGCTCTGAGCCACATCTGTCTGGGAATGGCCATCTCCAGGCAGCCACCAGCAGAGCCCGGGGTCAGGCGTGCCAGGGCTGTCCCTGAGCCAAAGCCCTGTGCCAGGATGGGACACCAGAGCAATGGCCACTTGCAGAGGGGCTGTGGTGGCTGACTGTGGCCCCTGGGGCTGAGGACAAGGCTGGGAACACTGCTGGCTTCTGGGGCTGGGGACATTGTGTCCCCATGCTGGTGCTGGGCCCAGCTCCAGCACCACTGCTCTTTGCCTTGCTGGTGGGAAGCCACGAGCCTGGGGGGCACTGGTCTGGCTGCAGCCCTTCCTGCTGCCCTGGCAGGGCTGCCACTGGCCCAGAGCCCCTCCAGGGACCCAGCAGGTACTGGGGAGTGGGAGAGGGCAGCAGCAGGGAACCAAGGGAGCCCCAGCAGCTGGTGAGAGTGGGCCCATGGACACTGGCAGGATCAGGGCCCCAGGGGGACAGGGCCTGGCCTCTGCTGGGATATTCCAAAAAGCCTCACAGGAGAGCAGGTGCCAGGGAGGGGCTCACACAGGGTCTCTCCTGTCTGGTGCTGAAAAGTGGCAGCTTTTCTCTTGCAGCACTTCAGGTCCTGGGCACACAGGTGCCAGCCTCCCTCTCCTTGCCCTTGAGCCAAGGCATCCCTCACTCCCTCCAGCCTCAAGCAATTCACCCTCCAACGATGCCCTGGGAGCAGGCACAGGGCAACTCCCCCCAAACCACCCTGCAAACACAGGTCCTCCTGGTGCCCAGGCACACACCAGGCCGCCTGTGTGCAGCAGGTTCATGCCAAGGTCACTCCAGGTCAGCTGGGACAGGCAACCTGAGCAACCTGAGCAACCTGCTCTGGTTGCAGATGTCTCTGCTCGCTGCAGGGGGCTTGGGCTGGATGAGCTTTGGAGGCCACTTCCCACCTGAACCACTTCATGATTCGATGCCACTCTGACTGCCTGGGAGCCCAGGGGTCAGTTGGAGGATCCCAAAGGAGACTTGGCACTGGGGTGCCAGGGCTGGAGAGGTGGGGCAGAGGCAGGATGGGTGTGAGGTACCCCTGGGCTGCAGAGCCCAGGGTGGCCATAGGGGCAAGCAGAGCCTGGCAGGTGAGTCTGGGTCTGCCAGGGGGTGCAGTGGGTGCAGGTGCCAATGTCACCCACCTGATGCTTAGGACCTGTGCCCAGTACTCATTGCCCTCTGCCCAGTGGCTAGTGCATGTTGTTTGCTGCTTTCCTACCATGCCCCCCCCCCCCCCCCCAACACACACCTGCCTGCTGCCTGGTACCAATGTGTGATGCCAGTTCTAGTGCTGCTGCATGGGGCTGGAACTCCCTGCCCAGGGCATGGCACACCGTGCTGCTGCCAGTGGATGGTGCTAGTGCCTGTACTGGTGCCTGTGACAGACATGATGCCACCTCCTGCTGTGTGGTGTTGGGTGCACACTGTGTGGTACTGGTGCCAGTGCACCATGCCAGTGTCCATGCTGGTGTTGGTGCTTGGTGCCAGAGGCAGTGCTCAGTAGCTGGTACCACCGGTTAGTGCTGGTGCCTGGCACACAATGCTCAGTGCTGCTGCCCTTGCCTGGTGCCCAGTACCTTTGTCCAGTGCTCATTTCCCATTGTCTGGAGCCTGTTGCCCCATGCCCAGTGCCAGTGCCTAGTGCCCTTGTGCCCAGTGTCCCCATCCAGTGCCCAGTGTTGTCTGCCCTATGCCTCTGCACAGTGCCCCTTACCCAGTGCCTGATACTCATGTCTGGTTCCTTGTGCCCCCTGCCAGGTGCCAGGGTCCAGTGCAGGCTGGACCAGTCAACCTGTTGGGCCTGGGTGGTGGGTGCCTGGTGGTGGGTACCAGACATCAGGCAGTGGGTGCAAAGGAAGAGGGTACTGCTCAGCAAGTGCTGAGGTGGTGAGTGCTGGGCAGTGGGTGCTGGACAGTAACTGCTGAGACAACGGGTGCCAGGCTGGGCAGGGGGTGTCGAGTGGTGAATACCTGGCTGGGCAGTGGGTGCCAGGGAGATGGGCGCTGGGGTGGTGGGTGCTGAGTGGGTGGGTGCTGGGCTGGCAGTGGGTGGCAGGGAGTGGGTGGCGGGCAGTGGGTGGTGGGCAGTGGGTGCCGAGCAGTGGGTGGCAGGCAGCCGGGGCCGGGCGGTCGGTGTGCCGGGGTGGTGGATGTGCCGGGGCGGTGGATGTGCCGGGGCGGTCGGTGTGCCGGGGCGGTGGATGTGCCGGGGCGGTCGGTGTGCTGGGGCGGTCGGTGTGCCGGGGCGGTCGGTGTGCCGGGGCGGTGGATGTGCCGGGGCGGTGGATGTGCTGGGGCGGTGGATGTGCCGGGGCGGTGGATGTGCCGGGGCGGTCGGTGTGCTGGGGCGGTCGGTGTGCCGGGGCGGGCCGGGGCGGGCCGTGCAGGAGGAAGCGCAGCCGGAGGAGCAGCCCCGCAGCCGGCCGGAGCCCGCAATCGGTGAGTGCTGGAAGCGACCCTCTGCTCGCAGCCCGCCCGCTCCCCCTGTCCCTGTCCCTCTCTTCCTGCCTGTCCCCCTGCCCATCTGCCCCCTTCCCCCTCTCCCCCCGGCTTTCACCATACCCTTCCCCTCTCCCTGCCGCCCCCGTTCTGTCCCCTCCTCTCCCCGGCTCTGCCTCTCCTTTGCTCCGCTCCCCCTTTCTCTCCCCTCCTCTGCCTGCCTCTGGATTCTGTCTCCCCCCAGAAGCCCCTACCCCGCCCCACTGCCCCAGCTGCCCGCTGTCTCCCACCCAGCTCTCCCTCCTGCCCCCATGTCCCCCTGCCCGGCTGTTACACTTTCTTCCCGGCTCTGCCATCAGAGCTTCACGGCCAGGGTAAGGGTATTGTGTTGGGGGTTCCCTGGGGCTGGCAGAGGTGGGGGAGCACAGCTCTGCACCCCGCTCCCGAAGCGGTGGGGTCTGCCGGGGGTCCCTTCCCCACGCTGTGGCAGCGCTGGTGTCTCTGCGTCTCAGGCTCACGGGGTCCCTCTCGCAGGGGGTGGGCAGTGCCAGCTGGGTTACGCCTGCCGGGGGAGAGCAGGGAGATGGATCGCGGGGTGAGCCTGGAGAACCCCTACGCCAGCGTCAACATCCCGCGGGACCAGTTCCAGCAGAGCTTCCTCACTCGCTACCTGCGGGAGGAGCCCACGGTCATCGCCAACCCCGCGGCCGTGCCCACCTACCGCACGGAGGAGCCGGCAGACCCCGCGGGCAGCTGGAGCAGCCCACCCATTGCCACCGACAAGTCCTGGTCTCGACCCTACAACCCCTATGCCAGCATGAGGATGCCCAACGGGGACTCCTCCAGCACCTTCTACACGGTCACCCTGGACAAGCCGCCCAAGGGGCAGGAGGCCAGCAGGGGCTGCGGCTGCTGCGGGTGCTGGCCCTGCTGCAGGAAGTGCTGCTGTGTCATCTCCTAAGGGTCCTCACCGCATCCCTGGGATGTGCTGACCGTGGGATGGGCCCAGGTGGCTCCATAGGGACATGGCTGCCCAGCCTGGGCACCCCTGGGGGGTTCCCCTGGTGCCTGGCACAGTTGGCAGCTGGAAGGTGTCGCTGTCTGGACTCTGCTGTTGCTTTTTATTCGTGACCTCTGCAGCTGGATATGAAGGTGATGGGCACCTAGCAGGTCCTGAAAGCCCAGCGTGGAGTTGGAGGGGTAAAGGACAGATGCCCCCTGCCCCACTGAGGCCTGTGAGCTGTGAGGATGAAGTGTGCCAATGCAGATGCCACCAGGAATTGCCTACACCAGGATGTGGCAGAACTTTGAGCCTGTGATCCTATACAGTGACTCTGCCACTGCGCTGGGAAGCCTCCAGCCCCGGGGAAGGAGCTGGCACTGCCTGCCTGCCTCTGTCAGAGGATAGGTTTGGATGGTGGCAGCCCTGTGCGTGGCAGAGGAGGGCACCATCGGCATCGTTGCTGCCTTAGAGTGGTGGTGAGGAGCCAGGGACGTGCCCCCAGCTGGCATGAGGGCTCACCTCCAGAGTGGTGCCCCCACCTCCAGCATTATGGGGATGCTGCAGTGTCCTGTGCTGGGCACTTCTCCTGCACACACTGCTCGTGGGACAGAGGGGAGCAGGCAGGCAGGACAGACAGACAAAGCATGGCAGAGTGCCAGGCAGCGCTCCGGGGCAGCAGCCGGTGGCACAGCATGGCTGTGGGTGTTAATGTACCACTGGCAGGATGCCCCCTGGCCCCTTCAGCTCCTCCTGCTGGACTCGTGGGGTGCTGGGCACAACACTTTGCCCCATGCCCATCCCAGCTCAGAGCTGCACAGCGCCCAGGGGCAGGTCCACCATGGAGGGCTGGCCCCGCGCCAGCAGTGGGGCAGCGCTGGGACACACACTGTGGAACACAGATCCTCATCGTTTGCCTTCTGCACCCCCCTGTGCCCTGAGGAGAGCAGGCAGGGAGCCTGCCAGCCTCTCTGCAGGGCGCTGGGGGGATCTGGTCTGGGTTTGGGGCTGGGGCTGGCGCCACTGGGCTGGAACAAGCCAGGCCTTGTGCTGGCGTCCTGCGGGCTGCTAGGCAGCGGCTGCGTAAGCGCCAGGCTGCTGCAGGAACTGTCTGGGCTGCCAGGGCAGGGGCCTGGCAGGAGCCTGTGTGTGAGCAGATGACCTCAGAGCTGCTGCAAATAAAATCACAACCAAATCCTCCCCTGCCAAGGGCTGCCTCTTCCCTCCACCCCAGGCTTTCCGGGATTCCTGACGTGCTTCTTGCTTATCAGGTCGTGCGGGGGTAGTGCAGGGGGGCACACGGCTCCTCTCCTGGCAGTGCCAGGGCTTTGCCAGCAGCAGCAGCAGCATGCTGAGCTCGTCAACTGGCTGCTGCCTGCTGCTCTGCTGCCAGCCTGGGCCCAGGGCTCCCCCCAACCAGGCGTATCCAGGACAGCCTGCTCCTGCCTGGGGATGCTGGCGAGGGCTTGGCTCGACCCTGCCAAGCTGGCCTGGCCTCTGGAAAGAGTGAGCTTGGTCTGTGAGGGGCTGGGGAAGGGGAAGGCTCCTGGCTGGGCCAGCTAGGTGGGTGTTGTAGCACTGCCTCAGCTGACTGCAACTTCCTGGGGACCCACCAGCACTGGGAGCCCACAGCTGCTTGGAGCCCACTGCTGCTTGGAGCTCATCACTGCTTGGACCCCACCACCATGAGAATCCCTCCAGATGTGAGACCCCACCAGAAGTGAGATCCCACCACCGCTGGGAGCCCATCATCATTCAGATCCCACTGCCCCTGGGAGCCCACCTTCTCCAGGAGCCCACCACCCCTGAAAGGCCACCACCCTTCTGGGCAGGGGTAGGTGGCAGTGGCTTGGCAGCGGTGCAGGGCAGAGCCTTGCCAGTTTAGCCTCTCCTGCCCCAACCCCTCTGCTTGGCCCAGGTCCCACGGCGGTGGGTGGCCGGGGATGTGAAGCTTGCAGGAGGCTGGCAAGGCCAGAGCCCTGCACAAGGAAGGCTCTTGTTCACCCTGCCTGGACTGCGGGCAGTGCTGGCACAGGGACAGGCAGATCCACCCCTTGTTTGCTTTCATGGCCACGACGCCAGCCCTGCCCTGCCACAGAGCCCACCCACTGCCTGGCTGGGCAGGGACCTGGCATCACCACCCCCAGGGCACCACAGAGGCTGCTCTGTGGGGACAAACGTAGCTGGGGGAGGGAAAACTGTCCCTGAAGCATGTGTGGCACCTTTGGCAGAGGGCTGCTAAAGATAGTGGGGCTGGCAGCAGCAGGGGACTGAAGGGGCAGGGCAGGGTGCAGCATCTGCTCACAGTGCCAGGTGCCACCACTGCCCTTCGCTCTCCTCACCTTGGGGCAATGGCAAAGAGGGTGGGAGAGGCTGGGCAGAGTGCTGCCTGCCAGGGACATGAGCAGAGTGCTGCCTGCAGGGATATGAGCAATGATTAAGCTGGAGGCACAGGGAGAGCTGGGAGCATGAGCAGGGGAGCACACAGGGCAATGCCCCAGAGCTTGGCAGGCCTCGGGGTGCCACGGGCAGCTGTGTGCAAGGGTCCCGTGGGTGCTCCCCGGGTGTGTGCCAGCTGTGAGAGGTGCCCGGGGGGGTGTGGAGGCTGTGCTGGGTGGTTGCCTCCTGCTGTGTCTGGAGGGTGGTGGTGGTGGTGGTGCAGCGCTCTGGCTCATCCTGATCAGACCTTTGCACTCCCCCGAGTGCCGCTCCCTGTCCTGCTGTGCCAAAGGTCCCTGCAGCCGAGTGCCTGGGAGCAGGACGAGTCACTTCCCACCCACCTGCGTCACGGCAGGCTGCGGAGACACCCTCCGTGTGCCAGAGCCTTGGCATCGCTCGTGGCGCCCAGGCTGCTGGCTGCTTTCGGGCACAGCCCGTGGCACCAAGGGCTCTCCCCACTCCAAGCCCTGCCGGCGGGGGCAGGGCAGGTGTGCCAGGACACAGAGCTCCACGGCAAGTGCTGGCATGTAACGGGCAGAGTGGCTGAGGGCACAACCCTGCCGTGGGTCACAGCTCTGCTGGCATCTGGCAGAGGGACAATGAGGGCTGATGGGCAGGGTCTGGGCAGAGGCTGGGGTGGGGTAGGAGGGTAGGCGGGGGGGGAGTGTTGTGCCTTCTGCAGCTGGGGGGGTCCCTGCCCTTGGGCAGGGCCAGGGGTACCCAAACTGTGCACAGAACCAGGCCCATTCCTCTCACCCAGGTAGTCCTTCAGGGCAGAGTTTCTGATGGATCAAAAGGGCTGGTGCCATCCTGCTTGGTACCCTGCCTTGTGGCACCTGAGCCAGGTCACCACTGTGCCCAGTGACTTCTTGCCAGCTTTGAAACATGCCAGGGACATCCTCAGGCATTCAGCTGCCTGCCCAGCCCTGGGCACAGGGTCTTAGATGGGACATGCTGTGCCCATCCAGGTGCCAGCTCTGCTCCAGCTACCGGCATCTAGGGAGCTGTCACCCATCCTGTAGATATGATGGGTGGTACCCTGAGCTGCCAGGGCACAGCAGGAATCCCCTGCAGCTGGTTCCTGATGCACCCAGGCTTATGAGTGCCACCTCAAGTGGCCCTGGGTGTCACCTCAGCCACTGGGTGTGACCAAAGCCAAGGTGCCCAGCACGTCCCTGTGCCACACTGGCTGCCCTGGCAGCCCTTGCCTGCTATCAGTCTGGCAAGGAGTGGGCAAAGCCCTGCCATGTGGGTGCCATGCCCATGCCTGCAGACCCATGGGCACATGCAGCCCATGTGCACTGCCTGGGTGCCAGAGGATGTGCCAGGGTCCTGTGCCAGCATCCAGCCACTGTGCCCCCGAAGGTGCCACACTGCCAAGCTCTGCTGCCTTGCTGCTGAGCACTGACATCAAGGGGTTGAGCTTTTCTGCAGAGCCAATGACCCTGTGAGGCTTTCTGTCTCCGACCCCCCCCTCGCGGCTGGAAACATGGCCCGAGGGCTGCTGAGGAGTTCGGTGCACAGCAGGCAGCGGGGAGAGCCCTGCCCGCCCCGGTGCCCGCTCCCTCCTGAGCAGGAGCTGCTGCCCTCTCCTGCTGCCACGCTGAAATGCTGCTGCATGTTCTGCCTCCAGGATCTGCTTCTCTGCCCTGGGTTCCCGGCTCCAGGATGTCCCAGTTTTAAGTCTTCCCCTGCTCAGAACACCCTCTGCCACCACCCCGGTCCTGTCACCTCCCCTGGCTTGTGCCAGCAACCTTGCTGGTGTCACTGAGGGGTGCTGGGCTATCCATAGCTTGGTCATGAGCATCTAGGGATGAAGGGCTGGAGAGCAGCCCTGGGGAGAAGGACTTGGGGGTGCTGAGGGTGCAGAGCTGAACAGAAGCCAGCACCCAGCACTGCCAGCCCAGCCCCAGCCTGGCCTGGGCTGAGCCCCAGCAGTGTGGGCAGCAGGGGCAGGGAGGGGATTCTGCCCCTCTGCTGTGCTCTGCTGAGACCTCCCTGCAGTGCTGGGGCAGCTCTGGAGCCCTCAGCACAGCACAGCCAGGGAGCTGCTGGAGCAGGGCCAGAGGAGGCCACAGCAGTGCTGGCAGGGCTGGAAGCCCTCTGCTGGGAGGCCAGGCTGAGAGAATTGGGGTTGTGCAGCCTGGAGAGAAGGCTCCAGGGAGACCTTCTGGTGGCCTTGCAGTGCTTCAGGGGATGATCAGAAAGCTGGGGACAGACTTTTGAGCAAGGCCTGTTGGGACAGGACAAGGGGGGATGGTTTGCAACCAGATGAGGGAAATTCAGACTGCAGAGAAGGGAGAAATATTTGATGCTGGAAGTGGTGAGACCCTGGCTTGGGTTTCCCAGCGAGGTGGGAGCTGCCCCATCCCTGGAACCGTTTCAGGTGAGGTTGTTTGGAGCTCTGAGCAGCCTGCTCTGGTTGGGGATGTCCCTGTTGACTGCAGTGGGATTGGTCTCAATGACTCAGAGGTTCCTCCCAACCCAAACCAGTCTCTGATTCATTGCTTCTGTTGGCTCTGGCAGCCCCCAGCATTAAACACTGCAGCCCCAGCTGGCAGAGGAGGGGGCAGGTCATGGATTTGCCTGTGGCAGTGTTCAACCCCAGGGCAAGGAGCACAACCCCATTCACTGTCACTGCCAGCTCAGAGCAGCTTGGAGCCTCCCTGCCCCTGTGCCACTCCCTGCCCCTGTGCCACTCCCTGCCCCTGTGCCAGTCCCTGTCCCTGTGCCAGTCCCTCCACTGCCACGAGCCTGGACCACTGCTGTGTTCTCTTGCTCTGGTTGCTGCCAACCCTGCAGCCTAGAGCCCCTGGGCTGTGGTAGTGTCTTCAATGGCCAACATCTGCCCAGATGTTTTTGGCCATGGGAGGTGAGCAAGGATGGGGAAGGTTCCACCACTGCTGCCCGGGTGCAGCCGGTGCCCAAGCCCTCTCTGCCCACGGTGAAGCCCAGAGCTCCTCAGCCTCACAGGGAGGGTTTCTTCTGCTGGCTAATGACCACTCCTGGGGCTTACATTTCAGAGGTCTTTGTTACCCGGTGCTTGTAACCCAATCTCCCAGGCTAGGCTGCCCGCAGGCAGATCCAATCGCGTGCCTGTCCCTGAAAGCTGAGCCCCTTCCCACTACCGCAGCCACCAGGAGCCACTGGAACCTCCCCGGGAAGCTGCTGGTGATTGGAGGCCCTGGTGCTCCCCACGGGACAGTGCAGCCCCCCGGGACGGCACAGCCCTTCTGCCACCTCCCCTGAGGCCCTGGGAGACCATCTCAGGACAGGTAGGGATGGGGGACGGGGACGAGGGTGGCCAGAGGGGTGCCTGTGTGCATCACAGTGCTTGAGGTGACCTGCAGAGATGCAGTGGGGTCTTGGTGGCCTCCAGGAGAGGTTTGCAAATACACCACTGGGTGACAGACCCTCCTTAAGGTGAGTCTGGACTCCTCAACTCCTCCCTGACATCCTGTGTGCCTGTTTCGTGATGCTGGTGGCCATGCCACGATGGCCTGGCATCACCTGGGACTGGTGAGGAGCAGGGGCTGTAGCGTGGCCTGGTCCTCTGGATGCTGCTCCCCTGCCCACTCTGCTGACATCCTCCTGCCCAGCCCTTCTTCCTGCCAATCCAGAACCCAGGCTGGCTGCTGATCACCCATGGGTGACAGGGGACGTTTGTCAGAGCTCCTGGCAGAGATGCAGGGTGGTGGCACCAGGGAAAGCACAGCCCCCTGGGATGCAGGCAGAGCCGTGACAGGGTCCTGCTTTCCTGGACAGGGATGATGGACACGAAGCCTGATGCCCCTGGGAAGCCACCACACGGCTCTGGTACCCACACACCCCACGCATCAGGAGGCGGCATTCCCCCCTCGGGCCGTGGGTCTGAGGGCTCCCCTCGCCCTCCCCTCGGCAGCGTGTCCCGGGCGGAGGACGCGGGGCCGTGCGCCAGGGCAGAGCGGCACAGCCCGGGCCGGGGCAGCCAGCGGCTGGAGTGCATCATCTGCTACTGCTCCTACGACCTGAGCGGCCGCCTGCCGCGCAGGCTCTACTGCGGCCACAGCTTCTGCCAAGCCTGCCTGCGGCGCCTGGACGCGGTGGCCAACGAGCAGCGCTGGATCCCCTGCCCGCAGTGCCGCCAGAACACCCCCACGCCCCGCGGCGGCGTGGCCATGCTGGACCTCGACCTGCCAACCTTCCTCGCTGTCAAGGCTGACAAGGAACAGCCCCGGCCGGCCGGCAGGGCCCGGCCCGACCTGGCCACCAAGGGCTCGGGCAAAGAGAAGGCGGTCACGCAGCAGCCGCTGGGGCTGTGCCAAGATGCGGTGCCCCCGGGCTCGCTGCCCCGCCGCGGCTGCTGCCGGCCCTGCCTGTGCTGCGGGGTCACAGCTGCCTTCGAGAGCTGAGCACGGGGAGGGAGCTGCGGGCGCCGTGCTGCCAGCTGAGCCCCTGGGGTGCAGCCTGGCACCGGTTCTGGGGGATCCATGCCGTGCCTCAGACCCACCTGTGGACAGTAGCGGTGGGGCTGTGCTGGTAGCCTGGGAAGGGCTTCAGCTTGCTCAGGGCTTGCTGGCCACCCTGCCAGGATTTGGGGTGCAGTGTGTGTGGGGAGTGAGGGTATGGCCCTCATCCTGCCCACCTGCCCTCTGACACCTCAGAAGCCTGCTCTGGCCCTCACAGATGTTCCCTGGCCCAGGGCTTGCTCCATGCCTGTGGCTCCGCAGCAGGGATGTCCTTGCTGAGCATCCCCCAGGCAGGGGACACAGGAGCCTGGCACTGCACAGTGGCACAGCAGTGCTCTGGGGAGCATGTCCAGCACCTCAGCAGCTCCACACCTGCTGAGCAGTGCTGCTGGCCCTGCTGGCCTACATGCCTGGCTGGCATTTCTCAGTAAGCCTCAGGCTGGCGTTGGGTGAGCCCTGCCTGTGGTGGGGGCAGGATGGGCTGAGGCAACCTGCCCTGCTGGGTTGCTTCCTTCAAGTGTTTGCAGGAGTAATGTGGGCACTGCACCAGCTGGACAGTTGAAACCAAGAGTTGTTAGGAGGTCACAGCACATTGCCCCAGATCTTTGGATTTATCTGTCCACCATCTGCAGAAGAGAAGGCTCAGGGGAGGAGGCTCAGGGGAGACCTTCCAGATGCCTTCCAGTACCTTAAGAGAACTCCAGGAGAGCTGGAGAGGGACTTGAAAAGGCCTGGGAGTACCAGGACAGGGGACAATGGCTTTGAGATGGAAGAGCCTTGAGACTGGAGATGAAGAAGAAATTGTTGAGAGTGAGGCTGGGGAGACTCTGGCACAGGCTGCCCAGGGAGGCTGTGGCTGCCTCCTCCCTGGAGGTATTCAGGGCCAGGCTGGATGAGCATCCAGGGCTGGTGGGAGGTGTCCCTGCCCATGGGACTGAATGATCTTGAAAGTCCCTTCCAAGCCAAAGCATTCTGTGGTTCTGTGACCTACCTGACTCCAGGATGGGAGGAGAACCAAGCCCATGGATGCTCCTGTTTGACCTTGTGCCCTGTGCCTCATGCCATGCTTGGTTTTCCTGCCTGACCTTCTCCCCACCTCCCTGCCACCCCCCTGCCCAGCCTGCACTGTGCTGTTTTTCCAGGTCATCTCTCTGTGTGGCTTTCCCTGCCTGACCCCAAACAGGAGGTGCAGGGACAAGAGCCCCAGCAGTTGTGTGGGAGTTTAACAGAGGCCAAATGGAGAGGACTGAGGTGCACCAGGGTGCTACTAATACAGCTCTTGGGCAGGGCTTGGTGCTGCTGGGCAGCTCCTGTGGTCCTTCCTCACAGCCCATTTCTGCATCTGTTCCTTTGTGGTTTATGAGGCTCTTGCAACATCCCAGCATCAGGAGCCACTGGCTGCACCTTGGGGCTCAGCAGAGGACCCCAGCCTGTACCTGCCTGGGCTTGCAGTGACCTCATGTCCCCTGGGCAGTCCTGGTGCCTGGCTGTCCCCTGCACCAGGTGCCTGGGCTGCAGCCAGAGGAGTCCAGCACCCATGCTGTGCAAGAGCACTCATTCCATTTACAGCATCCACACCATGCACAGCACCATCACCACACACAGCACCCACTTCATCTGTGCACAAATCCTGCCACTCAGTGTCACCTACCATAACAAAATCCAAGCTCTGAGATCCTCCCAGCAGAGCCCAACCTGGGGAGCTCCAGCCAGGGGATGCCCCAGGGCAGAGGTGCCCAGGGGTTACAGCAGATGCATGATGTAGTTCAGAGACTCCATGGGGTGGCATCTGCCTGCCTTGGATCCTTAATTACATGGAGATATGCAGCAAATTAAAGCCTTCAAGAATGGGATAGAAGCTGACACAGAGCCTGAAAGCACCTTCCCCTCCATCTTCATGTGTGCTCCTAGGGCTGCCCTGGGACTCACAGTCCACAGATACTTCATAGGTGGGTGGTGGGAAAAGTCTGTGATGGCCTCATCCTTACCCCGGGCACAGCTCTACAGAGTTGCCAGCAGGGCTCTGTGCTCAGCCTGGCACCTTGGGTCCCAGCTTTCCAACAGCAGAGGGTGACAAAGACCCATGGCTCCCTGTCCCTAGCTCCAGGGCCCGGCCTCTGAGCTCCTGCCCCAGCACCAGCACATTCCTCCAGCACCAGCACCAAGCTGTGAAGCTTGGCCCTTGCCATGTTCCCCTGGGCACCTTCCTGTTGCTCCCAGCCACTCTCTGAAGGACTTTGTCTGTCCCTTCACCAATGCATTGTGGAGTGGCCTTTGCATGCTGGTTGGGCACCTGGATTCACACCCCCTGGCTGGAGCAGGGCTGGTGTTGAGTCTTGGGGTCTCCTCCACCAGTCAGCACAGGCCCCCCCCACCCCGAGGTGTCATTGCAGATGCTTGGAGCAGCCTGTCCTGGGCCTGGGGCCAGGCTGTGCTGCTCCTTGTGGACCCCTAAGCGGCAGGAGGAGGCATCACAGAAGGGCAGCAGGGCACTGGTGGGTGCAGCTCTGGCTGGGGACAGGGACCTGAGCACGTCCTGCAGGCTGCTGGGTGCCCCTGTTCCAGAGAAGGGGGCAGTGCACTGCCCAGCAGCACGTGTGAAGGGACAGTGGTGGCACTGCTGGGGCACAGGACCCTAGGGGCTCACCAGGATGTAGGCAGTTGTGTGCCAACAGGAGGTTGCCAGCCATAGCCAGCACCAGCCCTGCACTTGGCTGCTGGCCCTGGCAGGCAGGGCACTGGGGACACGTCTCCTGCCAGGGGGGTGCAGCAGGAGCTGGCAGAGGAGCTGAGATGATTTGCAGCCTCCTGAGCAGAAAAGCTGGAAGTGGCCTTGCTTTGAAGGATCGGCTGGGGGCTTTGCAGCACAGCTTGCACCTCTCACCTCCTCTGGGTGGCCACAGGCCCCGGGCAGTGCAGCCCTGGGGAGGAAGAGCATCTGGGGACAGGGCTCTCTCAAAGGTCCCCATATGGCCTGGAGCTGCTGGCAGGATGAGCTGGTTCTGCAGCTCGACGTGGCTGTGGGTTTGTGCCCTGCTTTGGGGCTGGGCTGGGCTGGAGGATTCCTCTGAATTATTTCCAGATGGGGATTAATGCACAAAGTGAGTTTGCTGCAGGACAAACAAACCAAAGCTCCTCTGCAAGCTATTAATAAACTGCCTGCTCCTACCCTGCATCTGGCAGCAGCCTGGCCCTGGGTGGGGGCACACAGTGCCCTGCTGCCCTTCAGCCCTTTGGCTGTGGGGCAAAGAGGTGCAGGAGTTCTCTGGGGCTAGGACCACTGGCCCCCAAAATGGGAGAGGAGCTGCCAGGGGGTGCTCTGTGTCCCTGCTCCAGCAGGGGTGAGGTGCTGCCAGCCTTGTCCTCTGGTCTCTTGGTGCCTGCTGAGCTCTGCCAGGCATGGTGGGTACTGGGAGGTGCCACCTCTCCTCTGCAGCCTTCTGCTGTGGGGGTTCAGGCAGCTTTGAAACCAGGGCAGGGATAAACAGGGTGGAGGCAGACTTTGAGCCCTCTCAAACTGGCACTGCCATATCGGGGTGAGGGCAAACAGGTTTGGGGCAGCTGCAGCCCAGCAAGTTCACCTTTCCCACACCTTCTTATGTGGAGGCTCCTGGGTGTCCCCCAGGGTGCACAGAGAGGTGCAGTACCGGTGGGGAGGAGAAGGGTGGCCCACAGGACTCCCACCCCAACCCTCCTCATCTGAGCAGGGCTTGTGGTCTCCTGTCAGGGCCCAAGAGAGCCTGGCCAAGGGCTTGGCTCAGCAGGGTGGCCCATGGCTCCCAGCAGAGCTCCCCACTGAGGACCTCCAGGCATGGAGGGACAGCACAGAAGATAAAGTTGGACCTCCTTGTGGTGTGGTTTAAGCTTTGTTCCACCCCAGCCAGCCAGGAGGGTCCCGGGTCCATAACCCCCCCACCCCCCACCCCCCCTTAGCACAGGGCTGCTGAGGCAGCACGCCTGGGGCAGTGCCGGTGGGGAGGATGGAGGCCAAGAGCTGGGGCCAGGTTTGCTCTTTTCTGGCTTTCCCCCTGCTCTCCAGCCTGCAGGGCACACAAGCAGTTAATGCCGGGCCAGGCAGAGCTGGCTGCTTACCTGGCTGGAGCGGTGCCTGGCAGGGGGAGGGCCGAGGGCACGGCTCGCACCTTGCCAGGGCAGGAATCACTGCAAAAATATTTGCTGAAAAAAGGGCAGCTCCACCCCGGGACAAAGCAGGGCCAGGAGTGCAGCCGGCTCCGGGCTGGCAGAAGGAGCCAGGACATCCATCCGCTCCCCTTGCAGCCGGGCACTGCCCAGCACCTCCGCTCAGCGCCGCCGGGCGCGCCGCGGGGGACGGGCGGGGACGGGCGGCTGGGCAAGGGCACGGGCACCGGGGATCCTGCCCGGGAAGGAGTCCTGGCACCAGAGGCGGGGGAGACCTCGCCACCTTCGTGGGCAGCCATGGGCTGCTGGAGGGTCCCCGGCACGGTGCTGGCCTGCCTGCTGCTCCTGTGCCCGCCGCCCTCACCGGGCTGCCCTGCCGCCTGCCGCTGCTCCCTGGGGGAGGTGGACTGCAGCGGGCAGGGCCTCCACGAGGTGCCAAGGAGCCTGTCGACCAACACCAGCAGCCTGTGGCTTGGCTACAACTTCATCGTGCTGCTGGGGCCACACTCCTTCCCTCCTCTGCCGGAGCTGCTGCTGCTCAGCCTGCCCCACAACCGCCTGGAGATGATCCACAGCCAGGCGCTGGTGGGGCTCAGGGCGCTGCAGGAGCTGGATCTCAGCAACAACTTCCTAACCATGCTGACCCCAGAGACCTTCCTGCCCCTCTCCAGCCTGACCGTGCTCAACCTGGGCAGCAACAGGCTGAGGGAGCTGGAGCCCGGGGTGCTGGAGAACCTGCCCCGGCTCCAAGCCCTCCTCCTGCAGGACAACCCCTGGGTGTGCAGCTGCAGCATCCTGCCCCTCTGGCTCTGGCTCAGCCACAACAGGGAAAAAGTGCAAGGTGAGTGCCCAGACCACCCTGTTCCCAGGTCCCCCACCCACTCCACACTGCCTGCTGATCCCACTGGGGCTGGGGCAGGACCCAGCACCCTGGCTGCCAGCTGCCCATGGTCTTGTGTGGTTGGTGCCTATTGGGGTACAGCAAAGTCCCCCAGATCCCATCCTCAGGCCATGGCAGCTCCAGTGGCTGCCTGGATGGATGCATCCCTGGGTCTGGAATCCGGTGACTGCCTTTGATCCTTAGTCCTTGGCTACCTCCTGGAGAGGAGGGCTGGGCAATGTCCCAGTGACAGGTACCCAACACTTCCCCCAGCAGTGGCACCAGCCCTGCCACGTCAAGGGCAAGGTGTGCTGGGCACCAACCACCTGAAGGACGCCTGTCCACGTGCCAGGGGGGCACTGCTGCTGACTCAGGCAGGACTCAGTGCCTTCAGCCCCCTCCCCAGTGCCTCCAGCCCCCTCCCCAGTGCCTTATCCTGCATTTTTCCCCCCTCAGTCCTCAGTGGGAGACAGCTCTGCCACCAAGGTCTCTCCCTCCACTGCCACCCATTCCTGCTTGCCCCCAGCTTGGGTACACACCTGGCACTTGTGCTGGATGGGACCTTCTGTGGCATCTCCATGCTGGCTGCTCACTGCTCCCCACACCTGTGCCCTGGCAGCCAGGCCTGCCCCATCTACTGTCCTGCCCTAAACCTATTTTCCAGCACTGTGCCCACATCTCCATCCCACCCCCCTCCTGGAGCACAGGATGTGGATGAGCCCTGAACCCTCACTGCTCCTCAGTCTTGGTCAGCCTGGGCCCTGGTGCTGTCTGTCCCCTAGGGGTCTGCCATCCCCTCTGTCCTTGGCCTTGTCCCAGCTGCCCTTCAGCACTGCTTTTCTCTTCCAGAGAAGAATTCAGTCCTCTGCAGATTCCCAGAGCATCTGAACCAATATCCCATCATGGCCTTTGGGAATGAGTCCTTCAAGCAGTGCCAGACCTCACTGTCCACCCAGCAGTACGTCATCTTCTTGGCCATTGGACCCTTCTCCTTCATGGTCAGCATCTTCTTCTGCATCTTCATGGGCTCCATCACCGTGGCCTACCACAACCTGTGCAGGGACCCCCCCCACTGCAGGAGCCCCCACTGCAGGAGGGGACACAAAGGCAAGGCGACAAAGCTTTAGCCCTTCCCCAGCTCCCTGATCCTCACTGCTGTAAACACTGCCCTGTGCACTAGTGAGAGGATCCTCTGCTCCTGGAAATCACTTTTCCTCCTCCCCCCAGTCCCCTGAGATGATGCCAAGCTCCCTCTGCCCTGCTGCCAGGGGGAGCAGCCTTCAGCTCAGCAGAGCCACGGTCTGCCAGCTGCTCTCAGTGCTTTGGGACCTTCCCTGAGGCCACCCTCGGACCTGCACATCCCCTTCCTGGGAGGGACCAGGTGATCCTCCTCCCGCCTACCCTGTCCTGCCCTTTCTGCTGCTCAGGGGCCTCAGTGCATTTTGGGATGCATCCTGTACCTTCCTGTGCCTTCAGGTGCACCCCAGGAGCCCTGTCTGTATCTCAGGATGCACCATGTTCCTCTGGCTGCCTTTCAGTGCACCCCAGGAACTCCATGTGCCTTTGGTCAGCCCAGGAGCCCCTGTGTGCCTTTCAGTGTGCCCCAAAGCCCTCCTTGGGACTTTTGGTGCCTCCAGCACTCCCCAGCTGTCACTCAGTGTCCCCAGCAGCCCTGAGGTGCCTTTCCATGCCCTCAGGACCCCTTGGCTGTCATGCATCGAATGCTATCTGACAGGCATTGCCTTTCAGAGCACCCCAGAGCTCTCTGTGTGCCTTTTGGTGCACCTGAAGATCTCTGGGTGCTGCTGGGGCACTCCAGATCCTCCAGGGGACTTTCAGAAAGCCCCAGAGCCCTCCCTGTGTGCAATATTTCTTTTGGGAGGGTTTTTGTCCTTGAGACAGAGCTACTGGTGCTGAGAAGCCTCAGCCAACAGCCATAACCTGTGGTGAGGCTGAGGTTCAGGGTGAGGGCTGAAAAGAGACAAAGCCTTGAGCTTCCACTGATGTGGTTTGGCAGAGGGGATGCCAAAGGATGGGGGAAGAGGTGCACAGGGGTTTCTCCTCCAGTAGCTTTTTTCCCTAGGCCAAGGCCAAGGGTTGGCTCAGTGATGGGAGCAGGGACCACAAAGCCTGTCTGGGTTCACAGCACAGAGCCTGCAGCCCTTGCTGCTGCCTCAGCTCCCACTGCCCACAGAAAGGGGCTGGGGCTGCCCCTGCATCTCCCTGCCCTGCCACCTCCTGCCCTGCCCTGCAGAAATGCTTCTGCCCAACACTGCATGGAAATGTTGGTGAGAGGTGGCCTGGAAGGAGCTGGAGCTGAGGAGAGCACAAGCTGGGGTGACAAAAGCGTTGCTCAAGGAGGAGCAGCAGCCCTTTCTGGCTTGAGTCCTTACCCTGTGCAAGGCAATGAGATGATTGTGGCCTCCAGCCTCCCTCTGCTCACACAATCTCCTGCCCATGCAGGAGCTGTGGGACAAGGCAGGGCCGTGGCAGTGGCAAGCTCTTGGCAAGGGTTAAATAAATCATGCAGAGAATAAACCAAATGTCACTGTGGCTGTGGCTTGCTCCCATTTGTGCTTTCAGTGGTGCCACACTGCTGGCTTCCCCCCAGCCCAGCTCTTCCTGTGCTGCCTCTCCCCACCAAGGGCTGTGTGGAGCTGGTGAAAGCAGCAGCTCCTCCAGTGATGCACCCAGGATGGCTGCAGGACCTTTGCTGGGGTAAGCCCCCTGCACAGCACCTTTCCCAGGAGCAATCCCAGCTCTCCCAGACCCCTTCTGCTGGCAGCACTCACACCATCCCAGGAAGACCCTGAGGCGTTAGGACCTTGCATGGCATCCTGCAGAGCCACCTAAGCCCTGCTCCTCCTCCCAGGCTGTCCTGAGGCTGTGACCCCACCCCCCATGGAGGTTGTGCTGGTGGTCTCATCTCATGGGGAGCATGCAGCTAATGAGCAATGCTGCTTCCCTTCAGCCCAGGGCAGCTCTGCCTCCCTGCTCTGCAAATCCCTAAGGGCACCTCCCCACAGCTGGCCTGATGTGCAGGGAATTCCCCAGATGCCTCCCTCCCAGCGTTCTGTCCTCTGTGCCTAAGGGACAGCCCCAGTGGCAGTATCCCAGCTGGACCCCAGGAGCTGGGGAGCTCAGCAGTGGCAGGGGACAGTTTTCCCCAGAGCCAGGTGCCATGGTGCTGCCATTTGGACCATTTCAGGCTGTTCCCAGCTCTGCTGTGCCAGGCTTGTCTCCCTGCACTGGTTCTGGAGGCTGTTCCCAGCCCTGCTGTGCCAGGCTTGTCTCCCTGAACTGGCTGTGGAGGCTGTTCCAGCCCTGCTGTGCCAGGCTTGTCTCCCTGCACTGGCTCTGGAGGCTGTTCCCAGCCCTGCTGTGCCAGGCTTGTCTCCCTGCACTGCCTCTGGAGGCTGTTCCCAGCCCTGCTGTGCCAGGTTTGTCTCCCTGCACTGCCTCTGGAGGCTGTTCCCAGCCCTGCTGTGCCAGGTTTGTCTCCCTGCACTGGCTCTGGAGGCTGTTCCCAGCCCTGCTGTGCCAGGTTTGTCTCCCTGCACTGCCTCTGGAGGCTGTTCCAGCCCTGCTGTGCCAGGTTTGTCTCCCTGTACTGCCTCTGGAGGCTGTTCCCAGCCCTGCTGTGCCAGGTTTGTCTCCCTGCACTGGCTCTGGAGGCTGTTCCAGCCCTGCTGTGCCAGGTTTGTCTCCCTGCACTGGCTCTGGAGGCTGTTCCCAGCACTGCTGTGCCAGGCTTATCTCCCTGCACTGGCTCTGGAGGCTGTTACAGCCCTGCTGTGCCAGGTTTGTCTCCCTGCACTGCCTCTGGAGGCTGTTCCAGCCCTGCTGTGCCAGGTTTGTCTCCCTGCACTGGCACTGGAGGCTGTTCCAGCCCTGCTGTGCCAGGCTTGTCTCCCTGCACTGGCTCTGGAGGCTGTTCCCAGCCCTGCTGTGCCAGGTTTGTCTCCCTGCACTGGCTCTGGAGGCTGTTCCCAGCCCTGCTGTGCCCAGCCCTGCTGTGCCAGGTTTGTCTCCCTGCACTGGCTCTGGAGGCTGTTCCAGCCCTGCTGTGCCAGGTTTGTCTCCCTGCACTGGCTCTGGAGGCTGTTCCCAGCCCTGCTGTGCACTGGCTCTGGAGGCTGTTCCCAGCCCTGCTGTGCCAGGTTTGTCTCCCTGCACTGGCTCTGGAGGCTGTTCCAGCCCTGCTGTGCCAGGCTTATCTCCCTGCACTGGCTCTGGAGGCTGTTCCAGCCCTGCTGTGCCAGGTTTGTCTCCCTGCACTGGCTCTGGAGGCTGTTCCAGCCCTGCTGTGCCAGGCTTATCTCCCTGCACTGGCTCTGGAGGCTGTTCTAGCCCTGCTGTGCCAGGCTTGTCTCCCTGCACTGCTCTTCAGACTGTCCCCATCCTGGCCTCCTGGAATGGTGATGTCCCTCCCCACAGGACCTTCCCCTTGCTCCTGGCCTTTCTCCCCACTGTGTTCTCCATCCCTCCCAGTCCCTCCACCATTTCCTGCTGGCAAACCTCGCAGCAGTGCTGGGTGAGGCTGTGATTCAGCCCAGGGCTCCCTGCCAGCTTTGCCAGGAGGCAGAGAGGGAAAGAGGCAGACGGCAGTGGAGGGAAGCACTTCATGATCCAGTCGAGACTTTACTGAGCTCTTTCAACACCTCGGCACTAATGTGACACTGACGTGGAGAGGAGGATGGGTCCAGGTCCTCAGCTGGATCCAGATGAACTTGATGGAGCCACTGATGGAGCATCAGGGGGATGATGCTCACAGACCTCAGCTGCTGGCTGGAAGTCCTGCTGCAGAGGCTGCCCTTGGGCTGGGCTGGGGCAAGGAGAGGGCAGCTCACGCCCTGGGGCTCGGTGCCATGCTGCAGGTGGGTTTTCTGCCTTCGCAGTTGGGAGGTGGTGCTGCCCATGCACGTGCTCTCGCTGCTCACCACCAGCCTGGCTGGTGCCAGATGCTTCCCCAGCACTGGTGTTCTCTGTGCCCGCTCATGGTGCCCACAGGGAAGGTGCTTGGGGGTCCTGGCACATGGGCACACACACTTGAGGAGAGGAAGGTGTGGGGAGGAAGGGCATCAGCTTGTCTCCTTTGGTTTGCTTCTCCTGATCTGAGGGCTGGTTTCCACGTCTCCAGGCTCAGGCAGGTGCAGCCACATGAGCTGGGGCTTCAGGGCCGCTGTGGGAGCTGCTGGCAAGCTTGAGCTGCAGGTGAGTGTGGCAGGGAAGCTGGCAGTGCCTGCTGTGGACACTGCAGCACACAGCAAGCCACGACCTGCCAGCAGCATCTCTCCTTGCATTGCTGGTGCTGAGGCAGTGTGGAGCTTGGCTAAAGGTCAATGCAAACATCCAGAGATATTCCAGGCCAGGAGAGGCACAGTGTGAGAGCTACATGCTGGCCACGGCCAGGTCCTTGGGACATCTGTTGTGCCGGAGAGGAGGGGA
Source organism: Melanerpes formicivorus (assembly GCF_026170545.1). NCBI lineage: Eukaryota > Metazoa > Chordata > Aves > Piciformes > Picidae > Melanerpes > Melanerpes formicivorus. Next base: position 1,337,227 of record NW_027142429.1, read on the forward strand.
ACCAGGATCTTGGCTGATGGCATGTGAGGAACTCCAGAGTACCAGGTGTAGCACGGGGGTGCGAGCTGCAGGGCTGGGAACAGGCCATGTCGTAGCCACAGGCCGATGGGAGGGAGGAAGAGGAGGGGTTCAGCCCCTGCGAGGAGCAGAGCACACACCTTCCACGCGTGCCCAGCCTGCCCAACCGCTGCGGCTGCTCCAGCTGCCTGGGGCCACCGGAGCAGATCACCCTGGAGCCCTCCGCGGTGGGGAGAGACGTGGAGCTCGTCTGAGGGGCCCTGTGCTGGGGAGCCTGGAGCCTGCAAAGTGAAGCACACCTTTGTGTTCTGGCACCGGCTCTTCCCCGCGGGGGGGGGGTGGGAGAGCAGGCCCCATGTGCCGTTCGGAGTCCTTCCCCCTTGCACGCAGCCAGTGGGTGGCGACGCTGGGTCTGCAGCAGCGCTCTCTGTGCAGCGAAGTCCAAACCGTGCCCTGGGTCTGCTGCGCGCTCTGGGGCAGGAGCAGGGCAGCAGGGCCTGCGGAGGGAGGGAGATATACAATGGAGTCACCGTGTACGGATGAAGGATGCGTTCCTCCCGTCTCACCCAGAAGAACCCATCAGCGTCCCCCGGAGCGGCAGCCCTGGCTGTGCCCTCCTGCTGTCTTGGGCAAGGACTGATGGCGCTGGGGGAGAAGGTCACACCACAGTGCTGACGGAGGGGTCGGAGAGGTTGAGCTGGCCGGTGATGTCGGTGGGGTGGTACTGCTGCAACACACAAAGACACAGACAGAGGAGGAAGAAGAGTTAGGCAGCTCTGGCTCTCGTCCCCCCGCCTCTGCTCACAGCCCAGGGGTCCCTGCAGGGTATCTCTTGGGGGTGATGCACCGGCCCCACACCCACCACGGGGGGTGGTCCCCTTCCCCCTCCAATCCAAAGCTTGTGCAGAGGTCGCTGCAGACACTCTCCAAGCACCCTGGAGCTGGGCAGGGAGGAGGCCCAGGAGCGTGGCACAGCTCCTGCTGAGCGAGCCCCTCGCTGCCCAGGGACCACTATGAGACATAGCCCACAGCTGAACCTGTGTTTGGAGGGTCTGGCTGGCTTTTGGCAGCTCTCTGGTGCCAGATCAAGCTGTGCTTCGAGGCCAGGGCGTTTCACCTCCTTGCTGGAGTGCCTGTGCTGTGACTGTGTCCTTCGTGCGGGTGAGGGACGTGTGTGCGTGGGGACTTGCGACAAACCGTGGCACTGATTGCTGACGTGAAAGTAGAGCCTTGCGCTGGGGATGTGGCCTGGGCCTGGGGCTCTGTGCTCCATGTAGATGTGGGGGCTTGGCAAACACTCCCTGGGAGACACTTCCCGGCTACAGCCTCCCCAGCAAGCACATGGGAAGAGCAGAAACAACCTTCAGTGGGCAAGAGGTAAAAAAAAGACCTTCCTGCCCAGGCAGAGATTTGCAACTGGGCAGTTATTTTCTCCCTTCCTCTTTCCACACTCCCTTCCTCTCCCAGTTCCACTCTCCTGACTCCAAACCCTGAGCTGGAAGCCCTGTCCAGCCCTGCTGCGGGAGCCGGTGGCACAGAGCACCCTGCGCTGCTGTCTGGGGACCTAAATTGGTGCCAGGACAGGGAAGGGGCTCAGTGGGTCTCATGTGCCGCAGCACGGACCCTCTGCAGCGCCATCTGCCCAGTCCTTGCACCACGCTACCCGGGAGGGCTGCCCTTCTGCTGGGCTCCCAGGGGGCTCCTCGGGGGCAGGATGTTGCCCGCCGCGTGTTGGTCAGTGGTCACCGAGGCTGCCCCCGCGGTGCCGCTGGCAGCTCTGGCACTGTGGCTACCCTGCGTGGCCCTGCACCCCACCTCCCACCACGGGGAGGTCTGGGGTCCCCCCAAGCGTCACGTGGGGCCCTCATGGCTGCCCTGCTCTGCCTGGTTTTGTGCTTCAGCAGGACCCCTTGGTGGGGAGTTGCTGGGGCAGGGGTGGGAGCCAGCCTGCTCCCATCTCTCTGGGACACGTGCTGGGAGCGCGCTGACACCCGGGGGGGCCTCTCCTGGGCTCATCCTCTGATTTCAGGGACCAACTTCAACGAACATGGAGCCTCTGGGAGCTTCCCTGCCGTGGCCTTGCTCTGCCGACGCCTCTGCCGTCGCCCTCGTGCATGGCCGAGGCGCTTCCGACGCCGCTCTGCCGCCCTGTGGGGGGAGCTTTTTGGGGCTGATCCATCAGCCCACCAAAAAACCTCCCTGTCCCCACAGCGGGTGCAGCCGCCCCCTCCTCCTGCAAATCTGGGATGCCGGCTGAAGGCAATCTTCCCTTTCCATAGCAACACTGGGGGGGGGGGGTGGGGGGTGGGGGGAGGCGTGCGCTGGCGGGACGGGGGCTCGGCTCCCGCAGGGAGGAGAGGCGAATGGGAAAGGGGAGAGGCAGTGTGGCTCTGGGGCAGGGGGAAGGAGGGAAGCGGAGACAGGAAGGGGCAGAGGGAAGGACGTTGGCGAACATCTCCTGCCTGATGCAAGCGGTGGGGGAAAGCGATGTGTGGGGTGGCTGGGTGCAGGTGTACGTGCTGCTGCTGCTGCCGCGGCGAGCAGGGCTGGGGGGTGAGGGGGTGAGGTGAGGCGGCGGGGGCGCGGGGTGGTGTGTCTAGCAGGGCAGGCTGGGGCGTTCTGGCCTCTCTGCACAGCTCCAGGGGGTGGGAAACGATTCAAACCAACCAAGAGAAATGAGGAGATCTGGCCAGGAAAAAAAAATTAAAATACAAGAGCATGGCTTTGGTTTTTTTTTGTTGTTTTTTTTTGGTGTGGTTTTTCTTTTTCTTTTATCGATCTGAAAGCAATATCTCCTCCAATCACAGATATCACAGGGTTCACATTCTCATTCACTTTGTTGTTTTGCTCGGGAGTTTTTGTTTTTGTTTTGTTTGTTTGTGTAGAGTTCATGCATGCAATTTTTTTGTTTTTTTTTTAATCATAAAAAAATTTGAAGAGGGGAAAAAAATAAAAGGATAACCGTTGAGAAAATAAAAAGGGGAAGGGAAAAGGGAAAAAAAAAGGAAAAGGGGGGAAAAAAAAAAGGAAAAGGAAATAAAAGGCATAAAAAAACACTAAAGAAAACCACAACAAAGCAAGAAAATTGTCATCTCAAAAAATAAAATGATGTGGAAGGAGGACTAATGCTAGAAGCACATCTCAGGAACTCAGGGCAAAGAGTTGACAAGGGGGTGGTGCAATCATCCCCCCCCCAAAACCAAACACCCTGAAGGCAAAGAAATGGATCGATAACCAACTGCAGGAGAGGCTCAAACATGTTGGAGGGATGGAAGTGAGGTGAAGGCACCGAAAAAAACAACACACCTTTCAATGGCAAGTCAGGAGGAAAAGAAGAGACAAGAACTCAATGTGTCTTTAAAAAGAACAAAAAATAAAGATAGTTTTAAACAAAAAAATTATGACTTTGACCTAATCTGGGCTCAGATGGAAGCTCCTGGCTGGTGGAAGATTGTTCTGGAAGGATTTTGATGGGGGGGGAAGGTTTCCTTTAGAGAGATAGAGATAGTTGTGGGGTGTTTTCTTTCAGTTAAAAATTAGGGTTCCAGCTAAATGCAATCTTGCTGTAGAAAAGCTCAGCTTGGTTTCAAAAGAAGAAGAATAATTTAAAGAGAAAAAATGAAAGTAAAAACAAGAAACAAAAAGAAAGAAAATCGGTTGTCTTTGACCTACTTTTTGCTTCTTTACGGCCCAAAACTAGGCTGCTGGTCAGCCAAGAAGCGTTTGGCTTTGGGGCTGCTGATCCTTCGCTCAAAAGGTGACCTTTTCCACGAACCCCCCCTCGCTTCTCCACCAGCTCTGGCACCATCCCCAGGGCTGCAGGGCCAGCGGCGGCCCCGGCTCGGCGGTGCCGTGGCGGCGCCGTGCCAGGGGAGGACGCCCGCGGGGCTGGCGGAGCGGCTCTGCGCTGGGGGGGCGCTAAGGGACCTGTGCACCTGGTGACGTGTCTGTAGGGAGTGTGCCGCTCGGAGGGTGTCTGTGTGGTTTGTGCGTCTCACATGGCTTCTGTGGGGTTGCAGGAGCGTGGGTGGCTGCGATGGATGGAGTGCGCCAGCGCTGCCAGGGCTACTCGAGTTGCAGGAGCTGCCTATGGGGAACACATGCATCTCCTCCTGGGGCGGTGGGGATGATGTGCCGCGGAGAGGCTGTGCAGCTCGGGTGATGGTGGGCGCTAGGACGTTCAGAGTGGGGCGGTAGCTTCCCAGGGCTGTCTTGGCTCCATGGTGCCAGCCTGTCTCTCTGGCACTCCTGAGGGACCATTCTGCAGGGCTGCAGAGCAGAATCCATTTTTAAAACTCTCGACAACGCAAAGGAAAGAAGCAAGGCCACCAGGTTTGCGTCTTTCGCTGGCTAGCGGGGACAGCCCATGGGGCTGGGGTCAGCCTGGCCTTCCAGCCCCATGGGCTCTCAAGCCTTGCCCGTCTGAGACCTGGTGTGGGCCCGCGGCTCTGCTGAGCACCAAGAAACAGAAGCTCCTCGCTGCTTGCTCATCTTTACAAGGCCCCCAGGCAACGTGTCCCAGCATGCTACGTACTTATGGGGCCTTCCACAGCGGGAGGGCGCTGGGGTCTCTGAGCCAGGGCTGCTGCATGGAAGCGGAGGGCACCCAACGGCAGGCGGTGACAGGAGCTGGAGGCAGCACCTTCCCGCTGGCCGCTCGCCCGCGGAGCAGCCAGCAGCTCTGCCCAACATCACCACAAAGCTTGCTCCACCACGGGCCTCCTGCAACAGCTGCACCTCGGACCTGCTAGCTCCACCTGGGCTGCAGTGGCCTGGATGCTGGCATCGCTACCCTGCTCTTGACCCACCTAACCTGTTCCCTGAGGAACGTGTCCTGAGACCCTGGCCGTGTTGCCCCATGGTAGGCAGAAGTCTGTGACAGGCTTCTAGGCAGTGGGGCATCATTGCCCATAGCTGCCTCACAGGTGCAGCTGCCCTCAAGGCAGGGGTCATCTTCTGGGATGAGTGGGGACATCTTCCTCCACAACTCAGTTGCCAAGAAGAGCATGGCTGGCACCCCAAGCATGGAGAGCCTTATGTTATGCTGGTCCCTAGCAGGTGAGGGAAGGGGAGAGCAGGGCTCCACCACTTGCCCAGGTGATTTCTGGTGCAGGTGACTCCTGGATCTGGTTGGCTCAGGGCTCTGGGGTGCTCCTACCCTGAGACTGAGTGGTGTGGAATGGTGTGGTGTAGGGTGGATGTCACACCATGGAGAAAGCCTGGGCCAGAATGCTTCGCTGAAGATGGAGCAATGTGGGAGCTAGCAGCTGCCCTATTGTTCCTGGGTTCTTCTCACCTGACATGCCCACTGTGAGGCTGCCCCTCTCCCCCCCGAGCCCTCTGCACTGTGATGGTCCTCTTCCAGGACAGGATCCTTTGCTTTCCTAACTGTGGAGTGGTTCAAACACAACAGAATTTGGTGGTCTGCTCAGGACATGCTGAGGGTTTCCCCACCAGATCTTTCTGGTTTTTTTTCTCCCATTTTTCTTTGCACCCCACATGTCCCTCCTTCTCCTCACTCTTCCCACTTTCTACCCCCTGCACCACCCACCCCATCACTGTCTCTCTATTTGAGGCTCAGGCCACAAAGACACAACCTGCAACCTTCCTGCAAAGCTGCTTGGGGGTTGCAGCAGTGAGGAGGAGGTACCCTAGACATGGGAACATCACTGGCACAAGGTGCCACCCAGGGAGCATGAAGGCAGTGCAGGAGATGACAGGGATGCCCCATGGGGCACAGGGCCAGAGTGTGGGTGTTCCCCCCATACCCTCCAGGCTTCGAGGTGACAGCAAAAGGAGCACTTTGTGTGAGATGGTGGCAGCCGAGCCCTGCCGAGGGCTCAGCTGTCCCCGGGGCAGTGTCCCGGGGTGCTGCAGGAGCTTCTCTGTCTGGAGCCTGCATTGGTGCCAAAGGCAGTCGCTTCCCCTTCGCACGCAGCGCCGTGGCCCCGAGACCCCTGCGGTATCGCAAGCTGCCGCCCGAGGCGCCCCGAGCCGGCGGCCGGGGCTGAGGCATCCCAGCACGGGGGTGCCGCACGTCCTCACGCTGCCACCGGCCCCCCGTCCCCGCCGTGCCTTAGGCAGCCTCGGCGGGGAGCCTGCTCCCAGCAACCCGGGGCAGAAAGCAGCCGGTGGCCCCCGGGGGAGGCTATTTCGGCGAGCCCGCGGCGCCGGGAGGTCGGGCGGCAAAACGCAGCGGCCGCTGCCACACGAGACAACAGAGTAGCCACAGTGCAGAGTGTCATACAACAGACGGCAACATGCAGAGGGACACCGGCTCAGTCCGACAGACCAACAGCCCGACCTGACGCGGGGGTGTCTGAAGCTCCAGCACGAGCAGACACTTTTGCACATCTGGGAACAGCTGGCTTTGAGAGGCAGCAATTTGGCAATTTTCTCTGGTTACCTGCGAGCAGTTTTGAGTTTGGGTTTGTTTTTTTTTTGGTGTTTGTTTGTTTGTTTTGTTTTGTTTAACTCCGAGGCGGAAAGCAGGAGCTCGGCCCCAGGCTGGGGGGGGCTTTAACCCCCCCTACCTCTTTCAAGCCTTTTGTGTCTCTGCTCTGACTGCTGACGATAACCAGAGACAGCTGTCACTCCTGTGCCCAGGACTAACGCCCCCGACTGCTAATTGTCACAAACAAAAATCACATGGAGAGAAATGTGACACGGCAATGGCTCTGGGTGAGGTGACAACGGTGCCCAAAGGAAATCAGGGGGTGATCGGTTCGGGTCGGGGTTTCGTTTGGTTGTTGTTTGGTTCTTTTTTGTTGTTGTTGTTGTTTTTCTCTCTCTTTTTTTTTTTTTTTTTTCTTTAGGCATACAATGACAAACAAGGAACAGGAACACTCAGGGACAAAAACCAAAACCAAAACCAACCATAAATAGAGAAAAGAAATAGGAAAGAAAGGGGAAAAAAAAAAAAAAAAGAAGAAGAAAGAAACCAAAACCAAACCAGATGTCATCGGTTTCGAGAGGTCAGCACCGGTAAAGGTGAGCGAAGCACAGAGAGGAACATCAGAAATCATCCAGGCAAAAAAAGGAAAGGAAAGGAAAGAAAAGAAAAGAAAGAAGAAAAGAAAGCAAACAAAAAACCCCAAACCAAAAGGGAAAAAAAACCAAATCAAAACCAAAACCAAACTGAAACAGAAACTCAGTTGCATCTCCCAACTCATCACAGGACTCCAAGCCACCTGCTGCCTGCCCTCCAGGATCCCAGCATCCTTTCAGGTACACGGGCTGGCTGACTGACTGACTGACTGACTGACTGGTGACGAACATGAGCTGTGCATGTACACTGGCAGCTTCGGGATGGGGGTGTGGCAGTCGATGGGATGGCAGAAGAGAGAAAGAGAGAGAAAGAGAGAGGGCAGAATTGTTCTTCTTCCTCTTACCGTATCCTTGGAGGACCTACGTCTCTTGAAGCTGGAGGCCAGGGTGGAGGTGATGGACCTAAAAGTGGCTTTCTTTTTAGGGTCAGGTTCTGCTCTACCACTTTTTCTATCCTAAAATGAATATGTATAAGTGATTAGATCTCTAGTGTGCTGTTTGAAACGCTAAACCTATTTGAATACTGCCCCGTGTCATGTCCTTCATTCAGGTGAGAAAGCTACTGGAGGCGTCCTTTCACTCCCAGTCCTCCAAGGGCCTCCGTGACCCACGGCTACAGCGCGGCCACCTCACTGCTGCAGCTACCGGCGCCGGCCACACGCCGGGAGCGCTGCGAACCCCCGCGGGGAGTAGCCCTGCTCTCCTGGGTCGTCTGCCTCCAGGCTCGCACAGCTGACCTGGCTTCCTGGGGAGGATGCTCTGCCTGGGGAGGATGCTCTGCCTGGTGCCCTGCCCCTGGCTTCCACTGCTAGCCTGGCCAGACCGAGAGGTGGGGACGCTGCACCTACCGCTAGAGAGAAAAAAACAAAAACCAAAAACCAACACAACCAAGCAACAACAAAAAAGAAAAAAAAAGAAAAAAAGAAACGACCAACCGAAAAAAAACCACAAGGTATCGCTCAGGGCCTTTGTCTGAGGCTGAATCCTAGTGCCACAAGAGAGAGAGAGAGAGAGGACTGCATCGGAAGAGAAGGAGTCATTGTATGAACAGTCTGTTGGTTAAAAAAAAAGAAAAAAAAGAAGAAGAAGAAGAAGAAAAAGAAGAAGAAGAAGAAGAAGAAAAAAAAAAAATGCATCCAAAAAATTCAGATGGTGCAGCTCTGCGAAGCCAGACGGGGTTGTTGCTGGTGGTGGTGGTGGTGGTGGTGGTGGTGGTGGTTTGTCTTTGTTCCAAAAGGAAAAGAGGTTAAGAAAATTGAAAAAAAAAAAAAAAAGAAAAAAGGAGGGGGGGAAAAAAAAAGGAGGGGAAAAAAAAGGAGGGAAAAAAAAGGAAAAAAAAGGGGGGAAAAATAAAAATAGTAATAATAATAGTAATAATAATAATAGTAATAAAAATAGTAATAATAACGGTATTCAAAGGAAATTGGAAGGTAAAAAGGATACGAAAAATAAAAGAAAAAGTAACCAAAGGAAAAGAAAGGGAGGAGGCAAAGCATCAGCACTATGATGTCATCAGGGTCGGGATGAACTCAAAGGGGAAACAGAACTGAAAAATGTAGGCATTGGTGTGAGCGAGTCGGACCTGGTTGGCGCAGGCGGGGAGCACCAGCCGCCACGGCGCGGGGGCCGCCAGCCGCGGGGACCGGCCGCACTCGGGGGCGGGCGCTGACAACGGTTCCTCCCCAATTGCTTTCGTGCCAATGAGTGAGACCTTGCCGACGGGGGACGGAGTGACCAGGTCTGGCTCTGCTACCGCACGGGGGTAACCAAAATGTATCCCGCTGGTGCGTAGAGCATGCTCGGGGATACATTTGCTCCTCCTTCTCAGTTCTCTCTTTTGCGGACATGCACAAACGGAAAAGGAAAGCAAAGATGAATGGAATGAAAATGTCTTTTTTTTCTCTTTTTGTTGTTTTTTTTTTTTTCTCTTTTTCTTCCCATGGCATCTCGGGGAATAGCCATGGCAAAACTCTGATTCCTTACCCCTCCCCCCCCAAAAAAAAAAAATACCACAAAAAAACAACAACACCCCGTTATTTTTGTTTGTTTGTTGGAACAAATAAATCTTTCCACTTGCCTACCTTCTAGCAATGTACCAGATACTAGTGCTCTGACGTTTCCTCCTGTGGAAAAGTCTCACAATGTCAAACGGCTCTGTTACCATGAGGCTGTTTTACCCCCGCAGGGCAGCATGCTTTGACTCACAGTCCCACAGACCTCTGCCCAAGGACCCAGCGCAGTGCTTTCTAGAAGGTTGGCAAGTGAAAAACAAAAATGGCAGTGCGGCTAAAGTGTGCTCTGTCCCAGCAGCCTGAACCCCCTTCGGTGCTGCCGCTTGGTCGGAAGCAAAGGAGGAAAAAAAAACAAAAAAGAGGAAAAGGAAAAAGGAAAAACGAAAAAAGGAGAAGAAGAAGAAGAAGAAGAAGAAGAAGGAAAAAAGGAAAAAGAAAAAAAAAATCTAGAGGAATGGCTTTGCTTTTTTTGTTTGTTGTTTTTTTTTTTTTCCCCAGACTCTGATCAGTGACCTGAACCCAGCGAGCTCTCAGGGTACAGCAGCCTGGTCTCCTGCTTCCCCTCGCTGCTCTCGGGCAGGCGGCTCCCGCCAGGGCAGCCCTCCCCGCATGCCCCAGCCAGCGCTGCTCCTGTGGGCCACCGCTCCGGGTCCTCCTGGGGTCCCCGAGCCTCTGTCTCTCTCTGTCACCGACTGGCTCTGCTGCCCGCGGCAGGCTCCTTTAGTCACCTAAAGGATCTCTTGCTCTTTGCACGCCGGTTTGCTTCCCCGAGGAAAAAAAATAGCACTCCAGGCAATTCAGACAGAGCCTCCAGCTGCCCTAAACTGGGGTTCAGGGGCACCGTGGGGCTCAGCCCCAAAAGCAGCAGGGTAAGGGAAGTGTGAAGCTGGTGGCACACGGATGTGCCCGCGGCTCGGTGTCATTGCCAGCGACCACTGACCCTCCTGGGCTCCCCAGCCTGAGCAGCACGGGGGTGTTTCAGGGACGGGAGAAGCCAGGGAGAGCGATGGCCCCAGGGAAGAGGCCGGGGGGAGCCTTGGCACTGACAGGCACCGGCCTCAGTGGCTCCCGTGTGGGGAGACGTCCTTGTCTCCAAATGACTAGAGCACGCACCACCTCTTTTTGGAGTCAGTCCCGGTATGGCAAGGCTGTGACAAGGGCTACCACATCCCCAGGGAGAGGGCAGGAGGAGAAAGCGATGGGAACCATCCCTGGAGCATTTCTCCAGCCGAGCACTGGGCAGGGATGCTCAGTGGCAGCAGCTTACCCCTCCCATCTGCTGGTGAGCGCAAAAGGAGCTGTGCCGGCACCACTTGCTCGGCCAGGACAAGACATGGCTCTGGCACGTGGTCCCCAGAAGAGCAAAGTCCCCATCCTGAGAACCACTTGGGGCATTCGGGCCAGGTCTCTGTCCCAGCCGCAGCTGCGCGCAACAACCGCCGGGGGGAGATGGCATGGACCAACAGCAGCTCCCAGGGAGGAGGCAGGGACCCTACCCTACGGCTTGCCCAGGAACGCCCGGCTGGAGCTGCTGGGGTGCGGGACAGAGGGCCCCAGGCTAATCCGCAGCTCTGCAGTCACTGGTGTGGTGAAGGGATGGAGAACGCACCTGGTGGAGATGTGCTCTAGAAACGGTTTGTCCTACCTGCAGGTTTTTCCTCCACACATTAACGGCCGCAAACGCCAGCTGCATCTGCTTCCTCCGCGCGTCCTTATGCCTTTTGTAAGCTATCTCTATGAATATTAAAAATATCCCGGCCACAATACCTCCAGCCACCAGCATAAACACACCTGAAATAAGCAGCAAAGTTACAGGGGGCAATGGAAACGGCAGCACAGCACCCGCCCCCCACCACCCTCCCCACCCCCACACTTCGCTTCCTCCGCACCGCGCTCGCCAGCAGGGAGCAGCTGCCAAGCCAGGGTCCCTCCGGCCCCACCGCCTCCATCCCCTCCCCCCACCGCCCCGCGGCAGTCCTGGAGGGGCCAGGGATGGGAGTTCAGCAGGGCAGGGCAGGTGCTGCGGGTTGGGCGCCTGCAGTGGTGGGCAGGAAGGTGCTGGCCGTCCGTGCAAGCTGCTGTCGGTGGGTCGGGCACGGGGCAGCGGCTGTGCTTAACGATGCCAGCTGGGGTGGGCATGGTGTGTTGGGTGCTGCGCTGAGCACCAGGGCAGCCGTCGTGCCCTGCGGCTGTGGGGTGATTTGCATCAGAAACTCAGCTCTGGTGCTCCTGTTTGGCGCACAGGGGAGGGCAGCCGGGCACAGAGCTCTGTGCCGTCCTCAGTCTGCTGCAGCCCTCGGGGCTGACATTTTGGGAGTGGTGTCTTGAGGAGATGGAGCAAAGTGCCCCCTCTCTCGGTGCTCCTGCCCTGGCTGGTGGTACCGGTGAGGCTGGGGTCCCATCAGACATCACCACGTCAGCTGGCTGAGGGACCAGCAGCATCAGATGGCTGCAGAGGGAGAGCTTGTCTGGGGGAAGTTGCAATCTTTGCAAAGGGGAACCAAGAACAAGCACCTCTGATACATTACCTCCTCCTGCCCCCTGCCCAGGGGAAGGTAGGACATGCTCCCCAGATCAGGGGGGCTGCCCCTTGCCCCCAGCCCCCTCCCACAGCAGGGTCCTTGCTCGCACCTCCCCTGAGGCGCTGGTCCCCTCTCCCTGTCTTGGTGACAGCTCTGATGGCACCGTGACAGCTGCAGTCTGGCCACGGCAGAGGGAGGGCAGCAAGGTCCTAGGCAGGACAGTCCCACCGGTGAGAAAGCCACCCCAGGGAGGGGGAGGGGAAGCTTCGCAGAGCAGCTTCGGACAAGGGGGGGGGTGGGGTGGAGCCCAACTCGGCAGCCTCCCAGCGCCAGGAGAGCACAAACCCAGAAGCGGCAGAGCTTGGCCCGAGAGGAGAGCCCCGGAGAGGAGAGTGTCTGGAGCGAAAGCAGGCCCCCAGCCCAGAGGAAGAAAGAGGTTTGCAGAACAAACCTGCCATGTTCTCAAAGGTGAGTGTTGCTGGGGCATTGCTACGGGAGTCACACTCCTGATACCTCACCCAAGTCTTGTCCAAATCCTCCATGAAGCCGTTCTCGTGGGACCTGCCAGCACAAGGAGACAGGACAGAGAGGTCAGTGGGGGCCGGCAGCAGGCAGCTGGGGCACACATGCTCGGTGCCTTTATGCCCCTTGTCCCCTTCATGCCCCTTGTGCCTTCATGCCCACCCAAAGCCCTGGTGTGTTTGTGTTTGCCCCTGTGTGTGCACGGAGGGGTTTTGCACAGAGGGGTGTGTGGCTTGTCTGCAGGGGCTGCCTGTGCCAGTGTCTACCATGCTGTCTCAAGCCACCCACAGCTGCTCAGTGCCACTGCCCCTTGTCTGAGAGCCCCAGAGCTGGCCAGGTGCTGCCAAGAAGAGCCACAGGTAAGCTCAGTCCCAAGGAGAGGGATGGAGCTGAAGCGGGTAGGCAGGGCTCAGAGGGAAGCTGCAGAGAGCTGACACCAGCCACATCCCTGGTGCCCTCCTGCACAGTCCCCCCACCCACCAGGGCCACCTGGGAGCTCAGGCACTGCTGGCCCCCATCCTGTCTGCTGATCACCAGCACCCTCTAGATCAGGGCAGGGGCAAATCTGCTGCCTGGCTGTGCATGGTGAGGGCTGGCACTCCCCAGCAACCTGATATCACAGCTTGGGAGCAACCAAACCATGCCACCTGCCTGACATGCAGGGAGGGGGGTGGGCACAGAGCACACCCCCCACCACAGGTCCCCCTGCACCCTCCTCCCTCTTGCTCTTGGCATGTCCTCACTGCCTGCCTAGGCCACCTGCAGCCCTGGGCTTCCACATGGTCTCCCAGCAGGACACCAAGGGCTCCTCCTGCCTCTCCAAGCTCCTCACATTGTGGTCCCAAATCCCATCTGTGCTGCTGCCACCATCACCATGGTAAGATCACCCCATGGACAGGGTTCCATGGCTTCTTATGTTACCCTTAGCCATAGAATGATAGAATTGTTTTGGTTGGAAGAGGCCTTTCAGATTAGCAGGTCCAACCCTTAGCCTGGCACTGCCAGGTCACCACCAAACTATGGCCCTCAGCACCACACCTACACAGCTCAGAAACCCCTCCAGGGATGGGGCTCCAGCACTGCCCTGAGCAGCCTGGGCCAGGCCTTGACAAACCTTTTGGGGAAGAAATTGTTCCTCATGTCCAAATTAAACCTCCCCTGGTGCAACTTGAGACCATTTCCTCTCACCCTATGATTTGCTACCTGGGAGCAGAGCCCAGCCCCCACCTGGCTCCAGCCTCCTCTCAGGGAACTGTAGAGAGCAATGAGGTCTCCCCTCAGCCTCCTTTCTCCAGACAAAACACCCCCAGCTCCCTCAGCTGCTCCTCCCCAGCCCTGTTCTCCAGACCCTTCCCCAGCTTGGTTGTCCTTCTCTGGACTTGCTCCAGCCCCTCAAGGTCCTTCTTGGAGTGAGGGCCCAAAACTGAACCCAGGATCTGAACTGCAGCCTCATTGTCCTGCCTGCATCCTGTCCATCCTCTCAGGCCTTTCATCTTCCTGTCTTGGGCAGGACCCTGGTGGCTTCTGACCCTGTCCCTTCATCAGATTCATTTCTCAGGTCTCCTTCTTTCCACCTGCTGCTTCCCAGCTGCCTGTTCCTCCTCACATGTCTCTGTCTATACGGAGTGTGGCATGTCCCTGCTTTTACTTGTGACATCAGACTGGCTTGGGGCACCCATGCTGCAGCCAGCACTGCTATAAAAGCCAGAGCTGGACTCAGCTGGGGTCCTGGTGCTCCTCTGTTTAACAGGAACAGCCAGAGTTGAAAGAAGAACCCCGGGGAAGATGGAGCTGCTGGCCAAGCTGTTGCAGGAAGGAGTGGGGAGATGGCAGCAGCCCTGCCCACTGCTGCACCCTGCTGCCTGCTCACCAGGGCCTGGTGCTGGGTGGCCCCAGGGCTGCTCTCTGACAGCTCTGACCATACTCCCGAGGCTCAGCACAGCTTCTGCTTCCTGCCTTGTTCTGCCCTGGCTGCCTGCCCTGCCCCTGCTCTCTGCCCTGCCCCTGCTCTCTGCCCTGCCCCTGCTCCTTACTCTGCTCTGCCCCTTCTCCTTGCTCTGCCCCTTCTCCTTACTCTGCCCCTGCGCCTTACTCTGCCCCTGCTCCCTGCCCTGCCCCTGCTCCCTGCCCTGCTCCCTGCCCTGCCCCTGCTCCTTACTTTGCTCTGCCCCTTCTCCTTACTCTGCCCCTGCTCCTTACTCTGCCCCTGCTCCTTACTCTGCCCCTGCTCCCTGCTCTGCTCTGCCTTCCCACCAGCCCTGCAGAAGCCCATGGGTGTCCCCCTGGCTGTTCAGACACCTCCCCTTAGTCGGGAGGGACAAGGCAGCCCCCGGAGCCCCCGGGGGAGTGGGGTGGCAGTGGCTGGCTAAGGCATGCAGCATGTGGGGCGAGCCCCGTGCCGAGGGCTGGGTACGGACTTGAGGATGGCCAGGGAGACGTTCTGCTTCCAGGGGCTGTCCTTGCGCATGCCGATGCCGAAGCCGGAGCGGAAGAACAGCTCCCCCGTGGTCACCAGGTCGCACTTCTGGGAGGCTTCGAACTCCAGCACCGCCGAGTCCCAGATGAAGGCGTGGAGCTTGCTGCACACCAAGAGAGGACAGAGCGGTAAGGTCGGGGCAGCCCAACCTGTCTGCAGCCACCACCAGAGCGGTGAGGGCGCTCCCAGCCCTAATTTAAGCCCTGATTAGCATCAGCCTCCTCCCAGCAGGGTCTGTGCTGCTCGGGGACAAAAGGCTTAGCAAGATTTTGGAGGGGTGGGAGGTTTGAAGCCACCCAGCCTTGCTGAGGCCAGAAGGGGAGGCCACAGTCAGGACTCTGGCTGTGCCTTTCCCCACACACAGAGCTTGTGGCCTCCACCCAGAGACCGAGGATATGCACTAGGATTAAGATCCCCCCCAGCACCAGCTGGACAGGTCCCATCGGTGCTTTGAGTGCAGCTCCCTCCAGGCTTGCGTCAGTGCTGCTTGCTCCACCGAGCTGCAGCTCCCGGCAGGTGTCCCCGGCCCGGGCAGGGGAGGTGCTGGCGCCACTCACTTGTCCCTGACTGCCTGGATGGCCTCGGCGGCGCTCTCGTAGTTGTGCTTCTCCATGTGCCGGTACATGGTGCTCAGCTCCACCTGCCGTCGGAAGTAGATGTCCACCGAGCTCTGCTTCACCGTGGCGTAGATGAACTTATCAGAGGGGTTGCGAAGCTGAAAGGCAAGGGCAGGGCTCCTTTTCCATCCTTCCTTTATCACCCCAAGGCTGTGTTTCCTCTTCCCATCTCTTTCAGGGAATGGTTTCCCAGAAAAGACCTTGATGTCCTCAGCAGAGCTGGAGGTGCCATGGGGTAGTGGATGCCATAGACTCATAGAATGCTTTGGGTTGAAATGGAACCTTAAAGACCATCCAGTTCCAAGCCCTTGCCATGGGCAGGGACACCTCCCCCCAGCCCAGCTTGCTCAAGGCCTCATCCAGCCTGGCCCTGAACACCTCCAGGCAGGAGGCAGCCACAGCCTCCCTGGGCAGCCTGTGCCAGAGTCTCCCCAGCCTCACTCTCAACAATTTCTTCCTCATCTCCCTGGGGGGCAGCAGATGTTCTGGGAGCATGGTGGCAGGGTAGGGGATGGGGCAGTGGCAGGGTGGCATTGAGGATGCAGGAAGCCTGTGGATGCCATAGGGCTGGCAGTGCCAGAGACAGAGGATGCGGCAGGGTCAGTGCTGCTGGGGGTCAGTGCTGCTGGGGGGTACGTTGCTGTTTGCCTGGGCTGCTGAGCTGTGGCTGTGCCCCAGCCAGAGCAGAAGCTGTGTCTGAGGCAGGCTGCTGTCTGCTGAGAGCATTGACTGCACCACAGGGACACTTCCATTAGCCATAACTCATCCATAATGAATTGTTTCCTCGGTGGTTACTGCAGGCTCTCCAGGAACTGGCAGGCACTTTGCCCGGGGATGTGCTGCTTGTGGGCAAGATTTTCTCCTGCTGATCACTCCCCACGGCCCACTCCCACCCAGTGCAGGGGCTCAGACCCACCAGCAACAGCCCCAGGTAGGGCTACCCAGGGCTTGACCTCCTGGCACAGACCCACAGCCAGGTTAAAGCAGGGCTCTGGGTACTGCAAGCCACATCACATGGACCAGCAGATACCTTCTGGAGACACCTCCTGCGTCATCCTGTCCACCTTCACCAGAGGTGGGCAGGGAAGGGGTCAGCAAGCGAGGTGTCCTTACCCGGGGGTCATTGATGCCAGTGATCCTCTCCTCGGGCCGGTCCAGCACCAGGAAGGCTGCCAGGTTGGCAGTGTAGGAAGCCACAATGATCATAGCAAAGCCAGCCCACACCATGCCCAGGATACGGGCAGAGAAACTCCGGGGAGCACCTGGAGGGACACAGGTGAGGTCAGGCTGGCATGGCAAGGGCTTGGCTTGGTCACTAAGTCACTTCCATCCCACCTGAGAGCTGTGGCAGCTTCAGACAGGCAGCATCTGTCTGTTCTGCTGACAGCTGTGCAAAGAGCTTCTGCAAACCCCCAAAGCCCCATCTCCTCCCAGGGCATCCTGTGTCTCACTCTGGACAGCAGAAGCAGCCCAAGAGAGATCTGCTTCTCATCACTGATGGTGAGGGGTGGCAGGATGGCCCACACAAGTGCCACCCTCAGCATCACCAAATCTCCTGCCAGCCTGCTCCAAGGAAGGCTCAGGGAATGAGGTCCTTCCAGGGCATCAGCCCTGGCACAGAGAGAGGCAGTGGAAGAGAGCAGGGGCTTCTCCCCCAGCCTGGTGTCCCCTGCCAGCTCAGGGCCAAGCAGTCCCATTGTGTGCTGTGACACACCTTCTCCAATGCCAGAGTTCAGCAGGACTCCCCAGGAGAACCACATGGCTGAGGAGAGGGTCAGGGCATCTTCCTCCTCCTCCTCACTGTTTACTTTGAACCGGCCAAACGGGCTGGAAAACAAAGCAGAGAGCTGTGCTCACCTCCCTTCCCCTGCTCTCCAGGGCTCCCCACTGTGCCCTAACCCTCCTGATGCAGCTCCACATCACTCATCCCCACAGACTGTCCACAGCAGCTCTTCACCCCTCATGTCCCACTGCCTTCCATGTCCCCTTTGCTGATCTGCAGCCCTGTCCAGCTCGAGCACTGGTCCCATCACATTTCTCTTCAGCCCAGAGAGATCATCTAATCCTGGCCAGCTTGGTGGTCTCCTTGGTCAGGCATCAGCACAGTGCCTGGTCTGACAGGTGGGTTCCCATACACCCAGCTGCTAGTCCCCCACATCTCTCAGCTTAGCAGCAGCCAGAGGCCACAAGCTGGTGAGCCTAGTCCTTGTGAGAGGATCCTGAAGGGCTGCAGGGCTGAGCAAGACACTGTGGGGACCCAGGGGTCAGTTCCCAGGAGCACCTCCCTGTGCCCTCCAGCTCTTGGGGGACCCAAAGCACACTCACCTGAATCGGTCTAGGAGGTACAGCATCACTGCCACCACGTGCACAGACAGCCCCACCAGCAGCCAGAGCGTGCTCTGGAAAGGCTGCATGAATGAGTCCAGGGTGCTGCGGGGGATTTCCTGCACAGGGCAGAGAGCACAGCGCTGGCACCCATCCTGCCTGCCCCCTGCCCACCTGCCTGCACTCACAGAGACCCCTGGCCTGCTCCGAGCTCCTCCTGCTCTGCTACACAGGGAGGCTCAGGGGGGCTGAGCCAAGCCCCGGCATTAAACCCAGCAACCCCGAGGGTGGAATCCCACAGCAAGGCTGGGATCGGGCAGGGGCTGCAGCTGGGGGAGCTGGGCCCGGTGCAGGCATGGCACAGGTCTGCAAGCCAGGGAGAAAGAGGCAGGTCTCCAGTTGCAGCACAGAGCCCAGGCTAGCCCATACCTTCTTGACGAGGATGGTGAGGCCCTGGTACTTGAAGGGCTTGGAGAACTCGATGTACTGTGCCCGCTCGTTGTTGATGGTGAGGGGTGCCACGATCATGTCGGCCTGGCCGCTCAGCAGCTCGCCCATCATCCCGTTCCACTCCTTCTTGTTGCTGTTGTTCACCTGCCAGAGAGCCCACGGGGGGTCAGCCCCTGCCCCGCCACCCGGCCCCCGCCACCCAGGACCCCCCCGGCACGCAGCAGGCTCCCCGCACGGCGCCCCTGCCCCGCGCCTGCGGGGAAGGGCCTGGGGGGGGCTCAACGCAGGAGAGAGCAGAGAGCTGCCGCAGGCTGCCCAGACTCACCCGCTCTTGGGTACCAAATTTACCATCAGCCACCAGGTGAACCTCGTAGGTGAAGTTCATCACCCCTGCCAGCCGGATGAGCAGGTCGATGCAGAAGCCATAGCAGCACAGTGCCACGGTGGGACGGCCTGTGGGCAGCAGAGGATGGGTGGAGAAGTGGAGGCAGCCCTGTGCCAGGGCCCTCATGCAGGATCCCTGCCTGTGCCCAGACAGAGCTGCCCTCTGCATGGCTCTGGTTTGATATGAGATGCAATCACCTTGACCACCCCCTCCCACTGCCTCCTGCTGCTGCTGGCAAGCTGGGGGCCAAGGGACCTCTTTCCTTGGCTGTGTCCCGGTTAGGTGGGCTGAGGGTTGGTGCTGCTGACACACTGCAGGGGGTAGAGGGGGCTTGGTGCATGCTGGAGGAGAACAGCATGAACCCAGCAGGTTGAACAGAGCTCAGGACACAACATGGGGCTGGGGTATGAAACGTGCATAGGAGTGTCAAGTGGATGGCCCTCAGGAGGGTCTGGGCAAGGCTGGCAATGCTAAGCAGCTTGCCCTCCCCATCTCTGCTCTCTCCTCGTCCTGAAAGAGCATGGGGACAAACTTCTGAGCAGGGCCTGTTGTGACAGGACAAAGGGTGACAGTTTGAACTAAGAGAGGGAGATTCAGGCTGGAGAGAAAGAAGAATCTTTGACACTGAGGGTGGTGAGAGCCTGGCCCAGGTTGCTCAGAGATGGGAGCTGCCCCATCCCTGGAACCATTCCAAGTGAGGTTGTCTGGGGCTCTGAGCAACCTGCTCTAGTTGGGGATGTCCCTGCTGACTGCAGGGATTGGACTGGATGACCTTGAAAGGTCCTTTCCAACTCTGAACATTCTCTGTTTCCCTGAAGGGTTTGAAGCTGGTGTCAGTACCAGTGCAGCAGATGCCAACCTGCCTCAGGGCTTTTGCTTCTACTGGAGGTCATGGCAATGAGAACTGGAGCAGCTGGGAGGCAGAAATATGGGACTCAATCCCCCAAAGCAGCCCTGGAGCCCAACCAGCAAAGAAACAGTGGCAAAATCATCTCTTGGGGTCAAAGCCCTGCATCCAGTGGGGCTGAGCTGACGTGGGGCATCTGTCACCTTTCTGCTCCTTATCCTTTGGGCCTCCTGTGTGACTGAGCACCCTCCCTGGGGACCCCTCCTCGGGAAGGGAGCCTTGGGAAGGGGTGGGCTGGTGCTGCACTGCTCACTGGAGTGAGTTACCTGGGATGGTCTCGTTGGGCCCAGTGCAGAACACCTTTTTCACAGGGTCTCCATTGATGGTGAACTCCTCCCTGCAGGTCCCATCGGCTTGGGTGGGCTTCACATACACAAAGGGCTCCTGGTGGATGGTCACAATCTGCAAGGTGGAGCACAAACACCTGCTTGCCTCTGTTCCCTCCATGCAAGTGTGGCCCAAAGGCTGTGGTGCCCTCCTCAGCTGGCATCTCAGCATGAAACTGCTCAGCCCAGCAATGGGACCTGGCTTTGGCATGGGGAATATTTGCTTCCTCTGCTCCTGAGATGAGGAGCAGGCATGAGAGAAGAGTATGTCCTGGCAAGAAGGACAGGGAGAGGCTGGAGTGGGTCCAAAGGAGGACAACAAATCTGATGGAGGTTGTGGAGAACAGGGCTGGGGAGGAGCAGCTGAAGGAACTGGGGTTGTTCAGACTGGAGAAGAGGAGGTTGAGGGAGACCTCATTGCTCTCTGCAGCTCCCTGCAAGGAGGCTGGAACCAGCTGGGGGTCTGTCTTTTCACCCAAGGAACAAGGCACAGGGTGACAAGAGGGAATGGCCTCAAGTTGCAGCAGGGGAGGTTCAGGTTGGGCATGAGGAACAATTTCTTCCTCAAAAGGATTGTTAAGCCCTGGCCCAGCCTGCCCCGGGCAGTGGTGGAGTTCCTACCCCTGAAGGGATTGAAAAGCCATGGAGGTGTGCTGAAGGACATGGATTAGTGATGACCTGGCAGTGCTGGGCTAACAGTTGGACTTGATGGTCTTAAAGGTTTTTTCCCAACCAAAATGTCTCTGTGACTGCGTCAGCACCAGTGGCACCTTCCTGTGGCACTTGCACCTTGATCTACACCCCTGTCCCTAGCAGCAGGCTGCTGAGGGCCACCACTCAGCCAGGATTAGTGCCCTGGATGGTGCTCTGGGCACTGCCCTGGGTTAATGCAGGTGTCTCTGCCTTGCCCTGGACCTTTTGAGTGAAGCAGCATCCCCAGGCACCTGCACCACCCCTGCAGGAGCAAGAGCTCACTGCTGGTGTGCACGTGTGAGTCCTGCAGAGCAGGACAAATGAATGCAGGTGAGTGTGGCCTGCCCAGGAGCCAGGCACTGGAGTGGCTGCTGGGCTACACTTGGGGGCAGGGCATGAGAAGCAAAGCAAAAGTGGAGAGACCTTCTCCCAGTATCACCTCCAGCTGCAGGGATTTCCTGAGCCCAGATCTGCAGCCACCAGCCCATCCACTCTCCACCAGTTTGTTTAATCCCCTCTGAGCCTGTTTCCTTCTGGCCTCTGCCCTGCCTAGCAGCAGTGGGCTCCTGAGCTGCACCGTGCCTAGGCCAGAGCAGCACATCCTCCTATCTCCTGCAAGCCTGTGCCAGGTGTTCCCTGCCATGAGGAATGCTGAGCTCCTTATCTCCTCCATCCCTGCTGTGCTGCTCTCTGCCTGCCACCCTAGCTAGGTTGTCTCCAGCTGGAAGCTGTGCTCTAGCTCTGAACATCTTCCACAGAATCACAGAAGCATTCAGGATGGTAAAGAGCCTCAGGATCACCAAGTCCAGCCCAGAACCCTACTCTGCAAGGGTCACCCCTAAACCATAGCCCCAAGCACCACATCCAAGCCACCTTGAAACACATCCAGGCTTGGTGGCTCCACCACCTCCCTGGGCAGCACATTCCAATCCCTGACCACTTATCCCTGAAAGAATGTTTCCTACTGTCCAGTCTAACCCTGCCCTGCCGCAGCTTGAGGCCATTCCCTCTTGTTCTGGCACTATCACTTTATTCTTGTTCTATCTATCACCTGGGAGAAGAGACCAGCAGCAGCCTCTCCACAGCCTCTTTTCAGGTCGTTGTAGACAGCAATGAGGTCTCCCCTCAGCCTCCTCTGTTTCACACTAACCATCCCCAGCTCCTTCAGTTGCTCTTCATCAGATTCATTCTCCAGGCCCTCCCTTGCCCTCCTCTGCTCTGGCTCCAGCACCTCCACGTCTCTCTTGTTCTGCTACATTACAGGCTTGGGGCAGAGTGGCAAAAAAGCTTCTTGGCAGAGAAGGACCTGGGGATCTGACTGACAGCTGTCTGAACATGAGCCAGCAGTGTGCCCAGGTGGCCAAGAAGGCCACCAGCATCCTGGCCTGGATCAGTAGTAGTGTGGCCAGCAGGTCTAGGCATGTGGTTATCCCCCTGTAATGGTTATCCCCCTGGCAAAGCCACACCTCAAATCCTAGGTTCAGATTTGGGACCCTCACTCCAAGAAGGACATTGAGAGGCTGGAGCAGGTCCAGAGAAGGGCAACCAAGCTGGGGAAGGGTCTGGAGAAGGGGGCTGGGGAGCAGCAGCTGAGGGAGCTGGGGGTGTTCAGCCTGGAGAAAATGAGGGGGAGACTTCATTGCTCTCTGCAGCTCCCTGAGAGGAGGTTGGGATAAGGTGGGGGTTGGTCTCTTCTCACATGCAGCAAGCGACAGAAGAAGAAGAAATGGCCTCAAGTTGTGTCAGGGGGGGCTCAGGTTGGATACTAGGAGACATTTCTTCCCAGAGAGGGTTCTCACACATTGGAATGTGCTGCCCAGGGAGGTGGGGGAGTTCCCATCCCTGGAGGTGTTTGAAGGACTTGTGGATGTGGTGCTGAGGGATGTGGTTTGGTGGTGGTGGCTTAGCAGCAGTGGTGGGACTGAGCTGTGGGCGAGTGGTTGGGCTTGATGACCTCAGAGGTCTCTTCCAACCTCCACAGTTCTGTGGTTCTGATGCTACACCCTCTCTGAGAAGGCAGGTGCCCTGGCTTTGCAGACGCTGCTGCGAGCTGCAGGGGCAGCAGTGGCAGTGGGAGGCAGCTAAAGCCGCAGCCCTGCATGCAGAGGGCTGAGGACAGCTGCCAGCCCTGCTGCTCTCTGCTGTTACCTTCAGCTTGGTTGACATCTGATAGCCTTGAGGCTTCTCCGTCTCTCCTCCCGGCCAGATAATCTTCCGGTCGTTGGTCAGGACCTGCGGCCAACCCCAGAGGAAGGAGACAGCGATGAGGCTGTGGGCAAACAGCCCAGCACCAGCCCCCTCCTGCCCAACCTGTCCCTACGTGGCTGCCGTTGTAAATCCCAACTTGGACCAGCTTCCTGTTCTGCAGGTTCATGATGCTGTAGTTGGCAAACTTCCTGTCCCCATCCTCGTTGAACTCCACCCGGCCCGTGACACCCTCCGAGTACTTGGAGGACATCAGCACCCTGTGGAGAGAAACAGAGCAAGGCCCACGTGAAAAAGGTGCTGTGGCCTCTGGGACACTCACAGGAAGGCGCCAGGAAGGCAAAAGCTTTCCCTCAGTCGCTTGCTGTGTGCTCACTGCCCTGCAGAAGTCCAGCCAAGGTCACCTGGGGTCTGTTCACAGACCTGTGGCCATCCCCTTCAGCTGGATGCAGTCACTGTTTCAGCTGTTGCCCTGCTGTGTCTCTTGTCACTGCCCTTTGTTTCCCACCAGATCAGTCCCATTGCCTTAAGGAATGATCTGTCCCATGGCACCCAAGGGCACCTTCCTCTGGGAGCCCCTTGTGAGCTGTGTCCATGCTGCTACTCCAGGCACTTCTGTCTGGCACCACACAGACCACCAAGGAGAGCAGCAGCCCCTCCAGGCATGGAAGAACTGCCTGAGTGCACCACAGAGAAGCCCTCTGAATGGCTCATGCCAGGGATCTTGTGGCTGCTGAGGGTGCCAGGGATGCTTCTGGAGTAATCTTCAGGCTCGACAGGTCCCATGCTCAGCAGAGCCCAGGCACCCATAGATACCACCACCATGCGTGCAGAGAGCAAGCCCAAGCAGGAGATCCCACTGCCAAAAGCAACACCCTGGTGCCAGGCTGCATGCTCAGAGAGCAGCTGTTCCACCCCAGCAGCCAGGCTGCAACTGCTGCTTCACCAAGATCCAGGCAGAGGCCCTTGGGGCTCCAGCGTCTGCAGGGACACAGCACCAAGCCCAGGCAGCACAGAGAGTGGCTTCTGGGGAACACTTGCAGCACTGCCCATGGCAGAGACCCCACACAGGCATGCTCTGACCTGCTGATATTCCCCCCCCCAAAGCCCCAGCTCTGCTGCCTGTCCCATATGTGGAGAGCTCATGCCCCCAGGTCATGCTTGCAGCACACTGATCCCTGCCACAGTTCAGCAAGAAACTTGTCTGCAGCACCCAGCTCTAGCCTGGCATGAATAGCTCCCTGCCCTGATTGGACAGGAGCCCTCTTTTGGCAGGAACCCCTCTTTCTCCCCTCTTTCACCCACAGAATTAAGAGCCAGGCTGGAGGAGATCATCCCTCCATGGGTTTCAGCTCTCTGCCTCCTGGAGTTGTTCCCTGCCCACAGTGATCCTGGCTGCCCAAGTGTTGGCCAGGAGAGCATGGCTTGGCATAGACCAAACAGGTGCCAGGCACCAGGGTGGTGCCTAAGCAGACTGGACAAACTGGGGAGCAGTGCCCTGGCTGGTTTTCAAGGAGAGATGAAGCTCTGACCCTGAACAACGCAGGAGAGGCCAAGCAGTCCTGTGCCACCTGCCCCAAGGCTTTTGTGATGGACTCCTTGAAGACCATTCTGCCTTTTCCCACATCCTTCCACCTTTTCCAGCTCTCCCCCAGCAGGTCCTCTGCTCCCTCCAGCAGGACCCTTCCCCAAGTACCTCTTGAAGAGGGGTCCTGTCTTCCAGATGTTGGTGTTGCCCACGCAGCCCCGCGGGGGGTCGGTGATGTTCTCCTTCTCAAAGAGGTCGTGCACGGCCTGGGCCACGATGGCCACCGCGTCGCTGATGTGGGCGGACTCGTTCTTGCCGTTGATGAGCTGCAAACCGATCACTCCTGGGGCCAGCAGAGGGAGAAGGCAGCTCAGCAGGACCCCCTGGCTGCTCCGGCCCTGCTCCCACGCACAGGGCTCGGGGGCAGACGGTTATGGGGCTGAGGAACCTCTGGGTGCAGCTGAGCTCCAGGCAGGGCAAGCTGCTGGAGCAGCGTGGGGCTGGCACTGCCCTGCCTGCTGGATGGGGCTGGGGACAGCTATGCAGACCGCTGACACCCCACGTTCCATCCCCACCCCGAGCCCGAGCCCCTGCCAAAGGTGCCAATAACTTCCCAAGCCGGGTCTGGGGCATGGCAGCGCGGCCCATGCTGCTGTCTCCCAGGGGCAAAGGGAGTGAAGAGCACGCGTGGGACCCTCCACTCTCTTGAGCCCACCCTGGCATCACATCCCCCCAGCCCAGGGGAGCCCCGGGAGGGCAGGTGCTGCTCGGCCAGCTGCCAGCAGGCTGCGGTGGCAGGGGGTGGGTGCCCGCGGCGGGTGCCTACCATCAGGGGCGTAGCGCAGGGCACTGCCCGAGATCTCCCTCTCCCCCACCAGCCACACGTAGCCCGAGCCGGTCATGTTGAGCACGGCTGCTGATTTGTACACAGCGACTGCATCTTCCTCACTGCAACGAGAAGAAGGAATGGCAATGTGGCTGCAGGTGCCAGGTGGTCCCTTTCCTCCTCTGTTACACCCTCAGGGGTGGCAGTGCCAGGTAAAACACAAACCACCCCCACCCCACCCCCTCCGGCAGCCCTCCTCTGATCAGTGGTTCTCCTGGGCAATGGCTGATGCCCTGCTGCAATGGGAAGCTCTCTCTCGGCTGAAGATGGTCCCACAGCACCCAGCACTGCTGAGCCTCTGCCAGTCAGGCCCATTCCTTGCAGCTCACCATCAGGAGGCACAGGGGGCAGCGGCTCCCCTCTTTCCCAGCTGGATCAGGATACATCACCAGTAAGCACTGCTGCTTCTGCAGCTGCTAACACCTGGCAGGACAGCCAGACCAGACAGCTCCACCATGCTCAGGGCTGCAAGTCCCCTGGCCAGCAGCACGCAGAGCACATCAGCCACCACCTGCCTGGGACGTGAGGCTTCATGTGGGTTTTCTCCCACAGCCCTTGGAAGCCCAACGAGCCCCAGACCTGCACTGACTGCAGCATGGCAAAGAGCAGAGTGAGGACATTGGCACAGGCTGCCCAGGCAGGTGGTGGAGTCCCCATCCCTGGAGGTGTTCCACAAACCTGTGGCTGTGGCACTTGTGGACAAGGTTTAGTGGCCATGGTGGTGTTGGGTGGGCAGTTGGACTCTGTGGCACTTTGAGGCTACTGCCTTTAAGGAAACCACAGAGTTCCAGACCTCCAGAAGCTGGAAAGGTCCAGGAGGTGTATCAGAAAGTGTCATCCTTGTATTTCATAACCCTAACTCCTGCATCCCTATAAATACTGGATGCAAAGTCAGTTTCCCCCTTTCTTTCCCTCCCAGCAAGGATGCCCAGGCTCTGATTTCCCTAGCAGGGCTGTGAGGCCTGGTTGGCCTTGGCAATGCTGCCAATTACAGCTGGAGTTGCCTTAGCCAAAGGTTGTGCTGCATCACAAATGGAGGGGTCTGGAGGGTAGGGAGGGTGGCATGGAAGCCTGGGTTCTGTTGGCCTGGTATAGAAAGAGGGTTGTGTGGATCTTTGCCTTGATGGGGTTGCGTGGATCTTTTCCTTGATGGGGTCGTGTGGATCTTTTCCTTGATGGGGTTGTATGGATCTTTGCCTTGATGGGGTTCTGTGTCAAGCCCAGACTATGGATTTCTTTGTCTCTCATGTGCTTTGCTATGCTTTGCTCTGTACACTGCAGCACTGTAGGTGTGACTAGCTGTTCCATTTACACTTTCCAATCCTACCACAGGTTCACAGACCACAGATATCAGGGGTTGGAAGAGACCTCTGAAGATCATCGAGTCCAACCCTCCTCCCAGAGCAGAACCACGCAGGACACACAGGAACACATCCAGATGGGGCTGGAGAGTCTCCAGAGAAGGAGACTCCACAACCTCTCTGGGCAGCCTGCTCCAGGGCTCTGTGACCCTCACAGTACAGAAGTTCCTCCTCATGTTGAGGTGGAACCTCCTGTGCTGGAGTTTATATCCATTGCCTCTTGTCCTATCCCAGGTGCAAGTGAGCAGAGCCTGTCCCCTCCAATCCTTTGTGTGAGCAGTTTTGTACTTTTGCCCCTTTTGGAAGAAGTAAAAGAGCAAATCTGTCCTGCTTTAAACCATGACAGACTCCAGGGCCTGGGAGAGCTTTTCCAAGCCACCCAGAGCTGTGATTCTGTGCTGGGAGAGCAGGGGAGGGAAGGCACAGCTGTTTGATCAGATGTCTGCCTGTTGGATGTGGGGCAGGCTGTGGATGTGGTCTGCCTGGACTGCAGCAAGGCCTTTGCCACCATCCCCCACAGCAAACTCCTGGCCAAGCTGTCAGCCCCTGGCTTGGCCAGCAGCTCTCTGAGCTGGGTTAGGAACTGGCTGGAGGCTGAGCTCAGGGAGTGGTGGTGAATGGTGCCACAGCCAGCTGGCAGCCAGGCACCAGTGGTGACCCCCAGGGATCAGTGCTGGGCCCCATCCTGTTTAATATCTTCATTGATGATCTGGATGAGATAATTGAGTCCATCATGAGTAAATGTGCAGATGACACCAAGCTGGGGGCAGGAGTTGATCTGATAGAGGGTTGCAGCGCTCTGCAGAGGGACAATGCCAGGCTGGACAGATGGGCAGAGGCCAAGGGCATGAGACTGAACACATCCAAGTGCCAGGTTATACACTTTGGCCACAGCAACCCCAGGCAGTGCTACAGGCTGGGGTCGGAGTGGCTGAAGAGCTCCCAAACAGAGAGGGACCTGGGGGTGCTGATTGACAGCAGCTGAACATGAGCCAGCAATGTGCCCAAGTGGCCAAGAAGGCCAAGGGCATCCTGGCCTGCATCAGGAACAGTGTGGCCAGCAGGAGCAGGGAAGTCCTTGTGCCCTGTGCTCTGCACTGCTTAGGCAACACCTTGAGTCCTGTGTCCAGTTCTGGGCTCCTCAGTTCAAGAAGGACATTGAGAGACTTGAAGGTGTCCAGAGAAGGGCAACAAAGCTGAGGAGGGGTCTGGAGCACAGCCCTGTGAGGAGAGGCTGAGGGAGTTGGGGTTGCTTAGCCTGGAGAAGAGGAGGCTCAGGGGAGACCTTCTTGCTCTCTCCAACTCCCTGAAGGGAGGCTGTAGTCAGGGAGGGGGTTGATCTCTTCTCCCAGGCACCCAGCCAGTCTCAAGCTGTGCCAGGGGAGGTTTAGGCTGGAGGTGAGGAGAAAGTTCTACACAGAGAGGGAGATTGGCCATTGGAATGTGCTGCCCAGGGAGGTCGTGGAGTCCCCATCCCTGGAGGTGTTACAGAGGAGATTGGATGTGGCACTTGGTGCCATGGTCTAGCAGTCATGAGGTCTTGGGTGGCAGGTTGGACTTGATGATGTTTGAGGTCTCTTCCAACCCTGTTGATTCTATGATTCTATTCTATGATTCTATGTGTCTCACCTGGGAGAGCTTTCCCAAGCCACCCAGAGCTGTGATTCTGTGCTGGGAGAGCAGGGGAGGGGAGGCACAGCTGTGTCTCACCTGGGAGAGCTTCCCCAAGCTACCCAGAGCTGTCACTCTGTGCTGGGAGAGCAGGGGAGGGGAGGCACAGCTGTTTGATCAGGTGAGTGCCTGGTGGATGTGGAGCAGGCTGTGGATGTAGTCTGCCTGGACTTCAGCAAGGCCTTTGACACTGTTCCCCACAGCAAACTCCTGGCCAAGCTGTCAGCCCATGGCTTGGGCAGCAGCACTTTGAGCTGGGCTAGGCAAATCTGGCAAATCTGTCCTGCTTTAAACCACGACATGGTTTAAAGCTCTCCCATGGCCTGGGAGAGCTTTCCCAAGCCACCCAGAGCTGTGATTCTGTGCTGGGAGAGCAGGGGAGGGATTGCAGAGCTGTATCTCAGCTGGGAGAGCTTTCCCAAGCCACCCAGAGCTCTGATTCTGTGCTGGGAGAGCAGGGGAGGGGAGGCACAGCTGTGTCTCTCCTGGGGGAGCTTTTCCAAGCCAGACTCCATGGCCTGGGAGATCTTTCCCCAGCCACCCAGAGCTGTGACTCTGTGCTGGGAGAGGAGGGGAGGCACAGCTGTGTCTCACCTGGGAGAGCTTTCCTAAGCCACCTAGAGCTGTGATTCTGTGCTGGGAGAGCAGGGGAAGGGAGGCACAGCTGTGTCTCTCCTGGGGGAGCTTTTCCAAGCCAGACTCCATGGCCTGGGAGAGCTTTCCCCAGCCACCCAGAGCTGTGATTCTGTGATGGGAGAGCGGGGGCGGGGGGGGGGATTGCAGAGCTTTGTCTCACCTGGGAGAGCTTTCCCAAGCCACCCAGAGCTGTGATTCTGTGCTGGGAGAGCAGGGGGGGGAAGGCACAGCTGTGTCTCACCTGGGGGAGCTTTTCCAAGCCACCCAGAGCTGTGACTCTGTGCTTGGAGAGCAGGGGAGGGATTGCAGAGCTTTGTCTCACCTGGGAGAGCTTTCCCAAGCCACCCAGATCTGTGACTCTGTGCTGGGAGAGCAGGGGGGGGGAAGGCACAGCTGTGTCTCACCTGGGAGAGCTTTCCCAAGCCACCCAGAGCTGTGACTCTGTGCTGGAAGAGCAGGGGAGGGGAGGCACAGCTGTGTCTCACCTGGGAGAGCTTTCCCAAGCCACCCAGAGCTGTGGCTCTGCGCTGGGGGAGCAGGGGGAGGATTGCAGAGCCTTGTCTCACCTGGCAGAGAGGATGATGACTCGCGCCTCCAGCTCCTTGGCCTCCAGCAGCAGCGACGTGACGTTTTTGGTGCCGGGGTCAAACTGCAGAACCTTCTCAGCCTGTGACCAGTGTGAGCAGAGCTGGTTAGTGAGGGAGCCCCAGGACTGCCCGGGAGAGCCATGCTATCTAGAAAGGGTCAAGAGAACTCATTCATCTGCACAAAAGGCTGCCAAATAAGCTTGGTCACAGCTACTTCTTGCTTATTTTTACATCTCTTTTTTCTCTTTTATTCTTTTTTTTTTGCTTTTAAATTTCTTTCCTTCCTTCCTTTCTCTTTTAGGTTTTTTTTTTTAGCTTTTAGGTTTTGCTCTGTTGGTTTTTTTTTTCTTTCTCATTTTCTTTGGATTATTTTTTTTTCTCTTTTCTTTGTGGCTTTTGGTTTTTCTCTTTGCACTCTGCATGCAAACTGAAGTCACTCAAGACCCAAAAAAAACGAGGCGTGCATCGTACAGGAAAGAGAGGAAAAAGAGGCTTTGAAATGCAAATTGAAAACTCAAGCTGAGTGCTGGTCCTCGAAAAAAAAACAAACCCCAGGGGAAATGAAAGATCAAATAATAATAATAACGAAAATAATGAAAATAATGATAATAATAATAATGAAAATAATAATAATAATGAAGAAATAATAAAGCAACAATAAAAAATATAATATCAATGATAATAACAAAAATAACAATAACAATAATAATAATAATAAAGCAATAATAGGAATATAGCAATAATGATACAAATAAAATAGCAATAATAATAGTAATAATAATAATAATAGCAATAACAATAATAATATAGCCATAATAAAAATTAAAGTAACAATTATAATAATAACAATAATAATAATGCAATAATAAAATAATAAATGATAAAAAAAGATAAAAATAAAATAGCAATAATAATAGTAATAATAATAATAATAATAGCAATAACTATAATAATATAGCCATAATAAAAATTAAAGTAGCAATTATAATAATAAAAATAACAATAACAACAATAATAATAATGCAATAATAAAATAATTGCAATAATGGTAAAAATAAAATAGCAATAATAATAATAATAATAATAATAATAATAATAATAATAATAATAATAATAATAATGCAATAATAAAAATATAGCAACAATGATAAAAATAAAATAGCAATAATAGTAATTAATAATACTAATATAGCCATAATAAAAATTAAAATAGCAATGATAATAATAAAAATAACAATAACAACTGTAATAATAATGCAATAATAAAAATATTGCCATAATAAAAAATAAAATAACAATAATAATAATGCAATAATAAAAATATAGCAACAATGATAAAAATAAAATAGGAATAATAGTAATTAATAATAATAATAATATAGCAATAATAAAAATAAAATAACAATAATAATATAGTAAAAATAACAATAATAACAATAAAGCAATAATAAAAATATAGCAACAATGATAATAAAATAGCAATAATAGTAAATAATAGTAAATAATAGTAAATAATAATAGTAATTAATAATAATGCAATTAAAAAAATATAGCAACGATAAAAATAAGATTATCAATAATAATAATAAAGCAATAATAAAAAGATAGCAATAATGATAAAAATAAAATAATAATAATAAAAGCAATAATGAAAATATAGCAACAATCATAAAAATAAAATAACAATAATAATAAAAAATAAAAATATATAATAAAAATAATAATGATAATGAGAATAATAATAATAAAAATAATAATAATAATAATAATAAAATCAAAGACAAAACCAAACCCCAAACCAACCCTCCCCCCCCAGAAAAAAAAAAGTAACGAACGAAACCCAACATATTGCAGAGGGTTAACCTTTAGGGCGCAGAAGTGAGCAACTTACACCAGGGAACCGTTTCCTTCGGGAGAGGAAAAGGGAGAGACTCGTTCAACGGTTTTTTGGTTAAAAAGAAAACCAACGCAACAAAAAGAAAAGATAACAAAAAAGGGGCGGGGTGGGGGAGGGGGGGAGGAGGAAAAAAAAGAAGGGGAAGAAACTTGCAAGTTAATTATTTGGTTCACATGCATGTTTCCAAACGAAATCCTTCCGGGGTCAGCCGGCTGGGTTGCCATTCTCAAGTTCCAAACCAAACTATTTCAACATCAAAACGTGCTGCTACCAAGAAACAAGGTCATGGCTCTTATTTTTTTTTGGGGGGGGGGGGGGGGGGGAAGATTGATTTATTTATCTTATTTTTTTTTCCTTTCTTTTCTTTTAATTTTTTTCTTTCTCTATTTCTTTTCATTTTTCTTTATTTAATTCTCTCTTTTTTTTTAATAGTATTTTAATTATTATCTTTTTTTTTTTTCTGGCGGCTCGTGGCTATTTTGTCATTTATTTCTTTAGTGATTCTTTTTATCCATTTATTTATTTAATTTTGGGATTTTTTTGGTTTGTTTGCTTTTTTTGTTTGTCTCGTTTTGCTAGTTAGGTTGGTGGGCGGCGTGCATTTTCCATGCATATATACCTTGGGTCCTCGCTTGTTGTCATAGGAAAGTTGGTCGAGGTTTTCATAGTTCCTTTTTTTACTCTGATGAATAATGTGCACAGAGAAAATATGTAGACACAGAAGAATATTATAAACAGTTGAAAATGACGTGTAGTAAAGCAATCCAACATCCACCTCCTCCTCCACTTGTTTGCTAAGAGGGTCTCTATAACGCTGGAGCTCGCAAAAGCCGCTAGCGGGAGAGAGGGGACCCGGCTCTGACGGCAGCGCCGCGGGGCCAAGCCTGGGCGGGGGTGCGGGGGCCGGGGGGGTCGCAGCCGCTGGCCGTCAGGTTGCGATTCCTGTGTGGGGCTGGGGAGACTCTGCAGCAAGAAATGGTTTATCACAGTCTCACAGTATAACTTAGGTTGGAAAGGACCTCGAGGATCATCGAGTCCAACCTATCAACACAGACCCCATGACTAGACCATGGCACCAAGTGCCACATCCAATCTCCTCTTGAACGCCTCCAGGGACGATGATTCCACCACCTCCCTGGGCAACCCGTTCCAATGATGAACGACTCGCTCGGTGAAGAACTTCCTCCTCACCTCGAGTCTAAACCTCCCCTGGCGCAGCTTGAGACTGTGTCCCCTTGTTCTGGTGTTGGTTGCCTGGGAGAAGAGCCCAACCCCTTCCCGGCCACAACCACCCCTCAGGTAGTTGTAGAGGGCAATGAGGTCTCCCCTGAGCCTCCTCTTCTCCAGGCTAAGCAACCCCAGCTCCCTCAGCCTCTCCTCACAGGGCTGTGCTCCAGACCCCTCCCCAGCTTTCTTGCCCTTCTCTGGACACCTTCAAGTCTCTCAATGTCCTTCTTAAACTGAGGGGCCCAGAACTGGACACAGGACTCAAGGTGCAGCCTAACCAGTGCTGAGTACAGGGGCAAATCTTACACTCAGGGAGGAGCTACGCGGCTGATAAGGGCTTAAAGTGTGGGGGGGAAGGGTCCACGGAATTACTGTGGAAGCAAAGGACAAAAGGCTACGTGCGGCGAGCGCTGGGCAGAGGCAAGCTGCGAGAGGGATGAGTGTTTGCGTGGCTGCCCTCGCTATCGGCACCGCAGCCCTGCTCACCCTGGGAGGGCACAGCAAGGGAGGTGTCTCAGCTGAGCTCCTCACCTCCCGCCAGGAGGGAGCAGCTCTCTGGAGCTCCGTTGTCATCCACACGAGAAAGTGAAAGCTCTCTACGTCCCCTGCTGGCTCAAAGCGTGGCGATGTGAAGCGATGGCGATCATGGGATGACATTGCAGCTATTACCTGGTGCCTGGGGAGGGTTGAGGGCACCTCATGGCTCTGTGGCACGCAGGTGGCCCTGGGGGGTGCAGCTGCTGGAGACCACAGTGCCCATACCATGGCCCTATGCATGGCTAGCGAGGTTCACTGCTTGGTGGTCTCCATGCTGCTGGCTGGAGCATCACAGCTGGGCTAGGGGCAGGTGGCTCAGTGTGCACTGACCCTGCAGACAGCAACCCAGAGCAGAGAGCTTGCTCTTCCCCTCGTCTCCTGCCTCAGCCACTTCTGCTACCTGGCTTCAAAGGAGCCAGGGGCATGAGCCCTACTTTTGGAGGCTTCCTCTCCTTCAGGCAGCATGCAAAGGATCAACAGCCTCTGCTCTCAGGAGCTTTGGCCCTGCAGCAGGGTGCAAAGAGCCTGATGGATCTTCCTGGAAGCAGCCACTTTGGTCAGGCTCACCCTGATGGTGCCTGCAGGATAATGCTTGGCAGGCTTTGGCAGGGCATAGCCTGAACTTTTGGCCCTGTCCCAGCCCAGCTGGGCAACCCTGATCTGTGTGCATGGAGTACAGGACTTGGCTCTATCCTGATCTCCAATCTGCAGCACCTTATGGCAAAGGCAAGTGATGACTGCCAAGAACCTGACCTTTTGCACCCCTGTACTGCAAGGGTTCACACTCTCAGCTCATTGCTTATGCAGGCAGGTTTGAGCTCTGCATCTGGCTTTCCAAACTAGTTTGTCTCTTCCTGAGCACTCAGACCAGCCTTTGTCTCCTTTCTGTGCAGCTGTGTGATCTGTCCTTTCTTCTCCTTGGGCACAGCCAGGCAAGGTTTGGATTGCTGAAAGAGGTTGGGTCACTGCAAGAAAAAGTATCTGAGGAGGCAAAATCTGCTTGGAGCCCAGTTCTGCCTTCACTTCTCCTGATGCTCCACAGCAAGGATTTCTGCAGGGGCTCTTTTGAGTCTGCTCAGATTGCAGCGAGACCTGGAGCAACCAGTGCCTCCAGAGAGAGCAGAGCTGCAGCAGGACAGTGTGGACATCCTCCAGTGATGAGATATTGGCCTCTTTTCCTCAGGCACCATCTGTTTAATCAGAAACCTGGGCACTCACGTTGCAGCCTCCAGCCACACCTCACCTTGTGTGCCCAGGATGTGCTGGCACCTCAGCCCAAGCTGCTCAGCAGAGCCTTTGGTGCTGCAAAGCTGGGCCTGAGCGTGCTTGGTCATCTCTGCCTCTCCCTGTCACTCTCCCTATTGCCAGGATCAGAACTCTCTTTCCCATTTCTCCCCATTTCTCCTTGCAGGGACCCATGAATCCAATATTTCCTCTCCCCCAGGTTCTCCAGCATCCACTCAAACCCTGACCACTTTCATGAACACCACTGTCCCAGAGGAAGGGACCCAGCACACCAGGGACCTGCCACCTCTGGCTTGGACACACTCTGATTTTCATGGCATCTGGGGCTTGCTCCTGACCCTGAGCAGCACTGGGGCCGTGGGGGCCTGCCCAGGTGAATGAGCAGAGCTGTTCTGGGATGAAGCAAAAGCTCAAGGCTGGCAGTTGCTGCAGACAGACCTAAGACAAGGCTTTCATGTGGTGGGTGTGTGAGGGCCAGCCAGCCTGGCCTGAGTGCTGGGCTCCAAACATCTGCTTGAAGAGCAAATCTATGCAACAGTGCCTGAGTGACACCCAGAGCCAGCAGAGGTTCCAGGGCACAAGCTATGCTCAGATCCAAGAGCTCAGGTGAGCCTCAGACCCATAGCAGACTCCCCAGGTGCTCAGGGGCCTGATCCAAGCCCTGAAGAGGTCAAGAGCAGGTCTGCTGCTTGCTGCCTCTCCAAGGCTCAGGCTGCTCTGGAGAAGGTTTGGGATGGGTCCAAAGAACCACTGCATAGCATGAAGAGTCAGCACACCAGTGACAGAACACTTAGACAATGGAAGAGACTGAGGAAGAGCAGAAGGCCCCAGCAGGGTTATCTACCACCTTCAAGAGCAGTCAGACCAATCAGTCTGACAGAGCAAGCCCCCAAAGGAAACAAGATGTGGTGTCATACCCCAAAGGGATGATAAGATGACTTCCCACCATCACAGGGCACATGCTCCAGGCTGGAGGATGGATGCCCAAGGCATCTGCAGTAGCCCCCTGGCTGCCAGGGGACACCAAGACATGGAGATGCAGTGCTAAAGCAGGGCAGGGCCAAGGACAGAGGCTCCCTTCCCCATCTCTCAAAGGCTTTCCTGTAGGATGGGCAGGCTGAAGAAGTGCAGCCTGTGCCTGGGGCGTTGTGTGGGGTGAGCAGGGAAAGGAGGCAACCAAAGTACCTGCACTGCAGCTGCAGGAACATGGAAAGTGGAGACCAGAAGGTACAAGGCAAAGGCTGACAGACTGCCTGTGGGAACAACCTTCCCACAGCCTTCCCTGGGTGAGGGACACTGAGAAGAGGCTTCGAAGAGGACGCTGGCCTGGTGCCAGGCAGCAGCACACTGTCCTTGGAGGCACCAGGAGCCACCACGGCTGGTGGCACACCAGTGTCTCACAGCAGCCCAGGATGCAGCAAGGATGAAACCTCCTGGAGACCACTGCCAAAGCCAAGAGCCTGTTGGTCAGTGGAACTTGTGCCAGCCCACAGCCCTGCACCAATTGCTTCTCCAGTGGCTTGACAAGAGGGTGACAAAGAGCAGTGTGTCCTCTCAGCTCAGCCAGCAGCTCCAAGTGCCTGTGGCCACCTCTCCTCAACAGCCAAGTGCTAAATGTCCAGCAGGTGCTGGTAGTGCTGGAGAAGAGCAGGTTGTAGTCTCTGCCTGTGATCCAGGAGGGAACAGCCAGGAATGGGTGCCTGCCCTGATGCTGCTGGAGACTTGGAGATGGGCTCAGTCTCTGCCCATCCAAAGGGGACCTCACCCTGCCCCGGCTAGGAGGACTGCTGTGCCTTCTCCCCGCAGGGCAGGAGGTGGTTCCTTGCCTTCCAGAAGCACTGCAGCTGCAGGGCTCCCTATCTTCTCCTTCCCTGCTTGTCTCGAAGGCTTGTTGAATCCTTTTGCTCAAGGGCAGCAGGTCTGGAGGAGTCCTCCTGACTCCCTAGCAGGCTCAGGGGCCTCCCCTGCTCCCTCCCTGCTCCCGTGGGGCCCTGCGTGCGAGGTGCCAGGCACCCCCCGGGCAGAGCCGCTGCCGCCAGCCGCAGCCACCCTCCCGTGCCAGCGCGGTGGGGGCAGGAAAGCAGCGCTGGGCAGGGGCTTCAACGGAGACGGGCCGGGGCAGCCTGCGGCCGGGCAGCCTGCGGAGGGGCTGCAGCACACCCCCGGAGCAGCGCCCGGCTGCCCCTGGGCTGAGCCCCAGGGAGCCAATTCGGAAGCTGCTTTTCGAGGGTCGTTTTGGCGGGGCTGGGGCCGCCTAGATCCCCGCCCGGGGGTGGCTGTGGTGGGGCAGATGCTTCCCTAAGGTGAGCGAGTGGCCCTCTCCTGGGGGGGAATCTCGGGTGAGGCATTTGCAGAGCTCCAGGTTATCCTTCCCTTCTTTTTTTCGTTTCTGTTTTTTTAGTCGATTTCACACGCAGGAGATTTTTGACCATGGCAAAGCAAGTGAAATGAATAAAGTACAAAGTTCTGTCAGGTACTAGTCAGACACTGTTGATGCTTTAAGCATGTTAGCCATGTTACAATGGAAAGAAAAAAGGTGTTTTACATACAGGAATCTACATACATACAACAGCCTGAGACTGCTAGCTCTGTTGCTTGCTCTGCTTAAAACAAAGCTACAAGACAATGTTCAGGAACTGACCTTGGACTCTTTCTCCTCCAGGAGGGTCTCCAGCTTCTTCTGTGCAGCACGACCCTCGTGGTCGTCACTGACGATCAGGATGACGTGGTTCCAGTTGAAGACTCTCATCATCTCGAACCAGACGTTGGCCTGGTGGGAGTAGGGGGGCACTGTGCGCAGGAAGGACAGATGGATGCTCTGCAAGGGAGAACAGCAGCTCAGCGCAGCCTGCCCGCCGCGGCGGCAAGGGGGAGCCTGGAGGGACGGGGCTGGGGCTGCGGGGCTGGGATTGAGAGCACAGGGCTAGGACTGCACAGACAGCGCTGGGATTGGAAACACAGGGCTGGGAGTGCAGGGACAGGGCTGGGATTGAGAGCACAGGGCTAGGACTACACAGACGGGGCTGGGATTGCAGGCACGGGGCTGTGATTGTAAAGACAGGGCTGGGATTGTAAAAACAGGGCTGGGATTGTAAAGACAGGGCTGGGATTGAAAGCACAGAGCTAGGACTACACAGACGGGGCTGGGATTGCAGGCACGGGGCTGGGATTGTAAAGACAGGGCTGGGATTGTAAAGACAGGGCTGGGATTGTAAAGACAGGGCTGGGATTGAAAGCACAGAGCTAGGACTACACAGACGGGGCTGGGATTGCAGGCACGGGGCTGGGATTGCAGGCACGGGGCTGGGATTGTAAAGACAGGGCTGGGATTGGAAACACAGGGCTGGGATTGAGAGCACAGGGCTAGGACTGCACAGACAGGGCTGGGATTGGAAGCACAGGGCTAGGACTGCACAGACAGGGCTAGGATTGCAGGTACAGGGCTGGAGTTGTAAAGACAGGGCTGGGATTGTAGAGACAGGTTTGGGATTGCAGGCACAGGGCTGGGATT
Organism: Melanerpes formicivorus; assembly: GCF_026170545.1. Classification (NCBI taxonomy): domain Eukaryota; kingdom Metazoa; phylum Chordata; class Aves; order Piciformes; family Picidae; genus Melanerpes; species Melanerpes formicivorus. The sequence continues at coordinate 1,374,818 of NW_027142429.1, forward strand.
GTAAAGACAGGGCTGGGATTGCAGAGACAGGGCTGGGATTGCAGAGACAGGGCTGGGATTGCAGGGGACAAGGATGGGATTGAAAGCACAGGGCTAGGACTGCATAGACGGGGCTGGGATTGCAGGGACAGGGATAGAATGGCACAGACAGGGCTGGGATTGCAAAACCAAGACTGGGACTGCACAGACAGGGCTGGGATTGCAGGGACAGGGATAGAATGGCACAGACAGGGCTGGGATTGCAGGGGACAGGACTGGGATTGCAGGGACAGGGATTGAATGGCACAGACAGGGCTGGGATTGCAGGGGACAGGGCTGGGATTGCAGGGACAGGGATAGAATGGCACAGACAGGGCTGGGACTGCAGGGGACAGGACTGGGATTGCAGGGACAGAGCAGCAGGTTCAGATAGACCTCTGGGTGCACACCCTGAGCTAGCCTGCAGTACCTGCACTCCTTTCTTCTGGCTCTGAAGCCAACCATGGCTACCATTTTGTACCTCTCAGTGGTTAACCCATGGCAAAGGGGCTGACTGCTTTGTGGTCTGTAGGTGCATGGTGAGGATCAGCCTCTCCAGCAACCAGCTGCCAGCAAGGCTCAGTGCAAATCCAGCCCTTCCTCTTGGCTTTAGGAAAAAGTTACTGAGCAGCAGGCATCAGGAAAAGAAACCAAATTCCCCTCAGAGAGCAACAAGGAGCAGCAGCAGGTGCAGATGAGTTTTCTGTCATCAGAGGAGCTCAGGAAAGCAGTTTTCCAGCATCACTTTGGCTGTTTCTAGGTCAGCCTGTTCTGCAGCAGCCTGCAGGAGGGGACAGCTCTGCACTTGTGTCCTGGCTAACCTTATCTGATTCGAGCGGAGGCATTGTCATGGTTGGCTGATTGACCACTAGCAATTGCGGCCTAATTAAGCAGAGCGCTCTTAGGGGAGCAATCAGGCCAAAGGCTGCAGCTGACAGAGAGGTTTCACCAAAACAGAGCCTTTCCCAAAGGCCCCAGAATCAAATATTAGGGAATGAAAGTGCTTATGCTCAGCATGGACCCACTTGGCAAAGCAGCTGCTTGCTGGAGGAGGCAGAAGCCTGAACAGGAGAGGACAAAAAGTAAAGTGCCATAACATGTCTTTTGAAGGCTGAGATTGTCCCCTGGACCAAACAGAGCTTAGCCAGCCCTGCTCAGCCAGGGACCAGACCCAGCTAGGGTCAAAACCAGTCCTGAATGGGCCAAAGTAATCCCTGTTGGAAGGGGAAAGGCATCGTGTCAACCATGAGGAACAGGCAGAGCAGGTCACATCCTTTGCCCTTGCTCAGCACCCTGATCAAGTCAAACTGAAGCATGGAATGCAGAGAAAACAGTGCAAGCCCTGCCATGGTCAGGTCTGTGCACCGGGACAGAAGCTGCATCCTTCTGCCCTGGTCCAGAGCACACAACAGGCTGCCCAGGGGGGTTCTGCAGCCTCCCTCTCTGGAGGCATTCAAGACCTGCCTGGATGTGTTCCTGAGTGATCTACTCTGGGTGATCCTGCTCTGGCAGGGGTTTGGACTGGAAGAGCTTTGAAGGTGCCTTCCAGCCCCTAACATTCTGTGATGCTGTGAAGTGCTGGGGGGCAGCAGCACAAATACCAAAGCACTGGAACCATCTCCTGATGCCTGAAGAGGCTGAGCAGAACTGTGGATGAGCAATTGGAGGAGGAAATGAACCAGGAGAGCTGCAGCAAGAGTCTCAGAGCTGCAGGCTTGTGTGACTGCTACAAACACTCCCAGTCCCACAGGAGCAGGAGAAGTGCAGCTCACCACAGGAGCCCAGGGCTAGGCAGCAGCACTGGGAAGCAGCTCCACAGGGACACCCTGAGGGAGGACAGCCCATGGTAGCCACACCAGCAGTGCTCAAGCTCTCTCTTTGGAGTCAGCAGAGATGCCCAGGTGCCTCCAGGCCCAGGGGCAGACAAGATGGCTCTGAGTGCTTTCATTTTTTCATCCCTGAACCTTTTTAATTGGTGTAAAAGAAACCCAGGGAGAAGGAAAATGGAAATGGGGGGGGGGGGGGGAGAAAACAATCAGAAGAGAGGGAAGAGAGAGGAAAAGTAACAAGAAAGAAGAGAACAGCCCAGAGTAAAAGCAAACAAAACCCAACCAGCCAAAAACACAGGCTGAAAAAAACCAACATTCTGACTTAAAATGATTTCAATCCCTTTCTGAAGTGGGAAAGCAGCTTGGAAAGCAGCTTGGAAAGCAGTGCATCAAAATTGTTCTGCTTTCCCAGCTAGCTCCCCCAAAAATGCTGCTTAAATCGGGCATGGCTCGCTTCAGAGTTGCAAATACAACTGGCTTCAGATGAACAAATGGTCCTGGCTACCCTGAGTCCCTCAGGGTCAGTCCTGGGCCCAGGCTTGTTCAGCATCTTTGTTGGCAACATGGGCAGAGGCACTGAGGCTTCCTCAGCAGGGTTGCTGATGACACCAAGCTGTGTGGTGCAGCAGCACTGGAGGGAAGGATCCATCCAGAGGGACCTGGGCAGGCTGCAGAGCTGGGCCCAGGACAACCTCAGGAGGTTCAGCAAGACCAAGGGCAAGGTCCTGCAGCTGGGGCAGGGCAATGCCAGGCACTGATAGAGGCTGGGCAGGGACTGGCTGGAGAGCAGCCCTGAAGGAAAGGCCCTGGGGGTGCTGGGGGAGGAAAAGCTCAGCAGGAGCCAGCAGGGAGCACTTGCAGCCCAGAGAGCCAAGCAGAGCCTGGGCTGCAGCAAGAGAAGTGTGGCCAGCAAGGCCAGGGAGGGGATTCTGCCCCTCTGCTCCACTCTGCTGAGACCACAGCTGGAGCTCTGGGGCCAGCTCTGGAGCCTCTGTGCCAGAAAGGATCTGGAGGTGCTGGAAGGTGTCCAGAGCAGGGCCAGGAGGAGGAGCAGAGGGCTGGAGCTGCTCTGCTGTGAGGACAGACTGAGAGAGTTGGGGTTGTGCAGTCTGGAGAGGAGAAGGATCTGAGGAGACCTCATTGTGGCCTTCCAGGATCTGCAGGGGGCTGCAGGAAAGCTGGGGAGGGACTTTTGAGGGTGTCAGGGAGGGATAGGACTGGGGGGGGGATGGAGCAAAACTAGAAGTGGGGAGATTGAGATTGGCTGTGAGGAAGAAGTTGTTCCCCAGGAGGGTGGTGAGAGCCTGGCACAGGCTGCCCAGGGAGGTGGTGGAAGCCTCCTGCCTGGAGGTGTTTGCAGCCAGGCTGGAGGTGGCTGTGAGCAACCTGCTGTGGTGTGAGGTGTCCCTGCCCATGGCAGGGGGGTTGGAGCTGGCTGAGCCTTGAGGTCCCTTCCAACCCTGACAGCTCTGTGATTTCTCTGATTCTCCTGCACAGCTGCTGCAGAGCAGCCTGGTTTCTGAGTCTGGGCAACTCTGCTGCCTGAGGTGGTGCCCAAAGGCCTCACTCTGGTGTTAGATCTTGAACAGAAAGCAGTAAAATGTAAATAAATCACTCCTGGGTGTGAAAAGCAAACCAATGCCAGTGCTGCACAACCCCACTGGGGAGCTGAGGGACTTACACTGGTTGTACCAGAACAAGCTCTGCTCTGCTCACCTCTTTGCTCTGGGAGATATTAACTTGCTTCTGCTTGACCCTGGCTGCAGGGTTTTGGCTAAGTCTAACTTCTCTCTGCTCCTTTTTCTTGTCCCTTTTGTGTACAGTGCAGGGGGGAAGGGGGCAGGGAGGGAGAAGCTTGTAGCTTCCCCTGCTCTTTGGCCAGGGGGGGTCCTTGTGCTGCTTATTAACTGCAAAGATCTAAATATTTACTGTAAATATTGTTTGGTTTGTGCATATTGCTTGCCTTCCATTGTAGATTGTAGTTCTGCCTCTAAATACAGCTTCCATCTGCTTCCAGCTGAGCTGGGCTGGCAAAGGTAACGTTGGGAGTGGGGTGGGTGGAATTTTCAACCCACCACACTGTGTTACAGAACTGTAGGTTTTAAACAGGATAGTGCAGAACAATGCCTGAGTCTAGGATCCTGTCCACAAGAAGGACCTGGAGCTGCTGGAGAGGCTCCAGAGGAGGCCACAGAGATGCAGAACCTCCCCTGTGGGGCCAGGCTGGGAGAGTTGGGGCTGTGCAGCCTGGAGAAGAGAAGGCTCCAGGCAGACCTCAGAGCAGCCTTCCAGGACCTGAAGGGCTCCAGGAGAGCTGGGGAGGGACTCTGGCCAAGGGCTGGGAGTGCCAGGATGAGGAACATCCTGAGCTGGGAGAGGGGAGACTGAGAGTGGAGAGGAGGAAGAAATCCTTGAGAGTGAGGCTGGGGAGACTCTGGCACAGGCTGCCCAGGGAGGCTGTGGCTGCCTCCTGCCTGGAGGTGTTGAAGGCCAGGCTGGATGAGGCCTTGAGCAAGCTGGGCTGGGGGGAGGTGTCCCTGCTTAATGCAGAGGGATTTGATCTGGATGACCTTTCAGGTCCCCTCCAACCCAACCCATTGTGGGATTCTGCTGGCAATGCACCCCAGGACTGCCTGGGCAGTTTCAAGGAGCCTGGCAGAGGTCCCAAGACATAAAGTTGTGATAATTTGGCAAAACTCCTCAGCTGGGTATGAACAAGAAGCCTTGCCCAGGCTGTCCATGGAAGGAGCCTGGGCTGCCCTCTCTCCTGCTTTGCTCATCCTGCCACCAGCCAGCACATGTGTGGCTGAGCCCCCCTGAAAGCCACTTGCCCACTGCCCTGCGTGGATGTGCTGAGACAGCTCTGCAACAGCTTTGATGTGTCCTGGGAGGGATCTGAGAGAGACAGATGCATGGGGAGCTGAGGCACAAAAGCATCCTCTGCCTTCCCTGCTGTGCCTGGAGGGAAGGGCTGGTCAGCCCCTGGGGAACAGCTCAGCACCACAGCATCATCCCTGTGAAGTGCTGGGGCTGCTCTGCCCTCCTCCTGGCTTGCATCCTGAGAGCCTTTGAGGAGCTCTCCTGCACTGGGCTGAGTGGGCTCCACCACTGCCAGCAGCAGAGGCTGCAGCCCCTCATCTGCTCTGACTCCCTGCAGGCTGTCCCTGATGCTGGCTGTGCTGCTGGCTGCTGGCTGTGCAACCCACTCCTAGGGCAAACAACTTTCCCTGACCTCGACCAGGCTCTCCATGACCTCAACCAGGCTCCCCATGACCCTGACCAGGCTCCCCATGACCCTGACCAGGCTCCCCATGACCCTGACCAGGCTCCCCACGACCTCGACCAGGCTCTCCACAACCTCAACCAGGCTCCCTACGACCCTGACCAGGCTCTCCACAACCTCAACCAGGCTCCCCACGACCTCAACCAGGCTCCCCATGACCTCGACCAGGCTCCCCATGACCTCGACCAGGCTCCCCACGACCTCAACCAGGCTCCCCATGACCTCGACCAGGCTCTCCAGGCACTTCTTGCAGGTGCCAGGGAAGGAGTCCTGGCCCTGGCCTTGGTCAAGGGGAAATGCTTTTCTTCTCACTTTCAGTGCAGCTTTTTATCACAGGCTCACAGGATGTTAGGAGTTGGAAGGGACCTCTGAAGATCTTGGGGGCCACCCTCCCTGCCAGAGCAGGGCCATAGAATCCAGCACAGGTCACACAGGAACACATCCAGACAGGGCTGGAAGGGTCCAGAGAAGGAGACTCCACAACCTCTCTCGGGACCCTGCTCCAGTGCTCCACTTAACACCATTGATGCTGAGCATTGGTTGCCAGTGAGACCAAGCCAGTAAGCAAGAAAAGTGCTCCCCTTGGTGAGCAGAAAGCCCTGGGAAGGCATAGAGTGGTCCCAGAGTCAAGGAACCAGAGGGAAGAGTCATCCTCACAACCAAGATGGAGAGAGAAAGAGAGAGACAGAGCTCATTTCAACCACCAGGACCAGATGCTGGACACTGAAATGGTCTCCAAGTGCAGAATGACTCAAGCCCATTTTCCATCTCTTCCAGCATCAGAGCAGGTCCCCATTAACAGCTGCCTTTGACCCTTCACTATGCTGCCTCTCTGGTGAGGGGATGGTGTGGGGCTCAGCACCTTGGGGCAGAGCTCTGCATCTCCACCATGGAGCTGTGGTCCCACGTGGTGGTGAGCAGCAGCACCAGACCTTCCCCACCAGCCCTGCTCTCAGGCTCTGTGCCATTTCAGACCTCTCATCTTGCCAAGACATCAGTGTGATCACATTTGCTTTTGGTTGAAATGCAGAGGAGCTGTAACTATCCCCAGGGACACCTGGGGATCAGAAGCACTGACAGCCCAAGGTGTCCAGTCAGGGGCCCAGCACGAGAAGGGCACAGTGTGGTTTTGGCACCACTCAGTCCTTTAAGGAGTCCTTTAAGGCCTCTCCATAGTGAAGGGCACCACAGTGATGGGTACTGCTCTGCTGCCCTTCCTGTGGGACCCCTGTCTCTCCTGCAGTTCCCTGCTCACCTCACTCAGGGTTCCAGAGAGCCCTCAGGGTGCAGGTGGCAGAGAGCTGAATGAATCTCGGTGAAGATTCAGGTGCCTTGAGAAGTAGGCACAAGGAGGGCACACAAAGGCTGCTAAGGCAGAGTGCTCAGCTCAAATATGGCTTCTAGAGCAAACAGTTCCTTGAATCCTGGGAGCAATCAGGTTGCTCCCCTCAGGGATCTTTGTTGGAGTGCTGCCTACAGCTGTGGACTGCTGTGCATGGCTGGAGATGCTCCCAGGGCATCAAAAGGCTCTGGGCAAGGACCCAAGGACCACCCCTCTGTGCCACCCCTCTCACTCACCCCTCTCACCCACCCCTCTCACTCACCCCTCTCACCCACACCTCTCACTCACCCCTCTCACCCATACCTCTCACCCACCCCTCTCACCCACCCCTCTCACCCACCCCTCTGTGCCACCCCTCTCACTCACCCCCTCACCCACCCCTCTCACCCACCCCTCTCACCCACCCCTCTCACTCACCCCCTCACCCACCCCTCTCACTCACCCCTCTCACCCACACCTCTCACTCACCCCTCTCACCCATACCTCTCACCCACCCCTCTCACCCACCCCTCTCACCCACCCCTCTGTGCCACCCCTCTCACTCACACTTCTCACCCACCCCTCTCACCCACCCCTCTCACCCACCCCTCTCACTCACCCCTCTCACCCACACCTCTCACTCACCCCTCTCACCCACCCCTCTCACCCACCCCCTCTCACCCACCCCTCTCACCCACCCCCTCACTCACCCCTCTCACCCACCCCTCTCACTCACCCCTCTCACCCACCCCTCTCACCCACCCCTCTCACTCACCCCTCTCACCCACCCCTCTCACCCACCCCTCTCACCCACCCCTCTCACTCACCCCTCTCACCCACCCCTCTCACCCACCCCTCTCACCTATACCTCTCACCCACCCCTCTCACTCACCCCTCTCACCCACCCCTCTCACCCACCCCTCTCACTCACCCCTCTCACCCACCCCTCTCACCCACCCCTCTCACCCACCCCTCTCACCTATACCTCTCACTCACCCCTCTCACTCACCCCTCTCACCCACCCCTCTCACCCACCCCTCTCACCTATACCTCTCACTCACCCCTCTCACTCACCCCTCTCACTCACCCCTCTCACCCACCCCTCTCACCCACCCCTCTCACTCACCCCTCTCACCCACCCCTCTCACTCACCCCTCTCACTCACACTTCTCACCCACCCCTCTCACTCACCCCTCTCACCCACCCCTCTCACCTATACCTCTCACTCACCCCTCTCACTCACCCCCCTCACCCACCCCTCTCACCCACCCCTCTCACTCACCCCTCTCACCCACCCCTCTCACCCACCCCTCTCACCTATACCTCTCACTCACCCCTCTCACCCACCCCTCTCACCCACCCCTCTCACCCACACCTCTCACCCACACCTCTCACCCACCCCTCTCACCTATACCTCTCACCCACACCTCTCACCCACCCCTCTCACTCACCCCTCTCACTCACCCCTCTCACCCACACCTCTCACCCATACCCCTCACCCACCCCTCTCACCCACCCCTCTCACCCACCCCTCTCACTCACCCCTCTCACCTATACCTCTCACCCACCCCTCTCACCCACCCCTCTCACCCACCCCTCTCACCCACCCCTCTCACCCCTCTCACTCACCCCTCTCACTCACCCCTCTCACCCACCCCTCTCACTCACCCCTCTCACTCACCCCTCTCACCCACCCCTCTCACCCACCCCTCTCACCCACCCCTCTCAGTCACCCCTCTCACCCACCCCTCTCACCCACCCCTCTCACCCCTCTCACTCACCCCTCTCACCCACCCCTCTCACTCACCCCTCTCACTCACCCCTCTCACCCACCCCTCTCACTCACCCCTCTCACCCACCCCTCTCACTCACCCCTCTCACTCACCCCTCTCACCCACCCCTCTCACCCACCCCTCTCACCCACCCCTCTCAGTCACCCCTCTCACCCACCCCTCTCACCCACCCCTCTCACCCCTCTCACTCACCCCTCTCACCCACCCCTCTCACCCACCCCTCTCACTCACCCCTCTCACCCACCCCTCTCACCCACCCCTCTCACCCCTCTCACTCACCCCTCTCACCCACCCCTCTCACCCCTCTCACTCACCCCTCTCACCCACACCTCTCACCCACACCTCTCACTCACCCCTCTCACTCACCCCTCTCACCCTGCTGGCAGCTTAGCTTTAGGAGGACCGTAATTACCTCTGAGACTTAGACACCCTGTGAAATTTAGCTAAAATTGGCTGATGCCTTCAAAACCAATCAGGGGCATGCACACAGAGTGATCTTAGAAGCTTGTTTCCATAGAAACTCAGCTGAAAGCTATAATTTCCTGAATTAAAACAAGGCACAGGCAAGTTGATCACTGGGGACCAAGCAGGGCCCCAGCTGAGTGCCCCCCGTGTTGCCCCAGCCAGGCTGGCCTCATGGCTGTGCACAGCCTTGCACTGTCCTGGCTCTCTCCTCTGCTGCCCTCCACTCCCACCTTTGCTGTCCCCCCCAGCTCCTCTCAGTGCCCTACTCAGCATCCTTGCTCATCATCACAGTCCCTGCCCTTGCCCCATCGTCTGCCTGCAGCTCCCCTCTCTGCAAAGACCTCAAAGTCCTCCAGGCCCCGGGTGTCTCAGTGGGAAGCAGGCTGAGCATGAGGCCAGGCAGGCAGGAATGCTCAGAGAGGTGACCCTGGCAGTGTGCCCTTCCTGCCCAGTCTCTGCCAGGAGAGTGAACCCACAGCCCAACACACCCAGACATTCAGTGGGGGCCATCTCCATGGCGCTGCAGTGGGTCACTGCTGCTGCAGGGCATCACTGCTCCAGCTCTGAAGTCAGTCAGGTAGGTTTCCTGAGCTGCTTCTGCAGAAAATGAGTTTGAAAGAGGAGAAAAATAGCTGAAGCTGAGCCTGCTGGGACAGCTCCCAGCCCCTGAGGGTGAGCAGGGAACCCAGCACAAGGTCATGCTGTGGACAGGCTGCCAGTTTGCTCCAGCGAGCAGGGCCCTGCAGAGCTGCAGCTGGGCCTGTGTGTGCAGGGTCCCCTCGCCCTGTCCTCACCTGCACTGTGAGGAGGTCCCTCTCAGTGACACTGCTGAGCAAGCCTAGCTGCCCTCCACTGCAGCACGGATCAAATCCCACCTGCACATTTCCTACCCCTTGCCTGCCTTCTCCCTCAGTCCACCATCCTGTTCCCACCCTTCCTTCCAGCAGTGCCCTGCATGCCCCCAGCTCTGCCAGCTACCATTGCTGTCCCTGCAGGGCAGGCTTGCTGGCCTTCCTGCCATGGTTTTGCTTGTTGGGGGATGCCAAGACCTGCTGCTGCTCCAGCCCAGCAGTCCTGCTGCTGCATCTGTGGGAGCCTCTGCTGCTGCCTGCTGAGCTTTGCCTGCTGAGCTTTGCCTGCCTTTGGCACGGGGGTGGAGGCACTATTTTTGCACAGAACATTTGCATTTGGGGAGGTTCACATTTCCCAAGCAGAGGATGAGTCGTGCTTCAGATCAGGCCTGCTCTCACCCACTGAGCTCCTGCACCCGGACTGGAGCCTCCACCCAGGCTGCAGGGGCATGAGGTCCACTGGCCTCTGCTAACCCCAAGGTGTCCTGGTGGGATGGGTTGTGAGCTGAGCTCCTGGGGCAAGAGTTGGCCAGGGCAGCATCTCATTGCCCCTGCACACAGCAGCCTGAAAGTCTCTGTGCTTCCACAGCATTTGTGACCCTGGAATCTGAACCTCCTTCCTAGGTGCTGTCAGGACTGAATGTCATGGGAAGCCTCAGGATAACTTGTTAGCCAATTCTATTCTCTCTCCTACCAATACCACACAAACCCAGAGGGCTTCACACAACCAAGCAACCCTCAAGCCTCAGATAGCTCCTGCCCAAAAAACCCTCAAGCCCCAGAGGCTCTGCCCCTTGCAGGCCCCTCTGACACCTGGGGAGCACCCAGAACCCCCTGGCTGTCACCAGTGAGCAGGGCAGGAGCTAGTTGGTGCATTTGCCTTGGCTGAAGAGCAGCCAGCCCAGCAGCCTGGCAGAGCAGCGCTGCAGAGCTCATCCAACACTATGTAGGTCAACACTGGCAGCTGTGAAAAAATAACATACTGGGGAATGCAGGAGGGGAGGGGGAGGGGGAGGAGGAGGGGAGGCAGCAGCAGATTTAACTGGAGAGGGCGGATGGACAGACAGACACAGAGTTAGGCAGTGCAGTGCAGACACCATTAACCCTCCTGAAGGGCACTCTGGCTTTACCCCAGTGAGGTGCTAGGCTAGAGACATGCAGCAGTTACCTTGTCAGAGTATATAGACATGCGTGTTGTCAGACCAATGACAGGGATCCGGTAGAAGCCAGCTGTGTATGACACAGGAGTTGGTGTGAGGTGGTCGTTGGGAGCAGGAGGGTGGCTAACTAAGATTGCATAGACCTGCAGGACAGGATACACGACACAAACATTATTTCACGGGAGCCCTGCAGCGCCATCGCTTCCCTTTGCTCTGCTGCAGCCTGGAGCAGCCCCCACTTAGCACCACAAGGGCAGGGAAAGGCTCAGGGGAGACCTCAGAGCTGCAGTTCAGTATCTGAAGGAGACCTGAAGGCAGGCTGGGGAGGGGCTGTGGGGATAGGAGGAGAGGCAATGGTTTGAAAGTGGAGCAGGGCAGAGTTAGGTTGGACATCAGGATGAAGTTCTGCACAGGGAGGCTGGGGAGAGCCTGGCACAGGCTGCCCAGGGAGGTGGTTGAGACCCTGTCCCTCGAGACGTGCAAGATCAGCCTTGCTGTGGCCCTGGGCAGCCTGAGGTTGGGGGTATCCCTGCTGCCTGCAGGGGGGTTGGGCAAGATGCCCTCTGAGGCTCCCTTCAGTCCAGTGCAATCTGTGACTCTATGGAAGGGCAAAGCCCCAGAGAGCAAGTGGTGCTGTGTGGTGCTGTGCCACAGCTCAGCTGTGATGGTCCTGCTCAGGATTGTGTCTTAATGGCAATGCCATCTCTGGCCACTCTGCTCACTAAACTAATAACTTCCATGGGTTACAGATTAAAGGGAAGCATCTCCCTCCCAGCCACGCTGTGTAATGCGATTTCTTTAACCACACATTTAATACTCTGTTGTAATTCCCCTCTGAGGACCATTACAAACAAAGTGGTCAGCTGGGACTCTGAGCAGGAGAAGGAGCACAGAGCCACGGAGCAAACATCTGGCCCTGAGCACGCAGGCAAATGGGAGAGCTGGGGGGGTGGCAGAGCCTGGGGTTTGCCCTCAGCACTCTGGGGAGATGGGGTGCAGGGCATCTGGGTTAGACTGAAATGCAGAGCTCTTGGTCAGATCCTGCTGTAATTACAGGGCTGGGATTTTGGTTTCCAGCAGGATCCTGGCTTGTGTCAGAGAGGAAGGAGTGGGGTAATCCCCAGGGGATCCTTTATTACACTGATGTCCTTTCATGGCACAAGGAATGTCCCCAGCTGGTGACAGCTCTCCAGACAGGCTGAATCAGTGCAAGGACTTTGATGTCTGGGAGAAAAATCACAAATTTTCCTCCTCCAAGCAACTGCCTAAGCCCCAGGATGTGATCTGCTGCTGGGCTGCAGCCACGGCTGGCTAGGACAGGAGAGAAGGATGAAGCCTGCCTGGGGAAGGGGACCTGGCCACTGCCTGGGAAGAGGGAAAATCCTGCCTGGTGCTGGTTGGGAGCAAGCTGAGGGTGCAGAGTGAGCCGGGGCGGAGCTGGAGACCCTGCCATGGGAGGAGTGACTGAAGAACGGGTTGGGGAGGTCACCTGGGAGGCAGGAGGAGCGGAGTGCCCTGCACAGAGGCGCCCAGTGCCCTGCTGACAGGAGGGGTGGGCGAGGACCTGCACCTAGCTGGGGCAGGGACCTTGAGGCAGGGCCGGGCACTGGGGGCAGAGCCTGGGGGCCGTGCGGGGGCGAGGGCTGTGCCGTGCCGCACAGCAGCTGACCGACAGGAGCCATTTTGCATGTGCCGGCTCCCAGCCCCTCCTTGCCTTGCAGCCCTCTGCTCGGCCACAGCACCAGCGAGCCGGGACCGATGGTGGCTGTCACCCACCGTGGGAGAAGACCGTGGTCACCCACAGCACCCTGACTACCAGCGCCCACAGCCTCTTCTGCAGCCTGGCTTAGCTGCCCCTCATGCCCCACCGCTTACGCAAGGCCGTGCCAGCGCCCGCAGCCCTGCACCAGCCCCGGGCTCCGTGCGGTTTGCCTTGGGGACAAGGTTTAGAGGTAGCCTGGGGACAGGCAGCCATCAGCCGAGCTGCTTAGATGGAGCCCCGGCTCAGCGGGGAACCCGCACCAGCCCTCTTCCTGCTCCGCACCGGGCAGCTGGTACCTTTGCCAGCCTGCCCGGCTCTGCCACCATTCCCAGGGATGCCGCTGCCACCCTCCAGCCCAGCCCCGGGCAGCTGATCCGCGAACGCAGCACCTCTGCCGCGCTGAGCACCTCTGCCCTCCCCAGCTTCCCCCCACGGCTGGCTGTGGGTCCCTGTGTGCCAGCACTCGTCTGTGTGTGCGACCTGTGTAGGCATCTTTTGCAAGTGTGTGTGCATGCACTTGAGGGGGTTGGGGGGTGGGGTTGTACCTGCATGTCTGCCCTCTTGATGGTGGGGGGAATGGTGCTGGTTAGCTTGGCTCAGCACCCACAGGGGAGCCAGAGGGGCCCAAGGCACCCAGGCTGCACCCACCACTGTTGCAGATGCGGGCTGCTGAGCGTGCCCCGTGCAGAGAGGAGAGGGGAGAGCTGTGCTTGTGTGTGCAGCATGCACAGCATGCCCGATGTGCGTGCCCGGGGTGGGAGCGTGCACGCCCTGCCTGCAGCCTGCGTGTGCCCACGGCTCCGGTGTGTGTGTGGCAGGGAGTGTGCTCCTGTGCCCTCTTCACACGCTGCCTGGTGCTGGGGGGCGTGGGAGCTGTGGTGCTGGGTGCCATGCAGGGTGGAAACAGTCCTCCCGGTGCTTGGCCTGGGCTGCGTGCAGGGGGTGCTTGTAGTGCACGCAGCAGGGGGGGCTTGCATGGCAGTACGTGTGGGTATGCACACAGCGCGGGGGGTCGGGCAGGGGGTTGGAACTCGATGATCTTTAAGGTCCTTTCCAAGCCAAAGCAGTCTGTGATCCTGTGTATGTGTGCTGGATGGCATGTGTGCAGCAGTGTGCAGACATGCAGTGCCCTGTGTGTGCCCATGGTGGCACAGTGTGCGTGCGTGGCACACATGTATGTGTGCCTACAGACATGCCCACAGCCACACGTGAACAGGGTGTATTGTGTGCGTGCATGCTGCTCCCCATGCCCACAGCTGCCTGCGGTGTGGGGATGCCCAGATGTGCACAGGGTATGTGCACACATAGCTCTGCATGTGCCCGTGTGTGCCCCTGGCACCGTGTCTGTGCTGCACGGTCTGCGTGTGAGTGCATGCAGCTCTCTGCACACATGGGCTTGGGTGGGCACCTCTGCACACCCTCCGTGTGTGTGCGTGAGCCCCTGGGCTCTCGGGGGGGTGTGCAAGCCTGTGGGTGCTCTTCTGTGTGAGCAGGTGCCCGTGTGTCCCCCGGGCTGCGTATGCGAGTGCGGGCAGACCCCGAGGTGTCTGTGAGAGCCTCTGTGCACCCCGCGGTGTATGTGGATGTCAGTGTGTACCCTGGACTGTGTCCGTGAGCCCGTGAGTGTCTCAGGGTCGGCGCGGGTGCCCGTGCGGGTGCCCGTGCGTGTGTCCGTGAGCCCGGCCGCGCTTGCATAAAGGCTGCAATGCGGGCAGCGGCACCCCGGAGCCCCGGGGCAGGACCCCGCTGGCCGCTGCTCTGCCCAGCCCGAGCCCCGTCGGCGTTCGGCCGCGGGGGCGGTGGCTCCACTCCCTCCGGGGACACGGAGCGGGGGGGGTGCCCGGCGGAGGTGGAGGCGGCGATGGGGGGCGGTCGCCGTCCCGGGGTACCTGGCTGGAGATGAGGTCTTCGCAAACGGAGAGAGCCATCTGGATGGCGTTGGGCTTGTGCGTGACCGAGGTGGCGTTGAGCTGGAGCTTCCATGTGCCGTGCCGCTTGTTGGCCTGGTTCACCGCCTCACGGAAGATCTGCTCGTGTTTCTTGGTGCTCAGCACCGCGCCGATGTTGACGATCTTGGGGTCGCAGCCGGCGCGGGCGAAGGAGGAGGAGAAGAGCAGGGCGAGCAGCAGCAGCCGCATGGTTCGCATCCGCCGCCGGCCCCGGCGCTCTCCGCTCAGCGCAGCCCCATGCGGGGCCCGGCCCGGCGCGGCGCGGGGCGCTCTCCGTGGTGCTGAAACGCTGCTCCGCTCCGCGCCGAGCCCAGCCGAACCCAGCCGAACCCAGCGGAACCGCTCCGCCCGCCGCCGGCTCCGCCCGCCCCGCGCTGCCGCAGCCCCCGCCCCCGGCCCGCCCCCGGGACCCCCGCCGGCCCCGGCCCCTGCGGCACTGCGCGGCACCTTCCTGGCCCTGGGACCCCCGCCGGCCCCGGCCCCTTTGACCGCTCTTGCCCTCTCTTGTCCGCGGGGCCCCCGCCGGCCCCGCACCAGCCCCGGGCTCTGCGGCGGTGGTTGCCCGCTCTGGTCCCGGTCCCTGCGCTAGCTCTTGCCTGCTCTTGTCCCCGAGACCCCCACCGGCCTCGGGCGCTGCTGCAGTGCCCACACCCCCGGCCACTTGACCCCCAACAGATCTGCACCCTGAGGCAGCTCTTGCCACCTCCCCGTCCCCGGGAGCCCTGCCTGACCTGAGAGATGTGGCAACGCTCGGCCCCCGGCCCCGAGGCACAAGCCAGCCCCGGGCGTTGCAGCAATGCCAGGACACCCAATCCGCTCTCAATTCACGGGACCCCCGCCAGCCCCGAGCCCTGCAGCAGTACACGCTCTCTCGGCCCGCCCCCGGGACCCCCCGCCGGCCTCGGGCCCTGCGGCAGTGCCTCGCTCGGTGCGGGGTCCGCTGTGCACGGACACAGCCCCTGCTGCCTGCCGGGCTGCTCACCGAGGGGATCGGGAATGGGTTGCTGGGCTGGGGTCTGGCTCCCGCTCCACTAGGAAGAGCGTCTGGTGAGGGGCAGGGGGCAGAGCTCGTCTAGGGGTGAATCTTCGTCTAGTGGTGAGCATCTCCTGATATCCTGGGTGCACCCATCTCCCGGGGGGTCCCATCTCCTGGGTGCCCCCATCTCCTGGGGTTTCCATCCCCTGGGGTTCCCGCTCCATCCTTTGTAGCAGTCGGGGGCCATGTGTTCCACTCAGTTTGGGAGGCAGGCTCACATCAGACAATGGGTAAGACAGGGTCTTCCCCAGCCATAATGACACCAGCCTGGGAGCAAACCAGGGTCTTCAGGATTTTTTCCCCAGAGCAAACATTCCCAGTTATGTTGCATCTCTGGAAGCCAGGCTTCCCAGCCCCGGCTGGGGACAGTTCCTTGTGACATGGATTCCGTCAGGGTTTGAATTCACTCCAGTGCTGGAGAACCTTGACCAACACTCCTGTTGGGCAGGCATACCGAGCAGACACTCAGCCTGGTTCCTTCTCTTCACTCTGTCCCTCCAGACAGAGCCACCACTCTTCCAGACATTAGCTCACAGGGCAACCAGCCATTTCCCTCCATTTAATTCACCACATTCCTCTTGCATATGACCTTAAGATTTGTCTGCTGAGATCTCTTGGGGTTCTCTTCAACTATCTGTCCCTGGGCTTAGCCTTCCCAAAGGAAGTGGATGCACAGCAGCTAGTGGCCACCTCCAGCTCCATTGCTGATCATAGGATCTTTTGGGTTGGAAGGGACCATTAAAGGTCATCTAGCCCAACCCACTCCTGCACCATGCCTCTCCCATTCCAGGGCCGGAGGGGTGAGGTGGCCAGAAGAGCACATTGCTCCCAAGAGCTGCCACTTTTGGCCTTGATGGAAAAAACCCAAAGGGGCTGCAGATAGCCAGAGGGTGTTGCTTTGTGCTGGCAGGGGACAGGTGCCATCAGCCAGCCCACTGTGTGCCAGCCAAGAGGAGAGCAGGCTGAGCACTGCAGAAGGAAAAATCACCAGGGATATTTTTACCTCAGCCATTTGGAGGGTGCTGCTGCAGCCCACCTCTGTGCCTGTTTGCAAGGGGAGTTGAAGCAGAATATTTTCCACCCCCCCCCCCCCCCCCCCCAACGCAAATTTCCTCATTGGCATCTCCGAGGCGCAAGTTGCCATGGAAACCGTTTTGCCTGTGTCCCACGTTGCCCACATGCACTCAGCAGAAGCTGCAGAAGCAAAATGGCTGTTGTGTAATGCGCTGCAGGGTGACAGTGTGCTCCCCCCAGCCCCCCTCCACCTCGGAGACCCTCTCAGAGGAGCTGCAGAGGGTTTGGGAGAGCAAGGAGGGCCACGGAGGTTGGGATGTGCTCAGTGAGAGCAGGGAAATGGTCTCACCTCGCCTTAACTCTTGCACTGCTTTCCATGGAGCTCCACACCGACCCTGCTGTGCTCTCAGCATGGACTTCCAGGCAGCTTTACCCTTTCCAGTGTCCTGGTGTCATTCCTGCTCCCCCGTGCATGGCGGTGAGGGCCTTGCGGGACTCGTGTGGTGTGGCTCTGTCCACCCTGAAGTGCTGTCTTGAAGGGACAAAGGGTGCAAGGTGAAGGCAGTTGCAGCCATACCCTTTGCACACATTTGACTTCATCCCTGTTATCTGGGTTCAATCCCTTCACTACATCCTTTGTCTACCACGTGCATTTCCAGGAGACTGGGAAGAATCTGTTTTGGAGCAGGCTAGACAGACCTAGATCTTGGTGGATGTGATGGCAGCAGGACAATAAAGACAAGGCCTGGCCACAGCAGGGGACTTAGCAGAGAAGGTGGAGGAAAAAGGCAGGCTTTGAAGCCTTGCTCCCACTGGGGTGCAAAAGGTCTTTCCTCATTATCTGGAGTTCCCTGCAGGGAGAAAGGGAATGTGGTTACTGAGCCCCTCCTGTGTCACCCAGGAGTGCAGGAGGACCATCCTCAGGGGCAGGGTCTTCCCTCTGTGCCTCCAGTCTTTTTTTTTGTCTCCAGAGGCTCCTGTTCCTGATCCTTCTACAGAGATCTGAGGAATGGCTGCTTCCCTCTCAGGCCGTGCCTCCCACCAGGCCCTGTTGTCCTGGCACCAGGAGCAGCCTGGATCACAACCTCCAGCCGCCAGGCTCAGCCGGCACAGACGTTGTCACCACAGGACTCCCACTCGTGCTGTGTCCTCAGGCTCTTTGATCAGCTGAAGGCTGTGGGTGCACACAGGCTTCTCCCAGGGTGGAAGCCGTGTAAGTGGCAGCTACAGCCACGTCCAGCACCTGATCCTTCTCCACAGCAAGCAGCAGGCTTTGCTTCTCCTGCCACTGGCTCCTGGCACAGCACAGCAACCTTCTCAGCCATGGCTGGGCACTAGAACTTGACACAGCCTCCTGTTATTCACCAGCCTGTGTGTGGAGTGATCCTGCTCTTCATGTTTGGCACCTTCTGGATGCAGAGGAGCTGGCCAAGGGCATGGGGCTGATGTTGGTGTGTTGTCCCACTGCCTGTGGATGCTGTGATTCCTTCTGTGTACAACCTGCAGGCTTGAGGGGAGCAATAATGAACCCAGCTGGAAACTGCCTGGGGGTGAGGCAGGATGTGGGAAAGATAATGTGGAATTCCACAGAAGGGGAAATCAGGCATCAGGGACATGGCAGTTGCAGAGGACACCAGGGAGCTCCAAACAAACTGAAGCCTTAGTCTGAGAAGCTAAAATTGAATGAGTAGCAGCAACCCCCACCCCAGATATGGAAGTGCTCTGTACAAGACAAAAGAGTGGTTCAGCTAAGCTGTAGAATGAAGCAAATCACATCCTGAGTGCCCATGGTGGTTCTCTAAGAGCAGTGAAGAACTGGAATGTGGTGTAGATATTCATAGCATCATAGAATGGTGTCTCACCACCCCCACTGGAAGGAATTGCTTCCTCATCTCCACTCCCAGTCTCCCCTCTCCCAGCTCAAAGCCATTGTTCCTCAGCCTGGCACTCCCAGCCCTTGGCCAGAGTCCCTCCCCAGCTCTCCTGGAGCCCTTCAGGTCCTGGAAGGCTGCTCTGATGTCTGCCTGGAGCCTTCCCTTCTCCAGGCTGCACAGCCCCAACTCTCCCAGCCTGGCCCCACAGGGGAGGGTCTGCAGCCTCTGCTCATCTCTGTGTCCTCCTCTGGAGCCTCTCCAGCAGCTCCAGGTCCTTCTTGTGCTGGGGGCCCCAGAGCTGGAGGCAGTGCTGCAGGTGGGGGCTGAGCAGAGCAGAGCAGAGGGGCAGAATCCCCTCCCTGTGCTGCTGCTCTCCCTGCTCTGGCTGCAGCTCAGCACTCAGCTGGCTCTGGGCTGCCAGGGACCACTGCTGTGAATTGTTTCCTTTAGCTGAAGTTTTTGGTTTAACCAACTGTTCAGAAACTTCTCCAAGTTTATCAAGTTTCAGAGGAAGGTTTTCCAAGAATGGGCTCTGCTCAAGAGCAAAAATCTGCCCAGGGAAAGGATTTGTTGGAATCAAGGCTGTGGGAAATGTGGGTTTGCAGAGTGCACAGTGCTGGAGTCTGAGTTGAAGCAGTTCAGTGCCTGAAACCATTCTGAGGTGAGAGGTTGAAAATGAAGAGTGAAATAATCCTGCTGAGGAGAGCTGCTGCTCCTGAGCTGCAAAACAGTTTGGTTTCATCTGCATCATTATCTGCTGCTGAAACCTCACAGCATTGGCAATCCAAGGGTTTTCCCTCCACCCTTTAGCTCTTGCTGAGCATTGCTCAGCTCCCCTCTGGGGCTGCTCTTCTGCAGGCTCTCAGCCCCAGGGCTCTCAGCCTTTGCTCCTCCCAGAGCTGCTCCAGGCCCCTCAGCATCTCCACAGCCCTTTGCAAGACTCTTTCCAGCAGGAGAGCATCACAAGTATGGCCTGGGAAGGATAAAGAATGGCTCTAAATCCCAGACTGTGGGTGGTGGCAGACAGCTGGCAGGGATGATGGACAAGGAAGGGGGTGCAGGGCCCCCCTGCAGCTCATCACCACCTTTCTGGGGACTGGTGCTATGCATTCCCCACTGGGGATGTGATGTGTGTGGGCATCTGGGCTGCAGCAGCAGGATGTCCTTGTCACAGTGTCAGCCATGCTGCCAGACTGGCAGGCAGGGCCTGGTGGCTGCAGACAGGGAGGTGCCCAAAGGCACTGTTCCTGTGGTGGAGGAGCAGTGGGGTGGGGATCAAGGTGAAAGTGCCTGAGCAGCCCTTTGGATGGGGCTGTTGCTGTTGTATGTTCTGGCCCTGCACCCAACCCTCTTGCAAATGGTACCCAGGATGGTACTGATGGTCTTCCAGGATCTGAAGGGGGCTACAGGAAGGCTGGGGAGGGACTGCTCAGGGTCTCAGGCAGTGATAGGACTAGGGGGAATGGAATGAAGCTGGAGGTGGGGAGATTGAGGCTGGAGGGGAGGAGGAAGTTCTTCCCCATGAGAGTGGTGAAGCCCTGGAATGGGTTGTGCAGGGAGGTGGTTGGGGCCCTGTCCCTGGAGGTGTTTAAGGCCAGGCTGGATGAGGCTCTGGCCAGGCTGATCTAGTGTGGGGTGTCCCTGCCCATGGCAGGGGGGTTGGAACTGGCTGATCCTTGTGGTCCCTTCCAACCCTGACTGATACTGTGATACTGTGATGGGCTGCAGGCCCAGGCAGGGCTTGTGCTCTTCCTAAAGCTGTTCCCAGCTGAGGAGGGACTCAGCACAGCCTGCTCTGCAATTCAGATGTGGCACAGCTCCCTGCTCCAGAGCTGCTTGTTTAGCCTGGAGAAGAGGAGGCTGAGGGGAAGATCTCATTGATGTCTACAACTGTGTTCTACCCCTTTGATCCCTCACTCCAAGGACAACATCGAGGTGCAGGAGAGGGGCAACAAAGCTGGGGAAGGGTCTGAACAACAGGGCTGAGGAGGAGCAGCTGAGGGAGCTGGGGGTGTTCAGTCTGGAGCAGAGGAGGCTGAGAGGAGACCTCATTGTTCTTTATATCTCCCTGAAAGGAGGTTGCAGGGAGGTGGGGGTTGGTCTCTTCCTAGTATCAGGGGTTGGAAGGAGAGGAAATGGCCTGAAATTGTGCCAGAGGAGGGTTAGGTTGGAGATGAGGAAAGAGTTCTTTGCTGCAAGAGTGGTCAGGGACTGGCACAGGCTGTCCAGGGAGGTGTTGGAGTCCCCATGCCTGGAGGTGTTCCAGAAACCTGTGGCCATGGCACCTGGGGCTGTGGTTTGGTGGCCCTGGTGAGGCTGGGTTAGTGGTTGGATTGGATGCTCTTAGAAAGCTTCTCCAACCCAACCAGTTCTATGATTCCAGGTTTCTATGGTGCAGCACAGAGCTGCCCTGCTGTGTGTATCAGCTCCCCACACAGAGCATGAGCTTTAGGCCACCCTCCCAAGCACAGTGTGTGCCACCCCTGGAGTCCCTGCCCTTGCAGAGAGAAGCTGCAGCAGCCTCCTATGCCAGCTGACAAGAACTGAGGTCTCTCTCCTCCTCTCTTGTCAGGTTCCTACACTGTCTGAGCACAGGAGCATTGCCACCACCCTCCAGGGCTTTGCCTCTGTCCAAGGCAGCTGGGCACTTGCAGGGCTGGGGAGACAGCAGTGAGGCTGAGTTTTGGACACCAAGGGGCTCCTGAGCTGGCAGGAGGATGTTCAGGTGACTGGGAAAAGGGTGGGACATGGAACCCCAGTTCAGCCAGGGGTGAGGTGGTGAGAAACACAGAAACATTTCCTGTGAGATCAGCAGGAGCTGAATTCACAGCAGGAGAACCAGGAGGGGGTGGGAATTTCCTCTGGGATGCTTTGGGAGAAGCAGCATGCACAGCTCTGGAATGCTCTGCAGGGAAACTTTCATTTTGACACCATTCCAGTTTCCTGCTGGAAAACCAGCCAAGAGGTGGCTGGGCTTCAACTGCCTGCCACTGTGTCCCAGGAGACTGCACAATTTGTCCTCAGGGACCTGCAGTGCCTTGGGACTGCTGCATAGCAGAGGCTGCAGAGGTGCTCAGAGAGATCAGTCACTGCCTGGGGCTTTCCTCCAGGTCTTCACTTGGGAGGGTGTTGGAGCCTGGGCCCAAGTCATGCAGTCACTGGTGCAGAGTGGCTGGAGATGGAGCATGCTGGGGGACATCAGGCCCTGTGCAGCTCTTGGTGCTGCCCCACATGCACAGCTTCCATGCTGGAGCTCCATCCATGGGAATGCCTGCTGATGGCATGTGGCTGCCTTCTTCACAAGGCAGGGATGACAAGGAGCAATGGAAGCTGCAGCACAGGAGGTTCCACCTCAACACAAGGGGGAACTTCTTCCCTGTGAGGGTCCCAGAGCCCTGGAGCAGGCTGCCCAGAGAGGTTGTGGAGTCTCCTTCTCTGGAGCCTTTCAAGGCCCTTCTGGATTCCTGTGTGAGCTGAGCTAGATTCTATGCTCCTGCTCTGGCAGGGGGGTGGACTTGATGATCTCTTTGGGTTCCTTCCAACTACTGACATCCTGTGATCCTGTGACACCCAGGGCTGTCAGATTCACTTCCTTTCTTTCTTTGGACCCTCTGGGGACAGTGGGACTCCAGTGGGAGCTGTTGCATGGACAACCTCCAGCCCTGCTCATTGCAAGATGTGGCGGTTTGTGCTTGTGCAGCATCTTGCTCAAGCAGAAATGGCCCCACAATGGTCCCCCCACCTGCAGAGGTTGGTGATGTGCTGGATTCCGAGGGACAGAGGCCATCTGAGCTTCTCCAGGTGGCTGTGTCTCCCCAGCAGAGCCCAGGCTTGGTTGGCAGTGTCACCTCGTTGTGCCCTGTCAGGGGCAGAGGGAGATCTTTGGGCACATCCAACTGCTGCGATGGGTTGAAGCTGAAAATGGTGAAGGAAAAAGGTTTCAGTGACAAATGAGGCACCCTGGAATTTGCAGCCCTTCCAGAGGTGAGTCTTCAGGTTGTATGGGAAGGAGGAATAACCTGCAGCAGGACAGCATGGGAAGTGATCTGCTGGAGAGCAGCCCTGTGGAGAAGGACCTGGGAGTGCTGGTGGGCAGCAAGTGCTGCAAAGTGCTCTGGTGACCAAGAAGGCCAAGGGGGTCCTGGGCTGCATTCAGAGGAGTGTGGCCAGCAGAGCCAGGGAGGTTCTCCTCCCCCTCTGCTCTGCCCTGCTGAGACCTCACCTGGAATATTGCATCCAGCTTTGGGCTCCCCAGCTCAGGAGGGACAGGGATCTGCTGGAGAGAGTCCAGGGGAGGCTACAAGGATGCTGAAGGGACTGCAGCACTGCCTGGGGAGGAGAGGCTGAGAGCCCTGGGGGTGCTCAGTCTGGAGAGGAGAAGGCTGAGAGGGGATTGAATCAATGTTTATAAACATCTGGGGGCTGGGGGTCAGGAAGGAAGGGACAGGGACAGGCTCTGCTCACTGTGCCCTGGAATAGCACAAGGAGCAATGGATGGAAACTGAGCACAGGAGGTTCCACCTCAACATGAGGAGGAACTTCTGCACTGTGAGGGTCCCAGAGCCCTGGAGCAGGCTGCCCAGAGAGGTTGTGGAGTCTCCTTCTCTGGAGCCTTCCCAGCCCCATCTGGATGTGTTCTGTGTGCCCTGTGCTGGATTCTCTGCTCCTGCTCTGGCAGGGGCTTGGACTGGATGATCTTTGCAGGACCCTTCCAACTCCTAACATCCTATGATCCTGTGATGTTGTCTTCACACTGATGGCTGCAGAAACATGTAAGAGTTCCCTCCTCTGAAGCCTGCCTTTGGGAGGAGGCAGCACACAGCTCCTCAGCAGACCCTCTCTGTGTGCATGCCCAAGCCTCCTGGCCCCCTCCAAGGAGCCCAACACAGTGCTGTGACCTCCCTTCACATCCTGGGGTCCATCTCTGCCATGCCCCAGCCAGATGTGGATCTGCTCCCCTGTAGTGAACGTTGCCTAGGACACCTCAGAGCTTGGCACTTCTTGTTGCTGCTGGGATATGTTCCTGTCTTTGGGAATGTGCAGCTCCAGGGCTCTCCAACCCTTGCAGCTCCCAACTCTCTCCCATCATGAATGCTTCTGACTTTGGGAGCATGGAAAAGCTGGAGGGCTGCTTTCCAACCTGCCAGCTGTTGGCTTTCAAAGGCTGCAAAGATGATCAATGAGAGCAGTACAGCCTCGGGAGCAGCTTTAGAGGGTGCTGAGCAAGGCAGACAAAGGCAGAGCTGGCCCACACCAGCATGCAGGGGCAGGAGCTGAGTGGCACCAGACCTTCTGCTGCACTTGATGGAGCTCAGCCCAGGAGCCAGCTGGCAGGCTGCACTGTGGAGCCTGGGTGTGCTCCAGTGCACACCAGAACAGATAATTGGTGGCTTAGGGCTCCAACACAAGCTCCAGAGCAGAGGAATGTGACAGCAAACCCTTGAGAGGGTCCTGCTGCCATGGGGGGCTGGTGTTTGGGAGAGGATCAATACCCTGTTGCTGAGGACAGACAGATGGATTGCACAAGCTCTGTTATGGCAGCAGCCTCAAAGCAAAGCACAGCACACTGAGACAAGGCTCAGCAGCACTGTTGGTATCTCACCTCCTGCCCTGGAGGCATCTCTACAGTACTCACAGGGCAGCACATGTGGAAAGCAAGACCCTGCCTCAAGATGGACAAACACAGGAAAAATGCTACTGAGAGTCTTTGTGAGCAGCAATCCAGATCTCCAAGGCTTCATCTTCCTCCTGCAGGCCTGTGAACTGCCCTTCACTTCCCACTGCAGCCACCATGGCAAGTCCCAGTCCTGTTTCAATGTGTCCAAAAGCCTTGGCCAGCCTACAGGGCTGCAATAACAGAATACAGAATTAGCCAGGTTGGAAAAGACCTCAGAGATCATCCAGTCCAAGCTGTCACCCAGCACCATCTGATCAACTCAACCATGGCACCAAGGGACTCATCCAGGCTCTTCCTAAACACCTCCAGGGATGGGGACTCCACCACCTCCCTGGGCAGCACATTCCCATGGCCAATCTCTCTGTCTGGGAAGAATTTCTTCCTCACCTCCAGCCTAAGCACCAGGTGTTGTATTCACTCATTTTTCATAGCACCATAGAACTCCTTGGGTGGGAAAAGCCCTCCAAGAGCATCCAGTCCAGCCAGCAACTCAACCCCACCCTGGTCACCAAACCATGGCCCCCAGGTGCCATGGCCACAGGTTTCCAGGCATGGGGACTCCACCACCTCCCTGGGCAGCCTCTGCCAGTCCCTGACCACTCTTGCAGCAAAGAAACCTTTCGTCATCTCCAACCTAACACTCCCCTGGCACAATTCCAGGCCATTTCCTCTCCTTCTATCACCTGAGACTAGGGAGAAGAGACCAACCCCCACCTGGCTCCAGCCTTCCTTCAGGGAGTTGTAGGGAGCCAGAAGGTCTCCCTTCAGCCTCCTCTTCTGCAGGCTGAGCACCCCCAGCTCCCTCAGCTGCTCCTCCCCAGCCCTGTTCTCCAGACCCTTCCCCAGCTCGGTTGCCCTTCTCTGGGCCTACCCCAGCCCCTCAGCATCCTTCTTGCAGTGAGCTACCCAGAACTGAACCCAGGATTTGAAGTGTGGCCTCAGCAGAGCTGAGAGGGCCAGGAGCAGTTTCCTACTCCCGCTGCCACAAGAGGCTCAACATAAAGAGAAACAACATGGAAAGGAAAACTGAAAGGGGGGGGGGGGGGGGAAGGTTAAACTAAAAACTGAAGTCTGAGACTAAAAACTGAAATGAAAACTTAAATAGATAGCAATAGAAATATGGAAAGGGATAGAAATAGAGATAGAAATAGAAATGGAAATAGAAATGGAAATAGAAATAGAAATAGAAATAGAAATAGAAATAGAAATAGAAATAGAAATAGAAATAGAAATAGAAATAGAAATAGAAATAGAAATAGAAATAGAAATAGAAATAGAAATAGAAATAGAAATAGAAATGGAAATAGAAATAGAAATGGAAATAAATAGAAATAAATATAAAATAGGTAGAGATAGAGATAGAAATAGAAATAAATAGAGATGGAAATAGAAATAGGTAGAGCTAGAGCTAGAAAGAGAAGTAAATAGGAATGCAAAGGTAAATAGAAATAAGAACTGGAATTAAGAATGAGAAATAGAACTAATAGAGACAAATAGCAATCTTATTTAAGGCTCTAACATTCAGCTGCAGCAGCTTGCAGCACAGCCTGTGCCAGGTGAGGAGGCGTCAGGTATGCTGCACCTGAAGGCTGAGGAGGAGCCGAGGCTGCCCTGGGCTGCAGCGCGGCCGCCCCGGAGCGGCAGCGGCCCCTGCGCCGCCGGGCGGCCGACAGCTCCCGGGGATGCGGCAGGGTGTGATGAGCTGCCCCCCCGCTCCGGGGTGCCACCACCGCAGCCTGGGCAGCTCGGCACCGCAGCTCGGCACCGCCAGCCTCGTTTCACATGGCCCTTTCTGCAGCCAGCAATGCCTCCGGCCTGGGGACAGCTGCTCCGGCCGCCGCTGTCCTGGCAGCTCCGTCCCGGCAGCTCCGTCCCGGCAGCTCCGTCCCGGCGGCTCCGTCCGGGCGGCTCCGTCCCGGCGGCTCCGTCCCGGCGGCTCCGTCCGGGCGGCTCCGTCCGGGCGGCTCCGTCCTGGCGGCTCCGTCCGGGCAGCTCCGTCCCGGCACCTCCCTCCTGCTGCCGCAGACCCCAACGCGGCCCCGGCCCCGGCTCTGGCAGCTGCCTGGTGCCATCTCGTGGTTGAGCAACTGCTCTGGAGCAGCCCTGTGTCTGTCCTGCCGCTGGAAAGGGAAGGGAAGCTCAGCTCCAGGGTCTCACTTCAGCGGAAGATTCCTGCGAGGCCTTGCCCAGGCTGCTGCCTGCAGCCCTGGGTGACGGCAGCCAGAGCTGCCTGTGCAGGAGGCTGGGGAGCAGCCCTGGGGAGAAGGACTTGGGGGTGCTGGGGGTGCAGAGCTGGGCAGGAGCCAGCACCCAGCGCTGCCAGCCCAGCCCCAGCCTGGCCTGGGCTGAGCCCCAGCAGTGTGGGCAGCAGGGGCAGGGAGGGGATTCTGCCCCTCTGTGTTCTCTGCTGAGACCTCCCTGCAGTGCTGGGGCAGCTCTGGAGCCCTCAGCACAGCACAGCCAGGGACCTGCTGGAGCAGGAGGCCACAGCAGTGCTGGCAGGGCTGGAAGCCCTCTGCTGGGAGGCCAGGCTGAGAGAGTTGGGGTTGTGCAGCCTGGAGAGAGGTGAAGGCTCCAGGGAGACCTTCTGGAGGGCTTCAAGGGCTGATCAGAGAGCTGGGGACAGACTTTTGAGCAGGGCCTGTTGGGACAGGACAAAGGCTGAGGGTTTGAACTATAAGAGGGAGACTGAGACTGGGGAGTAGGGAGAAATGTTTGATACTGGAAGTGGTGAGACCTTGGTCCAGGTTGCCCAGAGGGATGAGAGCTGCCCCATCCCTGGAAGCAATCCAGGTCAGGTTGCCTGGGGCTCTGAGCAGCCTGCTCTGGCTGCAGCTCTGGCTGCAGCTCTCCCTGTTAGCTGCAGACTGGATGACCCTGAAGGGTCTCTGCAACCCAGACCATTCCATGGTACTACAGCTCTAAGAGGCCAGGCAGTGAGTCTCTTCCTAGATCCCCCCTCAGCTGGCAGGGGGATGATAGAATAGAATAGAATGGAATGGAATGGAATGGAATAGAATAGAATGGAGTGGAATGGAATGGAATGGAATGGAATAGAATAGAATAGAATAGAATAGAATAGAATAGAATAGAATAGAATAGAATAGAATAGAATAGAATAGAATAGAATAGAATGGAATAGAATAGAATAGAATGGAGTGGAGTGGAATGGAATAGAATAGAATAGAATAGAATAGAATAGAATAGAATAGAATAGAATAGAATAGAATAGAATAGAATAGAATAGAATGGAGTGGAATGGAATGGAATGGAATAGACCTGAGAGATCATCCAGTCCAACCTCTCACCCAGCACCATCTGATCAACTCAACCATGGCACCAAGGGCCTCATCCAGGCTCTTCTCTTCAAGGTCCCTTCCAACCCAACCCATTCTGTGACTCTGTGACTTCAGCCTCCTTTCAGCACCACCCTTCCTGAGTGTGACAGCTCCACCACTGTGACAGCTCCACCACTCCCACGGCCAGGCTGTAAATGAGGAGGTTTCACTCTGAGTCACCCATGGCAGTGATCAGGGATGGGTCCTGAGGAGCTGCTGGCTTTCAGGAGTGGTTCAGCTCTCTGTAGTGACAGCTTCCACGTCAGCCCTGTCACGTTAGCATGGCAGAAGAGCCTCTGAATGGCAACTTTTTTCTCCTTTTAAGGCTCGAAGAGAGCTTTGGTTGGAATCCAGGAAAGCTCTCTGCATACACCTCCCCTTCAGATCTGCTTTGCACTGCCTGTGTAGGAAGAATCTCTTACTCAGAGGGCCCCTGGAAGCGTTGCAGGATCTGGCTGCACCAGTTAGCTGAAATCACCACTTCTAGATGTGGCTGCAACCAGCCAACAGCCTTGCCCTGGGGCTTGCTGTGCCTTCAGCTGTCAGTTATCCTCCTGAGAAGTTCAGCTCTGCTGACTGGGATTGCTCAGCAACAGCTGAGGGGCAGGTCTCAATAAGCCGGGGCCAGACTCTGCTCAGTGGTGCCCAGGGACAGGACCAGGGGCACTGGGCACAAACTGGAACCCAGGAGGTTCCATCTGAGCAGGAGGAGAAACTTCTTCGGTGTGAGGCTGCTGGAGGCCTGGAGCAGGCTGCCCAGAGAGGTTGTGGAGTCTCCTTGTGTGGGGAGCTTCCCACCCCCCCAGGCCATTGTGCTCCTGGGCAGGGTGCTGTGGGTGCCCTGCTGGGGCAGGGGGCTGGACTGGGTGAGCTCCAGAGGTCCCTTCCAAGGCTCACCCCTGGGGATTTATAGTTCTGCAGTACAGTCTGGGTTTTTTTCCCCCATGATCAGTCAGGAGCTGCATTCAAAGGAGAATTTGGTTTCAAGGCAGGAGCAAGGATGTGATTCACCACAAAGTGAGAAAGAACATTCTGGAGATACACAGAAGAGCCCTGCCCCAATGCCTGGCTCCAGCTGCAGTGCCTCTCCTCAGAGCCATTGTCATCTGGAGCTCTGGAAAGAACAGAGCTGCAGGAGCTGCCCTGCTCCCACACAGCCCCCGAGGGTCAGGTTGGGTTAAGCACACTGCAAAGCCATCTGTGCTCAGCAGGTCACCCTGATGGGCCGTGGAGAGCTTGGCTGGGCAGCTCCTCCAGCACTGGGCTTGCAAGGGACTGACAGCCAAGCAGGGCCACAGGGTCCAGCATGGTGCTGGATGAAGCTGGTGAAGGGTCTGGAGCACAGGTCCCATGAGAGAACTGGAGCTGCTTAGCCTGGAGTGAAGGAAGCTGAGGGGAGACCTCCAGGCTCTCTGCAGCTCCCTGAAAGGAGGCTGGGGCCAGGTGGGGTCAGTCAATAGGAGAAGAGGAAACAGCCTCAAGTTGCCCCAGGGGAGTTTTAGGTTGGATATGAGGGACAATTTCTTCTCTGAAAGGGTTGTCAAGGCCTGGCTCAGGCTTCCAAGGACCATGGTGGAGTCCCCATCCCTGGAGGGCCTGAACAGCCTTTGAGATGTGGTGCTGAGGACCATGGTTCCTGGACACCAAGTTCATCAGCAAATTTGCAGATGACAGCAAGCTGGGAGCAGATGTTGGTCAGTTGGAGGGCAGAAGGGCTCTGCAGAGGGACCTTGCCAGGCTGGACAGATGGGCAGAGGCCAACAGGATGGCATTCAACAAGTCCAAGTGCCAGGGGCTGCACTTTGGCCACAACAACCCCAGGCAGAGCTACAGGCTGGGGTCAGAGTGGCTGAGAGCAGCCAGGCAGAGAGGGACCTGGGGGTACTGGTTGACAGCAGCTGAACAGGAGCCAGCAGTGTGCCCAGGGGGCCAAGAAGGCCAATGGCATCCTGGCCTGCAGCAGGAACAGTGTGGCCAGCAGGAGCAGGGAAGTCCTTGTGCCCTGTGCTCAGCACTGCTGAGGCCACACCTTGAGTCCTGTGTCCAGTTCTGGGCTCCTCAGTTCAAGAAGGACATTGAGAGACTTGAAGGTGTCCAGAGAAGGGCAAGAAAGCTGGGGAGGGGTCTGGAGCACAGCCCTGTGAGGAGAGGCTGAGGGAGCTGGGGTTGCTTAGCCTGGAGAAGAGGAGGCTCAGGGGAGACCTTCTTGCTCTCTGCAACTCCCTGCAGGGAGGTTGTAGCCAGGTGGGGGTTGGGCTCTTCTCCCAGGCAAGCAGCACCAGAACAAGAGGACACAGTCTCAAGCTGTGCCAGGGGAGGTTTAGGCTGGAGGTGAGGAGGAAGTTCTTCACTGAGAGAGTCGTTTATCATTGGGATATGCTGCCCAGGGAGGTGGTGGAGTCCCCATCCCTGGAGGTGTTCAGGAGGGGATTGGATGTGGCACTTGGTGCCATGGTTTAGTCATGAGGTCTGTGGTGCCAGCTTGGACTGGATGATCTCTGAGGTCTCTCCCAACCTTGGTGTTTCTGTGAGGCTGTGATGGTTTGGTGGTGACCTGGCAGTGCTGGATTGGCCTCAGTGATCCTCAGCAGACCCTGAGCAGTTCTGTGATTCAGTGCCTGTGTGTGGGCAGCTGAAAGCCTCTTTCAAACTTCATGAGCTGCATCCCACCCCAAGCACCAGATTTTTTCAAGCAGAAGTGGCAGTGAGGTCTCCTCCTGCCCCCTCTGACCCTCACTGACTGGAAGAGAAACCCAGCTCCTGCTGCTGCTGTACCTCCCACACGGCTGCGTGAGGCTGAATGGGAAGGGAGGGCTCTGCTCTGCTTGCTTGCCAGGCAGAAAGCAGAGGGATGAAGGCTTCCAGTCTGGAAGGAGCCACATTTGCTGTCACTGGACTCATTTAAAAGCCCAAATTCCCTTCACTGGAAGAGTGCAGATAAAGTCCTAAAGCCACAGCTGCTCCTGCAGGGCTGGGACAGAGAAGGGCTTGAGCTTGAGAGGAGGAGATGGCTCCCACTCTGCACAGCTGTGACTGAGAGCAGCTCCTCGTAGTTCCTTGGAGCTCCAGGTGGTTAATTCATACAACAGAAATTCAACTCTTGGACCAGTCTTAAGAGTAGGGAGAGAGAGGCAGCTATTGATCAGCACTGAACAGATCCCCTCTGGGGCTGCTCTTCTGCAGGCTCTCACCCCAGGCCTCTCAGCCTTTGCTCCTCCCAGAGCTGCTCCAGGCCCCTCAGCAGCTTTGCAGCCTCTGCTGGATCCTCTCTGTCAGTTCCCTGTCTGCCTTGAGCTGGGGAGCCCAGAGCTGGACACAGGACTCCAGCTGTGGCCTCACCAGGGATAAGCAGAGAGGGAGAACCTTCCTCCATCTGCTGGCCACACTCTTCTTCACACACTCCAGGACACCATTGGCTTTCTTGGCCATGAGGGCACATTGCTGGCAACTTGTTGTCCACCAGGGCTGCCAGGTCCTGCTCTGCAGAGCTGCTTTCCAGCAGCCCACCCTCACCTGTGCTGCTGCAGGTTGTTCCTCCCCAGGACCATCCAATCTAAACCTCCTCTGGGGCAACTTGAGGCCATTTGCTCTTCTCCTGTGGCTTGTTACTAGGGGGAAGAGACCAACCCCACCTGGCTCCAACCTCTCCTCAGGGAGCTGCAGAGAGCAATGAGCTCTTCCTCAGCCTCCTCCACACTGAACACCCCCAGCTCCCTCAGCTGCTCCTCCCCAGCCCTGTGCTTCAGACCCTTCCCCAGCTTCATTGCCCTTCTCTGCACCCAAAGGAGAGTCTGTGCCACAGAGCATCTCCCAGGAAGACAGCCTCTGAGTGGTGGTTTGGGACAAGGTGACCCTTAGCAGCAGTGCCAGCCTTGGAGCTGCTGCTTTTAACCAGCCCCTTGCTGTGTTCTCTGCAGTGCCAGGCTCTTGCCCTGCCTGCCCTGCAAGGTGAAGGGGAAGCTGCTGGGCTGGCACCGCTGTGAAGGGCTTGGTCCAGTGTGGGCAGTGCCTGAGCAGCACGAGGTCACCACCAGGGACCAGTGGTGTTCTGTGGGCAGACTGAGCACATCCAGGCAGGGAGCCTGGACCCTCCATGGGCATGTCCATGCCTTGGTTCTCTCCTGAAATTCAGTTCAAGAATATCTCCTTCCAGTAAATCTATTCATGGATGTCTCTCCCAAGCAGAAGCCAGACAGGAGCCAGCAATGGGCACTGGCAGCCCAGAAGGCCAAGGGCAGCCCAAGGCTGCCCTTGGCCTTCTGGGCTGCCAGTGCCCATTGCCAGAGATGGAGAGAGAGGATCCTGCCCCTCTGCTCTGCTCTGGGGAGACCTCACCTGCAGGGCTGTGTCCTGATAAGGGTCATGGGACATGGACCTGATGGGGAGGGTCCAGAAGAGGCCACAAAGATGATCAGAGAGCTGGAGAACCTCTGCTGTGGGGGCAGTTGGGGCTGTTCAGCCTGGAGAGGAGAAGGCTGCAGGGAGACCTTAGAGCAGCCTTCCAGCAACTGAAGGGCTCCTAGAGGAAGGCTGGGGAGGGACTGTTCAGAAGGGGCTGTGGGGATAGGACGAGAGGCAATGGTTTGAAAGTGGAGCAGGGCAGAGTTAGGTTGGACATCAGGAGGGAGTTCTGCACAGGGAGGCTGGGGAGAGCCTGGCACAGGCTGCCCAGGGAGGTGGTGGAGACTCCATCCCTGGAGACAACCAAGATCAGACTTGCTGTGTCCCTGGGCAGCCTGATCCAGCTGGAGATGTCCCTGCTGCCTGCAGGGGGGTTGGACAGATGCCCTTTGAGGCTTCCTTCCAGCCCAGTGCAGTCTGTGAGCCTATGAAGGAGCCAGGCCCTGCCTGTGCTCAGAGTCATCCCTGGGGAGTGTGGCAAATGTTCCCCAGGCACAGCTCAGGAGCTGCTCAAGCAGAGCACAGATGTCCTGGGTACTGGAATGGAAGCTGTTCCTTTGCTTTGGCTTGTAGCTGAGGGCACTGAACAAGATTCTCTGGGAAGTGCAGCACTTGGTGCCAGGAGGCTTCAACCCATCAGTCACTGAGATGGAGATGTGCAGATACTTAGCTGTTTAATCACAGAGTCACAGAGTTCTTTGGCTTGGAGAAACCCTCCAAGATCACCCAGTCCAAGGAGCACCCAGCACCAGCATGGCCACCAAACCATGGCCCCAGCACCACCATGGCCACCAAACCATGGCCACCAAACCATGGCCCCAGCACCAGCATGGCCACAGGTTTCTGGACCCCCTCCAGGCATGGGGACTCCACCACCTCCCTGAGCAGCCTCTGCTGGTCCCTGACCACTCTTGCAGCAAACAAATTGTTCCTCATCTCCAACCTAACCCTGCCCTGGCATTACCTTGGGGACAGGGCTGGCTGTAAAACTTTGTCTCCTGACAAGACCCCAGGTGCCACTTGGTGTCACTGTGCTCAGAGCTGAAGCTCACACATGGAGACCAGGCTGCAAATTGACACAAACTGCTCTGGACCCTCCTGTGCTTTGTGTTCTGCATCAAAGGGCTCAGCTCTGCCTTGCTGCAGACCCCAGGGACCCTCCCAGCTCCCCAGGCAGAGCCTCCCTTACAAATGCTTGAGGCCAGGAGCTGCCCAGGGAGGCTGGGAGCTGCTGCTCCCATGCTTGCATGCTGGTGAGCTCTGCACTGCATTGGTGCTCCTGGCTCAGCATCACCCCAGAGCAGGACTGGGAGCAGGAATGTGCCATTGCTGCCCTCTGCCAGCACAGAGCCCTGCCTGCCCACCCTGGCAGCAGCCCAGATGCCCAGGTGCAAGCTGTGCCCTCCCTGCTCTCCCTGGCTGCTGTGCTGGCAATGCTTCACTGTCAGTTCTTCTTGCACACTGGGTCATGGTTTGCTGCTCTTCATTCTGGGAGCTTCTTGCATAGCAGGAAGGATTCTGCAGCTGGGTCCATGCTGTCCTGCTTCTGGAGCCACTGGGAATCCCCAGGAGGAAACTTCAGGAGATGGCAGAAGCTTGGACAAGGGCCATGGCCCAACTCAGCAGCCTGAGTCTCCCAGAGGCCTGAGAGCACCAATACCTTGGTGGCCCTGACCTGGGGCATTCATCCCCTCCTTGCCCATGGCCCAGGAGCCCCATTTCAGCTCAGCTCTGGACCTTCAGCTCCTGTCCTGAGCTACACTGTAGGAAGTCTCCAGCTCAGCTGCAGACAGTCCCACCCTGACCTCCACCATGGTCCTGCCCAGCTGCCATCACCAGATCCCAAACCTGAGCTCCAGTGTGACTTCCCAGCTGGCCCTCAGCCCTGCCTCATCACCATCACCTTGCCTGATGATATGGAATGGAGTCTTGATCCAGCCTGGCTGCCACCTGTGGGCCTGCCCTGTCCATCCCTCTCGGGGTGCTGGGACTCCAGCACCCATTCCCTGGGGAGCAGCTGCCCTCAGTGAAGGGTGATGGAGAAGCAGAAAGAGGCAGAGACTGCAGCTCCCAGCCAGAGCTGTGATGTGGCATGGCTTGGATCATGGAATCCTAGAATGGACTGGGAGCTCCAGAGCTCATCCAGTCCAACCCCCTGCACTCAGCAGGGACATCCTCCACCAGATCAGGTTGCACAGAGCCCTCTCCAGCCTCACCTTGAATATCTCCATGGATGGAGCCTCAGCCACCTCCCTGGGCAACCTGCTGCAGTGCTCCAGCAGCCTCCTGGGGCAGAACTTGTTCCTCCCCTCCAATCTCAATCTGCTCTGCTCTCATTTCAAACCCTTGCCCCTGGGCCTGGCCCTGCAGGCCTTTGGGAGCAGTCCCTCTGCAGCCTTCTTGTAGCTCCTTCAGGTACTGGAAGGCTGCTCTGAGGTCTGCCTGGAGCCTTCTCTTCTCCAGGCTGAACAGCCCCAGCTCTCCCAGCCTGTCTCCACAGGGGAGATGTTCCAGCTCCTGATGATTTTCATGGCTCCTCTGGACCCTCTCCATCAGGTCCATGTCCTTCCTGTGCTGAAGGTCAAGGTGGACTCTTGACTCACACCTTCCAGGGTGCACATCTGCACCACACAGACCCAAGTACTGAGGTCTGGCAACACACCTGGGCTGCTGCTCCTTGCTGTGCTCCCAGATTCAGGATCTCAGGATGAAGCAGCTCCAAGGAAGGCAAATCATTGCAGAGATGCTGAGTTCAATCAGCTCTGCTGGACTCATCAGTCCTGAAATTAGAGGAAAATAGAGACCCCTCCAGCAGAGCCTGAACTGTGAGCTGCCACTTCCTTTAGTACTGCAGCTAAAGCAGCTGTGTCCTGTGGGGGCAGAAATTAGGGAACTGGGAAGTAACAGAGGATTAGCCTCAGCCTCTTCCACTTCCAGTGGTGGTTAGCTTTTAAATGACTGTGGCCAAAGGGACAATTTAGTGCTGGCAGGCACTGACATGCAGGCCCCAGGCACAAATCCAGGCTGGGTGCAGAGGGGGTTGAGAGCAGCCCTAAAGAAAAAGCCCTGGGGGTGCTGGGTGCTGAGCAGCTCCCCAGGAGCCAGCAGTGCCTCCTGCAGCCCTCAGGCAGCTGTGTGCTGGCTGCAGCCAGAGCAGGGTGGGCAGCAGGGCAGCAGAGGGGATTCTGCCCCTGGGCTCTGCTCTGCTCAGACCTCACCTCCAACCCTGCCTCCAGCTCTGCTGTCCCCAGCAGCAGAAGGACACAGAGCTGCTGGAGTGAGGCCACAAAGATGCTGCCAGGGCTGGAGCAGCTCTGCTGTGAGCACAGGCTGAGGGAGCTGTGAGTGTTCAGCCTGGAGAGAAGGCTTCAGGGGGACCTTAGAGCTCCAGGAAGGCTGCAGAGAGACTTCTCCTGAGGGGGTCTGGAGCCAGGCCAAGGGGGAATGGTTTGGAGCTGAGGAAGTTTTTCAGTAGGTGGATACTGGAATAGGCTGCCCAGAGAGGTTGTGGATGCCTCCTTCTGGAGGTGCTGAAGGCCAGGCTGGATGAGGCCTTGAGCAACCTGGGCAGGGGAGTTAGTGTCAATGATCCCTGAGGTCCCTCCCACCCTGAGCCATACTATGAAGCTGTGGTTCTGTTACTCTGCCAAGGAGCATTGCCCTCCATCCTTCTCTGCCTTTTGGGCAGACATTGTCCATGGCACAGGCTGAGATTTTAAGGCAAATCCTAACTCCTGTCTGCTTTGGGGGTGAGGGGAGCTCATTGTGCTCTGCACTGCAATCACTTTTACATTGACTCTTCTGCAAAGCAGCAGCAGTTCCTGCTGCACTGAGAGATGTGTTTGTGGCTCAGCTCCCCCTTGACTCCAGCCAAGAAGAGTTCACCCAACTGCCAGATCTATCACTGCTCCAACTCATACATTTATAGAATGATGTGGGGGGTTGGCTTGGAAGGGACCTTAAGGATCATCCAGCTCCAAACCCCTGCCATGGGCAGGGACACCTCCCCCCAGCCCAGCTTGCTCAAGGCCTCATCCAGCCTGGCCCTGAACACCTCCAGGCAGGAGGCAGCCACAGCCTCCCTGGGCAGCCTGTGCCAGAGTCTCCCCAGCCTCACTCTCAACAATTTCTTCCTCCTCTCCACTCTCAGTCTCCCCTCTCCCAGCTCAAAGCCATTGTTCCTCATCCTGGCACTCCCAGCCCTTGGCCAGAGTCCCTCCCCAGCTCTCCTGGAGCCCTTCAGGTCCTGGAAGGCTGCTCTGAGGTCTGCCTGGAGCCTTCTCTTCTCCAGGCTGCACAGCCCCAACTCTCCCAGCCTGGCCCCACAGGGGAGGGTCTGCAGCCTCTGATCATCTCTGTGGCCTCCTCTGGAGCCTCTCCAGCAGCTCCAGGTCCTTCCTGTGCTGGGGACCCAGAGCTGGAGGCAGTGCTGCAGGTGGGGGCTGAGCAGAGCGGAGCAGAGGGGCAGAATCCCCTCCCTGTGCGGCGTTTCCCTCGGCACAAGCTGCCAGCCGGCCCTGGCCGCTGCCCCCTCCCCTGGCTCGAGGAACAGAACACTTCAGACACTTGGTGGTTGTGGTTTTTTTTTTCCTCTTTTTTTTTTTTCTTTTTCTAAAGGTTGTTTTATTGGAAAACCATAAATACAACACTGACATGAGAACCCTCCAGCAACAGATGCGGCCTTGCAGGCACAGTTTTGTCTTCTGCCTTGGCAGCAACTCGGAAAAGGACGTTGCAGAAACACAACTCTAAGAGATCTCCAAGGGCCAGAGCTCTGGGGCTGCTGGGCTGCTTTGGAGGCTTCAGTGGAACTATTCCTCCTCTCCCGTGGAATATTTCCCATTCAGACAGCAACAGACTTGGTCAAACAGAAAAACAAACCCCAAACCAGCAACATTGAGAAGAGCTGCGATTAGTGCTTGGCTTTATTCAAAACAACAACACAAAAGGTGGTTTATTCTCTTCTTTTCTTCAGTTAGTTCTTTATTTCCCTCTTTAGTAACCCTTTGCCTCTGACCTCAGCCCTCGAAGCGTCAACCAGCACTGACTTAGCAGGAAGGGTAAAAACCAGCGACCCAAACAGTGACCAAACCCAACACAACCAAGCCCAACAGCGACCAAACCATCAGCAACCAAACCAAACAGTGACCAAAACAAACAGCAACCAAACCCAACACAACCAAGCCCAACAGTGACCAAACCATCAGCAACCAAACCAAACAGCGACCAAACCAAACAGTGAACAAAACAAACAGTGACCAAACCCAACACAACCAAACCCAACAGCGACCAAACCAAACAGCAACCAAACCAGTGACCAAACCAGTGACCAAACCCAACAGCAACCAAACCAAACAGCAACCAAACCAAACAGCGACCAAACCCAACACAACCAAACCATCAGCAACCAAACCAAACAGTGACCAAACCAAACAACAAATCAAAGATCAACCAAACCCAACAGCAACCAAACCATCAGCAACCAGTGACCAAACCAAACATCGACCAAACCAAACAGCAACCAAACCAAACAGCAACCAAACCATCAGCAACCAAAACAGCCAGAAACCAAAACCAACAGCAACCGACCCCAACAACCAAAACCAACAGCAACCAACCCCAACAATCAAAACAACCAGCAACCGAAACAAATAGCAATCAGAACAACCAGCAACCGAAACCAGCAACCCAAACAACCAGCAACAAAACCCAACAGCAACCAAAACCAACAACAACCAAAACAGCCATCAACCAAAACAACCAACAACCAAAACAACCAGCAACCAAAACAGCCATCAACCAAAACAACCAGCAACCAAAACAAATAGCAATCAAAACAACCAGCAACCAAACCCAACAACCAAAACAACCAGCAACCAAAACAAGCAGCAATCAAAACAACCAGCAACCAAACCAAACAGCAATCAAAACAACCAGCAACCAAAACAAGCAGCAATCAAAACAACCAGCAACCGAAACCAACAACAACCAAACCCAACAGCAGCCAAACCCAACTAAAACAACCAGCAACCAAAACAAACAGCAATCAAAACAACCAGCAACCAAAACCAACAACCAAAACCAGCAACCAAACCAACCAGCAACCAAAACAAACAGCAACCAAGACAACCAGCAACCAAAACCAACAACCAAAACCAGCATCAAACCAACCAGCAACCAAACCCAACAACAACCAAAACAACCAGCAACCAAACCCAACAGCAACCAAAGCCAAAGAAAGGGAAAACAAATCCAACACCCAAACAACAGCAAAATAAACCCCAACAAAACCAAATTAAAGGACAAAAAGCCCCAAGCAAACCCAACCCAACCCAACCCAAAACCTAACACAAACAAAACTCCCCAAACTAAACACAAACCCCCCAAACAACCCCAACCAAACCCAACCCAAAACCTAACAAAAAGCAAACAAGAAACCCCAAACTAGACACAGAAAACCCCAACCCAACCAACCCAACCCAAGACCTAACAAAAAGCAAACAAAACTCCCCAAACACATAAACCCCAAACAACAAACCCAACCAAACCCAACCCAAAACCTAACAAAAAGCAAACAAGAAGCCCCAAACTAGACACATAAACCCCAACCCAACCAAACCAATCCAAGACCTAACAAAAAGCAAACAAGAAGCCCCAAACTAGGCACAAACCCCCCCAAATAACACAAAAACCCAAACAAACCCAACCCAAAACCTCATGAAAAAGCAAACACCACTCCCCAAACTAAACACAAACCCCCCAAACAAAAACCCCCAAACCCAACCAACCCAAGACCTAACAAAAAGCAAACAGGAACCCCCAAACTAAACACAGAAACCCCAAACAGCAAAAAACCCCAAACCAAAGCCAAACAAAAGCCCTCAAACCCCAAAAGACCCAAACCAAAAAGCCCTAACCCAAACTGAACCAAACCAACAAAAAGCTCAACCAAAAAAGGACATTAAAAAGAAGCAAATAAAAAACCCCAAACCAAACCAAACCCAAAAAACCCCAAATAAAACCAAAGAACAAAAAACCCCAAACAAAACCAAACCAGAAACAAAAACCCCAATGACCCCCCCCAAAAATCCCCAACAAAACCAAAAACCCCACCACTAAATAAAACCAAACACAAAGCCCCCCCAAAAAAGAACAAAAGTAACCCCCAAACAAAACCCTAACACTAAACTCAAACCCCAAACCCCAAACCCAAACCAGAAGCAACAAAAGTGACCCCAACCCCCCCCAAAAGAACATCAAAACCCTCTTAACCCAACCCCCAACCAAACTCCCCCAACCCCAACGACCAAACCTGAACTCCTCCAACTTAAACCCGAAGCTCAGGAGGGCCTGGAGTCAGCCTTCAGCCTTTCCTAGCTCACATCAACAACCACCACCAAAACCCTAAGCCCGAACCCAACCAAACTAACAACCAACCGACCAAAAAACCCCAAAAGCAAGCAAACAAAACCACTCCCCCCCAAAAAAAAAACCCCAAGCAATGCAAGAACCAAACTAACCAAAACCCAACCAAAAAGCCCCAAAAGGAACCAAACAAAAACCATCCCCCCCCAATAAAAACCCCAAGCAATGCAAGAACCAAACTAACCAAAACCCAACCAAAAAAACCCAAAAGGAACCAAACAAATCCACTCCCCTCCCCCCAAAAAAACCTAAGCAATACAAAACCCAACCTAACAAAAACCTAACCAAAACTCCCTAAAAGCAACCAAAATGCACCCCCCCAATAAAAACCCCAAGCAATGCAAAAATCAACCTAACCAAAACCCAACCAACCAAAAACCCCCAAAAGCAACCAAACAAAAACCATCCCCTCCAATAAAAACCCCAAGCAATGCAAAAGCCAACCTAGGAAAAACCTAACCAACCAAACCCCCCCAAAAGCAACCAACCCCCCCCCCCAATAAAACCCCAAGCAATGCAGAAACCAAACTAACCAAAACCCAACCAAAAAAACCCAAAAGCAACCAACCAAAACCCACTCCCCCCAAAAAAACCCTAAGCAATTCAAAAGCCAACCTAACAACCCCCCAACCAACCAAAATCCACCCCCCTAAGAAAACACAACCCAAGCAATACAAAACCCAAACTAACCAAAACCCAACCAACCAAAGAACCCCCAAAGCAACCAAACAAAACCCACTGCCCCCCCAAAGAACCCCAAGCAATGCAAAAGCCAACCTAACAAACCCCCAACCAACCAAACACCCCCCCAAAAAGAACCCCAAGTAATGCAAAAGCCAACCTAACAAACCCCCAACCAACCAAAACCCAGCCCCCCAAAAGAGAACCCCAAGCAATGCAAAAGCCAACCTAACAAAAACCTAACCAAACGCCCCAAAAGCAACCCAACCCCCCCCCAAAAGAAGCCTAAGCAATGCAAAAGCCAACCTAACAAACCCCCAACCAACCAAGCACCCCCCCCAAAAAGAACCCCAAGCAATGCAAAAGCCAACCTAACAAAAAACTAACCAAACTCCCCAAAAGCAACCCTAACCCACCCCCCCAATAAAAACCCCTAAGCAATGCAAAACCCAACCTAACAAACCCCCAACCAAAATCCACCTCACCAAAAAAGCACAACCCAAGCAATACAAAAACCAAACTAACCAAAACCCAACCAACCAAAGAACCCCCAAAGCAACCAACCAAAACCCACTCCCCCCCAAAAAAACCCCTAAGCAATTCAAAAGCCAACCTAACAAAACCCCAACCAATCAAGCACCACCCCCCCAAAAAGAACCCCAAGCAATGCAAAAGCCAACCTAACAAAAACCTAACCGAACTCCCCAAAAGTAACCCGAACCCACCCCCCAATAAAACCCCCAAGCAATGCAAAAGCCAACATAAGAAAACCTAACCAAACTCCCCAAAAGCAACCCAACCCCCCCAAAAACAACCCCAAGCAATGCAAAAGCCAACCTAACAAAACCCCAACCAACCAAGCACCCCCCCCAATAAAAACCCCCAAGCAATGCAAAAACCAACCTAACAAAACCCCAACCAACCAAACCCCCCCCCCAAAAGAACCCCAAGCAATGCAAAAGCCAACCTAACAAAAACCTAACCAAACTCCCCCAAAGCAACCCAACCCCCCCCAAAAGAACCCCAAGCAATGCAAAAGCCAACCTAACAAAAACCTAACCAAACTCCCCCAAAGCAACCCAACCCCCCCCCCAAAAGAACCCCAAGCAATGCAAAAGCCAACCTAACAAAACCTAACCAAACTCCCCAAAAGTAACCCGAACCCACCCCCCCAATAAAAACCCCTAGGCAATGCAAAACCCAACCTAACAACCCCCCAACCAACCTACCCCCACCCCCCCTAAAGAACCCCCAAGCCACACAACAGCCAAAAGCCGCACCGGCAACGCAACCCCCTGCAGTCTTGCTCCCCACTGAGTCACTCCACCCACACCACCGCTTCCAGCCCGGCTGTCGGGGCAGGCTTTTTGCTTTCTCTCTTTTTCCTTCTGTTTTGCGGTGTTGTCGAGTTATTTTTTTTTTTACTCTTTTTTGTTTGTTTGATTTTTATTCTTTTATCATCTCTTTATTTCCCCCCCCCCTCCCCTCCCGTTCCTACGAACACAGCAAGCTGCGAGCTCGGGTGAAGCTTTTGTGTTTCTCGGTACAGTCGGTGGCGCAGCGCGGGGCCAGCTGCCCGCACGGCTCCCCCCCTGCTGCCAGGACGACGAAAAGCCAGCGGTGGCGCCGTAGAAAAATAGTGTCGCTACAAAAGTATAAATTAATGCTACCGGTATTAAGAAATATGAAACACATAAAACTCAGAGGAGGATTAAGAAAAATATTCATTAATACCTGTAGAAAAACTCTGGCCTAAAAAAGATATTTTTTTTTTTTCATTTTTTAACCTTTTTTTTTTGGTCATTTTTGTAATTTTTTGAATTTTTTTTTGGGTTTTTGTCGTTTTTTCTGATTTTTTATTTTTACTTTTTTTTTTTTTGCTATTTTTAAATATTTTTTTCTATTTTTTAGTTTTTTTTTTTTTCCTATTTTGTAATTTTCTGTTTTTGGCTATTTTTTATTTTTTTCCTATTTTTTCTTTTTTTTTTTTGGCTTTTTTTGCTATTTTTTAAATTATTTTTTCTATTTTTAATTTTTTTCCTATTTTTTATTTTTTTTTTTTTTTGGCTTTTTTTGCTATTTTTTAAATTATTTTTTCTATTTTTTTCTATTTTTAATTTTTTTGCTATTTTTAATTTTTTCCTATTTTTAAATTTTTTAATTTTTCTTTTTTTTTTGCTTTTTTAAATTATTTTTTCTATTTTTAATTTTATTTTTTTGCTATTTAAAAAAAAATTTCTTTTTTTTTTTTTGGCTATTTTTAATTTTCTTTTTTTGGCTATTTCCCCCCCCCATATTTTTTAATTTTCTATTTTTGGCTTTT
Organism: Melanerpes formicivorus; assembly: GCF_026170545.1. Taxonomy (NCBI): domain Eukaryota; kingdom Metazoa; phylum Chordata; class Aves; order Piciformes; family Picidae; genus Melanerpes; species Melanerpes formicivorus. The sequence continues at coordinate 1,417,018 of NW_027142429.1, forward strand.
TTTTTTTGCTATTTTAAAAATATTTTCTACTTTTTTATATTTTTAATTTTATTTTTTTCTATTTTTAATTTTTTTCTATTTTTAATTTTCTTTTTTTTCTATTTTTAATTTTCTTTTTTTTTCTATTTTTAATTTTCTCTTTTTGGGGCTATTTTAATTTTTTTTCTATTTTTTGTGGGTTCTTTTTCCTCTTTTTTCCCTATTTTTTTCTCTTTCTGGTTGTTATTAGTTTCCTTCTTTTTGGGGGTTCTATTTAGTTTTTTCTCATTTTCAGTTTTTGCTTTCTTATTTTTGATTTATTTTTTATTTTCCTTTTTATTGGGGGGTTTCTATTTCATTTTTCCACATTTTTGGTTTTCTCATTTTCAGTTTTTGCTTTCCTATTTTTGTTTTATTTCTAATTTTCCATCTTTTTGGTTCTGTTTCATTTTTTCCACATTTTTGGTTTTCTCACTTTTGCTTTCTTATTTTTCTTTTATTTCTATTTTTTATTTTCCTTTTTTTTTGGGGGGGGGTTCCATTTCCTTTTTCCACATTTTTGGCTTTCTCATTTTCAGATTTTTGCTTTCTTATTTTTCTTTTATTTCGATTTTTTGTTTTCATTTTTTCTTTCTGATGTTGACTGTTTTCTCAGGTTTATTTTTTTCATCTTTATTTTTTGCTGTTGTTTGGTTTTGATTTTCCTTATTTTTACCTTTTTTTTGTTTTCAAATTCTATTTTTCTTATTTTTTTGTTCTCCATTTTTTCATTTTCCAATTTTTTGGGGGGTTTGCTTTCTAATTTTTTTTTTTTTGGATTTTGTTTCCTTATTTTGTTGTATTTTTTCTTTTCTATTTATTTTTTTCTTATTTTTTTTCCCATTTCTTAATTTTTTAGTTTTTCTTCTTATTTTTCTCTTATCTTTTTTTTCTTATTTATTTTTATTTCTACTTCTTATTTTTTCTTATATTTATTTATTTTTTCTTCTTTTTCCTTCACTCCTATTTTTCTTCTTATTTTTTCTTACTTGTTATTTCTTACTGTTTCATATTTTGTCTTATTTCTTGTTTAGTTATTTTTTGTGGGTTTTTGTCTTTTCTTTGTGTTTTCTTTCTTTGTGTTCTTTTGTCTTTGCCTTTTTATGTTTGTTTTTTTTCTCTTTTCTTTGTGTTTTGTTGTTTTCCTTGCAGGATGACGTGAGGATGAGATTCTTGCACTCGCAGGTAGGAGACACACCCGGGCGTGTCTGTGCTATTGCCTACAACTGTCTGCGTCTACAGGGAGGAAGGGAAGGCGGAGGAGGTGCTGAGGTGGGGTGGGAGGAGGGTGAGGAGAAGGTTCCTTGCTTTGCTTGATGGGACAAGGAGGATTCGGCTCCCTGGAGGAGGGTGAGGGCCAGGAACAGCTTCTCTTGTCAGGCTGCCTGCAAACAAGCATCTCCTGGTGGGTTGCTTGCTTGGCTGGCATCACACTGCCTAACCATGGCATGGAGCAGAGTCATGGCACTGCCTAACCATGGCATGGAGCAGAGTCATGGCACTGCCTAACCATGACATGGAGCAGAGTCATGGCACTGCCTAACCATGGTGTGGAGCAGAGTCATGGCACTGCCTAACCGTGGTGTGAAGCAGGGTCATGGCACTGCCTAACCATGGTGTGGAGCAGAGTCATGGCACTGCCTAACCATGGCATGGAGCAGTCATGGCACTGCCTAGTCACAGTGTGGAGCAGTCATAGCACTGCATAACCATGGCAAGGAGCAGAGTCATGGCACTGCCTAACCATGGTGTGGAGCAGAGTCATGGCACTGCCCAGCCATGGTGTGGGCCTGGTGAGTTCCTCCTGCTCTGGCAGCCTTGGCCAGGTGCCTGCCACCAATGTTTTGGTGCAGCTGGTATCAGACTTCCTTTGTAAGTAACTCAAGCCCAAAGGTCTGGAGTCCCTGTGAGTCGAATGGGACCATGGAAAACAGCTCCTACGACTGCTGCTCCTTGCAGAGCAGGCCTCCTTCCCCAGGCAGAAAGCTCCTCTCCACAGACAGCAAGAGGAAAATAAAGCCCTTCTCCCAACCCCCCAGCCCATCCCCTCCCATCCCACCCCCCCCCCCCCCACCACAGAGACCGCCATGAGAACCCCCAGGAGACCCAAAAGGAGCCCTCAGGGCTGCTGAGGCTGGAAGTGTCTTTGTAAGGAACTTTGGTTGTAAGAAGCAAGGCTCTGACCTGCCTCTGCTCATCACCTCCAGGGGCCAACATTCCCCTCGGTAAGGCTGCGCTGCTCACTCGGCTACCAGGACACCTCCAGAGCCACGGGAGGGAGGAACTCCTTCAGCAGTGGTTGGTGTTGGGCACCACTAAGCCATCCACCTGCAGCAGCTCCTCTCACCAATCCTGACTCAGCTGCCTACAGACCACACAACCCTGAAGGGTTGCCCTGGGCACACCGAGGCCAACGCGAGCAAAGCTCTTCCCTCCGGCCCTAAAGCAAAGGGGGAGGACAACCCCCAAGTGAGCAGCCAAACAACCCCCAAATGAAACAGCCCCCCCCCGACATTCGCTACCCACACCAAGCCCAGGGCACCACTCTCTCATTGGTTCACCATTTCTGGCCTAGCAAAAGCAAACTACAGCACAGCAGCAGCGAGGTGGCCCCCAGCCGGGAGCTGCGCCTGGGGTCACCTCGCTGCCATCTCTTGTTTGGTTCAGCAACGCTTCCAAAGCCCCAGGAAGATGATGGCACAGGGACAGGGACAGGGGCAGGTCCCACAGGCTGTGGGAGGGAGTTCTTATTGCTATGGAGCTACATCCTCAGGAGTATCTGAGACAGGACACGGCGTCTCAGCTGACGTTCCTGGGCATGCCCAACGGATCCCACGGACTCAAGACCATGGTGTAGCACAAGACATGCACAGCAGAAGCAGCAACACATTTAATGTTCTCTCCCCACCCCAGTCCTTTCGCCTCCTGGCAGTGCCAGGGCTGATCTTTGCTCCTCAGCTGGTGTTTGCCCCTCTGTCCCACCAGCCCAGCGGCCACCTCCCTCCTTTGTCACACCTGCTTAGTGCCCACACTGGAGGAGGGTTTGGGGCTGGTGGGGAGCAGGGTAATGTGGAGGAAGATGCTCTGTGAACCCTCCTGGACCTCCTGGACAGGACTGGCATTTCCCACCTCCACATCCAGCCCCTTTCCTCTGGCAAGGCCCAAAGCAGCCCTGTGCTAAGCCTACTGAGTGTGCTCCAGGGAGCTGGGAGCCTTCTGCACACAACAGGGTTCAAAACCCCACTCCTGTAACAGATGAAGATTTCTCCACCCTGAGGTTTCCCAGAAGCTGCCTATAGTGTCTTTTTGTTCACTTTCATCCCATTTCTCCTAACTATTCCTTAGGGAGCTTGTCCCTTCCTGTGTGTGCTCTCCCTGAGTGCTCACCGAGCTCCTCTCCACCTCCTCTGGCCAGAGTGATGCCATCAGAGACCCAAGTCCCTCTGCAGCACCAAGCAGCACTTCCAGCCCTTCCCTGACTCTCTGGCTGCCCTTGGATTCAGCACTAACCTGGTGGAAACGCACCCAGCACTGCCTCAGTCACCCTGCTCCTGTGCTGCCCTATGTCCTGCCTCGTCTCCTGCAGGAGCCAGGAGGTGGAAGTGGTCCCTCAGGCAGGGCAGGGCTGAGCAGACTCCTCCACCAGTATGGATTTACAGTGATGTCCTCTCCTGCTGAACATCCCATGGTATTGCCAGCAGCTGGAGAAACACAAACCACTCCCCCTGAGGCACCTCACTGAAGGCTGCCTGAGCCCAGACACCAGCGCTCAAGAGCTCAGGCTGCTCTCAGCAGTGTCTCTCCTCTCTTCTCAGCCATTCCCAAGCTTGGAGAGCATCTGCCACAACTTCACATGGGGATCAGGAGTCCCTGAGCTGCTGCTGGACATATTCTCTGATCAGCAGGAGAACACCCAGCAAGCACAGTTAAACCAGTGCAGGTGGTTCGTGTGGACACTCAAACCAGTTCATCCCAAAGCATTTTAAGCAGCAGTGAGCAAAGAATGGAACTGGACAAGCCTGAGAGCAGAGTCAGCTTGCCCAGACTCACCAGTTCCAATGCAACCAAACCAGTGTTCTGAGGACAGTCCCAGAGCTTTGACAGAAAGCAGTTTCCTTCCACCTGAAACCCACCCAGATACAAGACACTGAGCCCATCTTGCAAGCCAGAACACAGCTACTGCTGGAGACATGAGGAGAAGACACAGACTGAGGACACAGATCTGGGCTCCATGCTCTCCACTGACCCTCTGGCTGCCCTACTCACACAGAAAGAACAAAGAGCTCCACCTTTGGATCCCACTCCCCCAGTTTTCTAGTAACAAGGATCTTCAGGCAGGACTGGAAGGTCCTTCCTTCTTTACAGTTAATCTCCTGTTGGTGCCTGCTCCCCACCTGAAGATCATCAGCCCTGCCAGAGCAAACTGTGAAGTCAGAAAGTGAAGTCCGCGAGGTCAGGCAGAGAGTAAGCAGCAAGAAATGGATGCCTGGAGGGGACACAGCACATTTCTCAGGTGTGAGTAGAGGAAACAAACAAGCAGAAGGCAAATTCCCAGCAGGACTGTCACATCTCTGGCCAAACCAGGAGACCCTCTCCTCTTGGGTATCTCACAGAAGATGGGCAGTGCTCCTTCCTCATCCTGAGCCAACAGAGGAGTTTGGGTTGGAGGAACCTGGCAAACTAAGGGCTGCCCAAATACAGACCCTGGTAAAGTATCTTTGCTCCCAGGTCTTAAAGGGGGAAGGAGAAAGAGGAGCAAAGCTGTGGCATTCAGGCACTCCAGATGTGTTTCTCTCCTTTTAATGGAGCAGAGAGTACCAGACAGAAGTCAGCCTGTGAGGAGGCACAGCCCCAACAGCTCCTCTGAGCTCACCACCCTGTGACCATGTCTAAGACTCAGGAAAAGCTGTGGCTTCTTCCTCCAAGTCACTGGAGAAGGAGGCTGCCCAACCAGCTCCTCTTCTCATGGACTTCAGGGCTTGCTCTTTCCAGCCAGCAAACTGCTGCCCTGAGCCCCCTGCAGGGAAGCTGTCAGTCAGTGCCTCTCACGCTCCAGACATCTGCACACAAAGCCTGAGGGACTGGGTTTGCCACTTCTCATGTCCTGGGACTTGCAACTTCCAACAGAGACAGGCAGGTGGGACCTTGGTTTAACACCTGCTCAACAGCAGCAGTGCAAAGAGGGCCCCCAGGTTCTCACTGCACTGCCACAGCAGAGCACACCCCTGTGCCCTCCAAGGGCTTCAGCTGCCTGCTTGCAGCTGAGCGACTCCAGCCTGCTGAGCTCTGCTGCCCCTGTGACCACAGCCCCAGAGCACACTCCTGCAAGCAGGACAGACAGCTTCCAAAGGAAGAATCTGCTTCCACTTGCCTCTGGGAAGCAAGTCCCAGTGATGAGAACTGAACAGCTTGGCCCCAGAAGCTGGGGATTGTCCAAGAGGCACCAAACCCTCCTCCAGCAGCCAGCTCTGTGCCTAGTGGCGGCAGAAGCAGCGGAGCACCGGCTGTGGTGGCCAGCAGAGAGACTGAGGTGGGTTTGGGTTGTGAGGATCTCTAGTTGCATTCAGTGTGAACCTTGAAGGGCCCACGGCCTTCCTGGGCAGAAGGTTCAGCAACACAAGTAGTGTAATGCACTGCAGGTATCAGACATTCGTGCTACCAGAGGGAACCGTTGCACAGCAAATGGGAAGAGGTTCTCTGCACTCAGTCAGGGGCACTTACATTCAGAGGGATCTTTGAGCACTTCCCTTCAAACCCCAGTTTGCCACAGCTGATGATCTTTGCTCCCCTGAAAGATCACACACCTTGGTTTGGCCTTGGCTTAGTTTGAGGGCACTGAGGAACTCCTGACAACTAAATTTGGGCTGCAAGGGCTCTCAGTGGCAGCTGGCAGACCCCAGCGAGCTCAGTGGGGGCTCACAGACGTCTCAGCTGCCACCACTTGCTTGCTCTTCCTGGTTTCTAGCTGCCGTGGTTCCTGTGAGGTTGGAGGTTGGTGTTTAATCACCAATGGGCTGCTCTAGAAGTTGGAGAAGCTCTGATGGACAGAGGAGAGAATCTGCACTGGGAATTCAGGGAGGAAGCTGTGCTGTAAAAAATAAACACCCAACAACAAGCCCAAGAAATGTAACCAGTGTCAGACACTTTCTGCCAGGAACCACTGCTCTGGGCTTGAAACCTGACTGACCAGCACTGGCTAACAGGGGCAGCTCTGGCCTGGGAGCCGACGCAGAGGAAGAGCTCTTGGGGGTCTCAGATGCTAAAAATGGACTAAAAACACAGCCTTAAGGTCTCCCTTCCTAATTCCTCCAGCTGCTGCTGCTGCTAAAACCACAGCTGCCCTGCTGGTGCGGCGAGAAGGCTGCAGACAAACGCCCTCAAGGTGCAGAGTGAAGCCAAAGGAGCCAAGTCCAGCGCAGAACTGGGGGGGGGTGGTGGTGGTGTTGGCTGTCCTCTGATTATCCACAGCAAGACGGCCCCCGGGGCTGGGGGGGGGGAACGAGAGGAAAGGGTAGGAGTTGGGGGGGGGGGGGGGAGGAGAAACAAACAAAATAAAACCCAGAAACTTCAAGTCACTTTTAGATCTCAGCTGCCTGAAGACTTTAGAACATCAGCCTCCCATTTGTCTGCCCACTTGAAAACATCAGAGAGTCTGTCAAGTCCACACACTAAGGTCGGGAAAGCAGCACAGGCCTGGCAGAGGGCTGTCTCTCTCTCTCTCTCTTTATCTCTCTCTCTCTCTTCCCTGTGCTCAGCTTTTCCTTTCCAACTTAATCTTTAGATATATTTATATTTTATATATATATATATATATATAAAAAAGCACTTGGTTTGTTTCCAGGGGGGCATTCATAATGAGGTCCACAGTGTTTAGAACTTAAAATCCTTTCTTTTGTTTTTCTCTCTCTCTCTCTCTCTCTTTGTTTTGGAACAGTGTTTGCAAAGTTGCTTGTTTTTTCTCTCTCTCTCTCTCTCTCTCTGTGTGTGTGTGTGTTGGGTTTTTGTGTGGTGTTTTATTATTGTTATCCCAAAAAGAAAAGAAGTCTAAAGTTAAAGCATGTTGGACTTCAAAAACATGAGTTTGTTCATGTCTTCCGGGCTGAGTAGCCTTCTCCTCTTGATCAAGAGAGCCTGCTCGCACATATTTACACACTCGCTTCTGGCCCCCACGGCGGGCACCGCCAGGAGCCAGAAGGCCAGCTTGGCGAGTTTCGTGTGCTTCTGGGTCACACACGACCAGTACTGGAAGAGGTCAGGGGTGGCCTGGAAGAGAGGTTCCTGCAAGTAGTCGTAGACTTCGTTTTTCCCGAACCAGTCTTCCTCCTGAGCTGCCGTGGCCTCCCCTGCCCCCCGAGGCTTCTTGGTCGAAGGCTCGAACTCCGTCTCTTCCACCCAGGACTCCTTCACCTCGTTGATCAGCTCGCAGACCTTGCCGATGATCTCCTCGTGCTGGTAGGGCGGCACGGGCCGCAGCTTCTGCTGGGGGTCCAGGATCATGGCCACCTTGTGCGCCGAGTGCACCTTGAAGTTCTCCTTCAGCGCCTCCAAGAAGAGGTGGCAGAGCTTGCTGACCACGCCGGCGTCGTTGGCCTTGGAGGTGAAGAGCTTCTCCAGCTTGACGTAGGTGGGCAGCACCAGCTGCAGGGTGGGCCGGCTCTCGTTGCTCAGCTCGATCACCGCCTGCTTCACCGGCGCCAGGATGGCCGCCAGGTTGCTGAGCAGGTGCTTGTTCAGGTTCTGGATGAGGTTCATCTTCTTGGCCCTGCTGTAGAACTCGCAGATCTGCTCGTAGCGCTCGTGGACCAGCAGCAGGGAGTCGGTGACCGAGTTCCAGCAGGGCGGGGGGGAGGTCTCCTCCAGGGAGCCGAAGGTCTCCTTGGAGAGGCCCGTGGACCCCGCCAGGTCCTCGCAGACGTTCAGCAGCTCGATCACCTCCAGCATGTTGCGGGCCTGCAGCGTCCTCTTGTTGAGCACGCTCTGCACCACGGCGTTGAGGGCGCAGGCGGAGCAGCGCAGGCACATGCCCGCCTTGGAGAAGGCCGAGGCGTTGACCCTGCAGTCCGTGACGTAGACCGTCCTGATCTCCGACATGACGAACTCCGAGAGCACGTTCTGCACCCAGTGCGGGATGAAGTCGCCGCTCTCCCGCAGCTCCACGCCCTTGATGCCCAGCACGTAGCTCTTGATGTGGTTGCCCTCCACCTGGTAGGCCGTCAGGATGTAGCAGGAGTCGGGCCCCACGCTCTGCGAGTGGCAGGTGACGCCGATGCCCAGGCAGGCGTTGCTGCCCAGGGCGCAGGTGACCTTCACCTTCACCTGGTTGTACATCCTGGGCAGGTGCTTGAGCGCCAGCGTGTTGAAGTTGCCCAGGATCTCGGTGACGGAGAAGGCTCCGTAGCGAGCGCCGCTGTCCACCAGCGTCTGCGCCAGCTTGATGAACTCCTTGCCGCTCACCACGCTGAGGGCCCCCAGGTCGGTGCACATCACCCGGAGCAGCCTCTCGGCGATGTTCTGCCTCTCCTTCTCCGGGATCGTGCTGTTCCCCACCGAGCCGCTCGGCGGCGCTGCAGCGGGACACAGGGGGGGGACAGAGAGCAGCCTGTCAGCACCACTCCGCGGCGGCACAAACCCGCCAGGTGGAACGAGCCCACACGGTGCAAGAGGCATCCCCAGCCCTGGATTGCTTCCCTCAAGGCCTTCTGGAAGAGGAACCTCCAGGTCTTGCTGTTGCTTAGAGCAGCAAGGGACCTCATCTGTGCGGTCTGCCTGCTGTGGGGACTGAGACAGAGCAATGCCATCTGTTCCCTGTGTGCCTTCACAGCTGCCAGAGATGCCTCCAACCAGTGGCCTCTCCATGGTGTTCACTGAGGAACAAGCTGAGGAAGTTAGATTCACACAGACAGTCCACTGCCCACACCCAGCCCACCCAGCTGGAGGGGTGCACAGCTTCCCATTGCTGTGCCTGCAGCCTCTGCTTTGGGACAGGCATTTTGAGAGGAGATGCTTCAGCAAAGCACACAACCTCCTCCACCATCTCAAACACTGCTGAGGACCAAGCTTTATGGATTCAGAGAATGGTTGGAGTTGGAAGGGACCTTCAAGATCACCCAGTCCCAACCCCCTGCCATGGGCAGGGACACCTCCCACCAGCCCAGCTTGCTCAAGGCCTCATCCTTGAACACCTTCAGGGATGGGCAGCCACAGCCTCCCTGGGCAGCCTGTGCCAGAGTCTCCCCAGCCTCACTCTCAACAATTTCTTCCTCCTCTCCACTCTCAGTCTCTCCTCTCCCAGCTCAAAGCCATTGATCCTCATCCTGGCACTCCCAGCCCTTGGCCAGAGTCCCTTCCCAGCTTTCTTGGAGCCCCCCTTTAGGTGCTCCCTCTGAACTCCAGCAACCCCACTTTCTGTGGCTGATTTTTGGGCAACCTGAATTTCTCCCCTGGCCACACCATGACACAACAGCACTACACCCACCCCCCAGGCTGCCCCATGCCCCAGGCTGCCCAGCTCTGGCACTGACTGCCCACAGGGTAGTCCTCTCCACATGATGAGGAACAAGCTCACAGGGCAAGCTGGGGCTAAGGCCAGATGCTGCCTGCCAGCACAGGGAGTCATGCCATGTCTCACCATGGATTGGTGTTTTAACCCCAGTCTGGGAAGTCTGATCTGGGATCAGCAACCTTTTCCAGGAGTTCCCAAATGCATTTGGAGAGAGACATTGGTACAGGTTGCCCAGGGAGGCTGTGGCTGCCCCCTCTCTGGAGGTGTTGAAGGCCAGGCTGGATGAGGCCTTGAGCAAGCTGGGCTGGTTGGAGGTGTCCCTGCCCATGGCAGGGGGTTGGAATGGATGATCTGGAAGGCTCCTTCAACCCCAACCATTCTCTGAATCTATGAATCTTCCTCCCAAGGCTTTCCAATCACCTCCCCAGGGCTCCCAGTGGGTTCTGCACAGGAGTGCTGCCATAGTGGGAGCCCTGTTCAGCTCTGCAGGGCAGCACAGGAGCTCTGGGTGAAATCAAGTGCAGCTGGGTGAGGCCAAGGCCCTTGGGCAATGCCCATCCCTGCTGCAGCCTCTCTGGCAGCCAGAGGCTCAGCAGGCCTGGGGGAAGGAAGCTCTGCTACGTACTGTTGCTGGTGTTGTTTCTTTGGAGCTGAGGTTTCCACTTCTCTTCAACAGCTAGAGGTGACCTGGGCTGGCTAGAGGCAATGTTGTTCTCGTTGTCAGCTGTGGGGTTAAGAGACAGGAGGTGTTAGAAGCACAAGAAGAGAACACTCAGAGCACAAAGAAAGGGATCAGGACCCATCTGCTTAGCCTCTCCTCCTGGCTCCCCTAAGTGACAGCAACCTCTACTCTGCAGTAAGACAGCAGAGCACCCTCAGAAACCTCCAGAGTGGCTTTGGACTTGTAAGCCATCACCTCCCAGCCTCTGGCTGAGATGCCAATGGCTTGTTCTGTGCAGCAGTGACACTGCAGCCAGCAGCACACCTGGAGAAGTGTCTCCCCACCAGCTGCAGGTCCTTGTGCAGCCTGGCCTGTGCACTTTGCCTTCATGTCAGACCCAAAGGAAGGTAACCAACTTCGACGCTTCTTCAGCCTCCCTGCCTCTTCCTACACTGCTGGTGGCCTCCCTGTTCTTCGCAGTTCAGCACTTTGTCTTTCAAGCTATGCTCAACTCCTCTGTAGCTAAGGATTTACTGCAGCCTCCATGCACAGCTTCCAGGGACAGCAGCAATCCCCTCTGGGGTCACTCACTGCTGCCTCAGCCTGCAAACAGGTAAGAAAATACTCAAGCTTCTGGGCTGTGACCAAAGATTGCTCCTTCCTATGGCTGCAAAGATACAGCTGCCCAGAGGGCTTGGACCTGCTGGGACAGGGCCAGAGCAGGGACATGAAACAGCCACAGGGCTGAAGCACAATGACAGGCTGGGAGAGTTGGGGCTGCTCAGGGTAGAGAAGGCTCAGGGGAGACCTCAGAGCTTCATTTCAATATCTGAAGGGGATTACAGGCAGGCTGGGGAGGGACTGTTCAGAAGGGCTGTGGGGACAGGATAAGAAGCAATGGTTTGAAAGTGGAGCAGGGCAGAGTTAGGTTGGACATCAGGAGGAAGTTCTGCACAGTGAGGCTGGGGAGAGCCTGGCACAGGCTGCCCAGGGAGGAGGTGGTTGAGGCCCTGTCCCTGCAGACATTCAAGGTCAAACCTGATGTGGCCCTGGGCAGCCTGCTCTAGTTGGAGGTGTCCCTGCTGCCTGCAGGGGAGTTGGACAAGATGACTTTTGAGGGTTCCTTCCAACCTGATGCAGTCTGTGACTGTCTTTATGTTCATACTCCCATTGCTGTGCAGGTCACTGGGCTCAGCCTGATGGATCTGTGAGGCACTTGCAGGCAGCAGCAGTGAATTCTGCATTGTATCCCTGTTCTCTCCTCTCCTGTGCTCCAAGAATCTCCCCACCCCCCGAGGGAATTTTCTAGTTCTTGGTTTGCTTCACTATGAAACTCTGCTCTGCAACAGGCTGTGAAGCAACAAGGAAGAGCACAATGAACAGAGGTGGGAGATGAATGAGGATGGAGAGGCTGATGAAAAGACTGAACAGAAGGATGGAATTAAAACCAAAGAAGGCTGAACAGGCCCTTTACTGACCACACATGGACTCAGCTCACCTCAGTTTGGATATCAGAGCATCACAGAGCTGTCAGGGTTGGAAGGGACCTCAAGGCTCAGCCAGTTCCAACCCCCCTGCCATGGGCAGGGACATCTCACACTGCAGCAGGTTGCTCACAGCCACATCCAGCCTGGCTGCAAACACCTCCAGGCAGGAGGCTTCCACCACCTCCCTGGGCAACCTGTGCCAGGCTCTCACCACCCTCATGGGTAAGAACTTCTTCCTAACATCCAATCTGAGTCTCCCCTCCTCTAGCTTGGGTCCATGCCCCCCAGTCCTATCACTCTCTGACACCCCAAGAAGTCCCTTCCCAGCCTTCCTACCCTTTGGATACTGGAAGGCCACAAGAAGGTCTCCTGGGAGCCTTCTCCTCTCCAGACTGCACAAACCCAAGCCTCTCAGCCTGTTCTCCAGCCCTCAGCCCATCCTCGTGGCCCTTCTCTAACATCTCTGTCAGACACACCTCCAGAAGTGGCCTTCAGAGCTCCTTTTACACTCAGTGGTGGAAAACTGCCTCAAGAGTGGAATTCATTCTGCAGGCAGAACCAGATGCCTCTTGCAGCAGAGTCAATGACTTCATCTCCACTGACTACAAAGGCATCCAGGTTCTCAGGTGGCAGTATCTATGGCCTGGGCACACTGCATGCAGGGAAAAGCACCCAGCAGAAACTACAGGAATGCCTCACTAAGGCACAGACAGAGCTTTGCTCTGCAGCCCAGGCTGAGCTGCTGCTGGGCACCGCTGGGGGCTGCCCCTCAGAACAAACAGGAGAGGACTGAGCTGCTCTCCTTCATGTGTGGCAATGGCCTGGGGCAGAAGGGAGACCAGCAAGGAGCTACAGATGATGTGATGAAACTCCAGTGCCCTCCTACTTAAGAGGCAAGTCCACTCAAAGCAGAACAGCTCTGCACATGAACTGCAGGGGCACTCACAAACCTTGCTGATGGACAGCCACAGCCTGGCCAGCTTTAGGTCTGGGCACTGCACTGCCCACAGGCTGGATCAGTACCTAAGAGCAAGCCAGGATATGAGAGAAGCAGGCAGAGTCAGGGACTGCCTGCAGGTGTGCCCAGGGCTGCAGCACAGGGCAGGGCTTTGCAGGTGTGGCAGAGGTGAGGAGCAGGAGGTGCTCCAGTGAATGGCAGTGCCCAGGTCCAGCACCTCCCCTCTGCCCCAGCACCTGCCTGGGGCTCCTGGGCTCATGCCACCAGCGTCCTCAGCTCCAAACACCTGTGGGCAGGCAAAGGGAACTGCTGGACAGTGCCTACTGACTTTGTTCAGACCCTTCCTTGCCTGGCTGAGGTGTGGGAAGAACCCCTCTGTGCTTCCTCTCCCCAGCTCTTTACCCATTTCATCAGCATGGGGGATTCCCTGTGCCCAGGTATCTGCTGCCATTCCATGTGGCACCGATGAGGTTTGTGCACTTCGACCTCACCTTCCTACTCAGGCAGCCTGTGAGCTGCACAGCTCATGGCTCTTTCATTTCTCTTCATGCCTCCCATCCCTTAGTCCAGGTTCAGCCCAGCCACCCTCTCATTTTGCAGCTCAGACTGTAGGAAGGGCTTTATGTGGCAGCGCTCAGCCTGAACAAAGTGCTCCAAAGGGAGCCCAGGCTGCACATTGTACACTGTAATTACAGAACAAATTCCTCTGCCTGGTGTTCTGCTGTTCTCTTTCTGCCTTCCAGCACTCAATTTACATGCTAATTGCTGCTTCTCATTGTGGAGCTGCTTTATGGAGCTATAATCTCTCCTTATTACCTCCCAGCCTGCAGGCACAGCCCTCTGAGTGACTCAAGAGCCAGGATGTCCCTGCTTTGGCTCCTGGAGGCCAGCAGCAGGCTCCTATCTTCAGTCACTTGTGGGAGTGGATGCACCACACTTAGTTGGAAGAGATGAGCCCTTGGCATCAGTCATGGTAACCCAAACTGGACTCCTGAACACATCAACTGAGGGAGGATTTGGCTCAGGTGGCCTCATTCATCTCTGCATCCCCATAATGAAACACTCCTTGAGCCAGGCACATGAATCGGAGACTTGCTGCAGCTGGCAAACTCCAACCAGCAACCCAAGCCCACCATGGCCACCAACCCAGGTGCCATGGCCACAGGTTTCACCTCCAGGGGTGGGGACTCCACCACCTCCCTGGGCAGCCTCTGCCAGTCCCTGACCACTCTGGCAGCAAACAAATCTTTCAACATCTCCAATCTAAGCCTCCCCTGGCACAACTTCAGCCATTTGCTCTTGTTCCATAACCTGAGACTAGGGAGAAGAGCCCAACCCTCAGCTCACTGCAGGGAGCTGCAGAGAGCAATGAGGTCTCCCTCAGCCTCCTCTTCTCCAGGCTGAACACCCCCAGCTCCCTCAGCTGCTCCTCCCCAGCCCTGTTCTCCAGACCCTTCCCCAGCTTGGTTGCCCTTCTCTGGACCTGCTCCAGCCTCTCAATGTCCTTCTTGGAGTAAGGAGTCCAAACCTCTGCTATGGACACAAACCCCTACCATGCAGAGTTCCCAGTGTGTGGATCCTGTGCCAGCAGTTCTGCTGACTACTGCAAGGTCTCTGCAGCCCCACACTTCAGAGAGGTTGTGTTGATGCTGGTTCTGGGACATGGAAATCCCCAGGCTCTGACAGGCTAAACAGTGACCAGAGGAGCTGCAGGCTCTGTGTCATCTCCACTGCTGCTCTCCCTAAATTGAACACCCAGAAGCAGCCATCCACCAAAGCTCTCTGTAGGTTTCCCACCTCTCAGTTTGTTTTGCCCTCAGCACACAGCAGCAAACATCACAATGGTCACCCCCAGCTGCACAGCCCTGGAGGAAAGGCTGCTGCTGCTCCAGAGGAAGGAGCACAGCCAGGCAAACACCAGGCACGGGGATGCCACAGCAGGTGAGGCCTGGAGAAGGCACTTAAATAAGACCTGGATAAGACTGCTGTCAGAGAGACAGCTTGGAGGAAGCAGCCAAGCAGGAGACAGTGACTTACAAACAGAGCAGGGAGGGATGAGGAAACAGAGTTCAACAGGGGCAATCCTGGCTTGAGGAGAGGAAATTCACCTGGGCATGGATCTCTGCCGACATGACACGAGTCAGATCACCAATACCTGCCCCCTCCAGCCCTGCTCTGTGTCCAAGGTAACCCACATGGGCAAGGCCAGAGGCCATGGCTCATTTGTAAGGAGGAGAGAAGGGACTGCAGCCAGCACTAGCTTGGAAGTTTCAAGAGCTCACAGCTGGCAGGGAACTGCCACTCCCCACCTGGGCACCTCAGCCTTGGCCCTGCCTTTGCAGCTCCTCTACTATCACCAAGAGTTACAACTCAAAGTGCAGCATTTCAGCACCAGGGACCGGAGCAAGGAACAGGATGGTCAGGATGCAGCTGGAGGCAAGCAGAGACTGCCACCAACAAGCACCAGGAAGAGATCCCAAGCCCCCAGAGGGATGGCAGCCACTGCCCCGGGCGCAGCCTCCCCGCGCCGCGGAGCCTCGCGAGGGCCAATCGCTCCACACCAAGCAGGCTGAAAGCACCATCCCCCAAACTCCCCCCACCTCAAACCCAACACCTGACATGTCTCCTCCTCACACTGCAGAGGTGATCAATGAAGTGGCTGCTGGACAACCACCAGGCCTGCAGAGAGACTGCCCAGGGAGACCTGGGCTGGAGGCACGGAGCTGCACAGCCGGGGAGCTCGAGGGACACCCCGCAGCGTCAGGGCTACAACTGCACCGCAAGCTGGGAACTGCAGCTGGAGCTCTGGGGAGAACTGGGATGCATCCAAAGCAGGGAGACCAGCAGCATGAGGGAGGAGATCCTCCCCCTTTCCTCTGCTGAGACCCCACCTGCAGCACTGCCTCCAGTTCTGGTGCCCCCAGCACAAGAACTGCTGGAGAGGGTCCCGAGGCCCCAGGATGATCAGAGGCTGGAGACCCTCCCCTGTGGGGCCAGGCTGGGAGAGTTGGGGTTGTTCAGCCTGGAGAAGAGAAGGCTTTGTGTGCCCTTTGTTCTGCCTGGCAGAATGAAAGCAGAGGATGGGATGATCCAGAAGAGGAAACCAGACCT
Source organism: Melanerpes formicivorus (assembly GCF_026170545.1). Classification (NCBI taxonomy): domain Eukaryota; kingdom Metazoa; phylum Chordata; class Aves; order Piciformes; family Picidae; genus Melanerpes; species Melanerpes formicivorus. The sequence continues at coordinate 1,432,755 of NW_027142429.1, forward strand.
TATATACAAGAGAAAAAGAGACCTCAGAGCAGCCTGCCAGTACCTGAAGGGCTCCAGGAGAGCTGGGGAGGGACTCTGGCCAAGGGCTGGGAGTGCCAGGATGAGGAACAATGGCTTTGAGCTGGGAGAGGGGAAAGTGAGAGTGGAGATGAGGAAGGAATTGTTGAGAGTGAGGCTGGGGAGACTCTGGCACAGGCTGCCCAGGGAGGCTGTGGCTGCCTCCTGCCTGGGGGTGTTTCAGGCCAGGCTGGATGAGGCCTTGAGCAAGCTGGGCTGGTGGGAGGTGTCCCTGCCCACAGCAGGGGGGTTGGAACTGGATGATTCTGAAGGTCCTTTCCAACCCAACACATTCTCTGAATCTATGACTCACTGTGAGAGGCTTTTCCTCCAGCCAGGTGTCCTGTAGTGCCACTCAGGCCTGCCAATGAAGGGAGGGCAAACACAAGTCCTCAGCCTGTGTCTCAGGAGAGCAGCTGCCTGCCAGAGAACACAGGGCTGGCTGTGGTGGGTTGAAAGTGCCACACTGGCAAAGGTGAACTGGTTTGGAAAGCTGGGTTCAATCACTCCAATCTTCATTTAAGAGGAGGGGGGAAAAAAAGAAGATAATAAAACTAATCCTGGGTCTACACTTTGGAATCCTCTGGCTGCTGCCTTTGGAACTGCCTGGGCTCTGCAAAGGTAAAATTGCCTCTTCTGTGCTGGAAAACAAAATAGGTGGCTTGGAAACAGAGCAGTGGAGCAACTCCTTGGGTTGTTCTTCTGAAGAGAGCTGAGAGGGGAAGGAACACAGCTGCTGAAATATCAAATTCTTCTTCTGAGAACTCATCTCAGTCCAGTGGAGAACTCCAGGAGCCACAAGCACAGGACAAGACTGAGCAACAGGCATGGGCTGAGGCTCTGCTGCCCTGCAAGCAGCTTTGCTTCATTTGCTCCAGTGAGAACTGCCCCTCTTGCAGCAGGGATTTCATCTGCTCCAGGAGTGCCCCATGGATGGCTATGCCAGGAGCAGGCCCTTGGTCCCCGTGGGCAAGGGCAGTGTGCAGTCTGGTGTGGGCACTCTGGTGTGCTTGCTGCTGGCAGGGCACCATTCCTCTCTCCCTAGGGACAGGAGCGCTGCTTATGGGATCCTCTGAGCCTCCTGTTGCTGCAGCCACTGCTGTGTGCCCCAGCCTCTGCAGCTGGCAGCAGTGGGGCTTTGGGAAGGGTGAGCACAGAAAGCTGGACTGACAGACACCAGGGGCAAGGTGAGGCAGCAGCAGCAGCAGCACAGAAGCTGAGCTGGAGGCGAGGCGAGGCGCCCAGCTTACCTGCGTGGGACTGCATGTGCTCCAGGAGATTGTTATAAAACTGGAACTGGATTCCACAAGCTCCACAGGTGTAAGGCTCTGTTTGGGAGAGATCAGTTCAGAAGAATTACACAGAGTATGCAGGGCAGCAGCACAAGTGCATGCTTCAGTCTGTACGGCAGCGGGGCTGTGCCTCAGGGCCGGGGCCTCACCTCAGCCCTCCTGTGCCTGGCACGGCAGCTCCTTGGCACTGAGCCCAGGGGGCTTGGGCTGTGACTTGGGCAGGCCTTAGGGCACATCACTGCTTCCTGGGCTGGGCCTCACACTGTCACTTTGCTGCCCTTGGAGGGCAGAGGGGCAGCTCCTGCAGCAGGGCGTGGGGGGCTGCAGGCTGACCTAGCTGACTGCAGGCTGCTCGAAGCACAGCCTTGCTCTGGCTAAGCCTGACAGCAAAGCAGGCTGAGCTCATTCCATATCCAGTCCTGCCCAGTTCCAGACTCTGCTGCCTCTCCTGAGCAAGACAAGGAGCACTGGGCTGTGCAGAATCCTGCTGCTCAGCAGGGCATGGAGAAGTGCCACAGGGTGCTCAGGGTGTGTGGGGCTGTGACAGTCAGCAGGTGCAGTGAGACTGGAGGCTGCTGAGTGCTGCTGGGCTTGGTGGCAGAAAGCTGCTTGGGTAAGCAGAGTTGGAGGGGGAGAAGCCCAGGAATCAGAGCTGAGCCAGAAGGCTGAGAGCAGAGCAGGAAGCTATGCTGCCAGAGTAATGTGGATGAGCTGGAGCCAGGCAAGAGCTGGGTGCAGAGCTCCCTCCTGAGCTGGAAGAGAACTTTCAGTTCTCTCCTGACAAGGAAGTTGAAAGTGCTTTCTTCCACTGGATTCACCTAGCAGCAAATGTCTGCAGTTGCCTGGTTCAAACAGCATCAGTGGAGTGCCTCAGGTGACAGATGCAGGATCAAGCTAGAGGGGCTGAAACACATCAGCACTGCAGATGTCTCCTATGACTCTGGACAGATCACTGCCACCACCTCCTCTGTGGCAATTTGTCTCCTAAGAGCAGAACAGACAAATGCAAGCCTGTGGCACATGAACAACTCTGCACACAATGCCTGGCACACAGAGGGCAAGGTCTGCTGCTACAGTGGCTCAGCAGCCTGCAGCTACCTGGACCACTGAACAAGCACCAGCAGCAGCAGCCAGGATGGAGGAACCCAGCCACAGGGGAGCACAAGCCTGACTTGGCTGCAAGCTGGGAGAGGTCCATCTCAGGTAGCAAACCCCAGAAGTCAGCACATGGCTACAAGAAGCTTGCAAGGAGAAACACAGAAAGAGACCAGGAATGGTTCATGTGAGCTCCAGACAGAGACTCAGGGAATTGGTTGGGTTGGAAAAGCCAAAGATCATCCAGTCCAACCATCAACCCAACACCACCATGGCCACTGCACCATTCACAGAGTGCAGCAGGCTGGAAGGGACCCCCCAGGGGCATCCTGTCCAGCTCCCCTGCAGGCAGCAGGGGCATCTCCAACTGGATCAGCCTGCCCAGGGCCACAGCAAGGCTGAGCTTGAATGACTCCAGGGATGGGACCTCAACCACCTCCCTGGGCAGCCTGTGCCAGTGCCTCCCCACCCTCATTGTGAAGAACTTCCCCTGATGTCCAACCTAAACCCATGGCCCCAGGTGCCATGGCCCCAGGTTTGTGGAGCACCTCCAGGCATGGGGACTCCCTGGGCAGCCTCTGCCAGTCCCTGACCACTCTTGCAGCAAAAAAACCTTTTCCTCCTCTCCCATCTGAGCCTCCCCTGGCTCAATTTCAGGCCAGTTCCTCTCCTCCTTCCCTTCCAGGCTGTGAGGTGAACCACTCTGCACCTCTGCTCTGCAGTGATGGAGCCAGCTCCACCTGGAGGAGCAGGACCCAGTGCTTCATGCAGCTTGCTGCACTGGCTTGTGCTGCTGCTCTGTGTTTTGCCTGCAGTGAGGAGGTTAGGGAATACCCTACTTAAGTAGCTGTGCCTGTGGAAAAAAGAAGGAAGACTTGGGCAGCTGAGAGACACAGGAGGAACTTCAGGACCAGGGCAACTAAGGTGGACTGGCAGCTCAGTGGGGAAATGGCTGTGGTAAAATGAACAAGAGGTGAGAATGGTTTAGATTTCTGTTGCAATTATCAGAGAGAAGACCCCCCCTGGGCTCAGGCCACCCCTCCAGTCCCTCTGCACAGCTCCCATCCCCTCCTTCACTCTCACCAAGCACCTCCCCTGGGCTCAGGCCACCCCTCCAGTCCCTCTGCACAGCTCCCATCCCCTCCTTCACTCTCACCAAGCACCTCCCCTGGGTTCAGGCCACCCCTCCAGTCCCTCTGCACAGCTCCCATCCCCTCCTTCACTCTCACCAAGCACCCCACTCAGCTTGGGGTCATCTGCAGACGTGCTGAGAGTGCCTCAGCCTCACTGTCTGTACCTCTGAGCAGCACTGGTGCCAGCTTGGACCCCTAAGGGACACCACTTGTCAGAGGTTCCTCTGGAGCCATGCCAGCTGCTGCTGTGCTTCCCACTCCTGCCACTGCCAGCCATGCAGAGCAGCAGACCCCACGCTCAGAGCTGCTCCTCTCTGAAGCTGCAGTGCTCCCTCCAGAGGCTTCAGCATCACACTGTGCTGAGCCAGGACCCTGGTGCTGATCAGCTCTTTGGAGACAGAAGATTGGGAAGCTTGGAAGGAGGAGGAGGAGATCACTGAAGATGTTCTGCCTGCCAGCAGAGAGGGGCTGCACTGCAGCCAGCTGAGCTCAGAGCACTCTGACTCCTTCCCCAAGTTCTCCCACAACAGAGGGGCTGCTTAGTGGAGGCACAGGAAAATCCACTGCAAGCACTCAGGACCACTGGAGCTGCAACACCCACCCCAGGGCACTGCCAACAGCCTCCTGCAAGCTGCCTGAGCCCCAAGCACTGCAGCATCCCCAGGCAGGGGCATTTCAATCTCCTGGCAGCACCAAAGAGCTTTCCTCCCCAGAAGAGCCATGTCTGTGGTGCACTGGGTGCCAGAACCCCTCCTGCTCCCCAGAGCCACCCTTGCCCAGAAAACCCAACCCCTAGTGGGCCATGGCCCTCTCTGCCACCACCTCACCTCACTGCCTGCCCAGGTTCTCCCTGCAGACACCTTTACAGACAGGGACTGACAAGCCAGCTGAGCAGGGACTGTACACAAAGGCTTGGAGTGATAGGATGAGAGGGGATGGATTGAAGCTGGGAGAGGGGAGACTGAGACTGGAGATTGGGAAGAAATCCTTGAGAGTGGGGAGACTCTGGCACAGGCTGCCCAGGGAGGCTGTGGCTGCCCCCTCCCTGGAGGAGTTCCAGGCCAGGCTGGAGGAGGCCCTGGGCAAGCTGGGCTGGTGGGAGCTGTCCCTGCCCATGGCAGGGGGTTGGGACTGGATGAGCTTTGAGGTCCCTTCCAACCCAACCACTCTGTGAATCTGTGAAACCTAAAGCACCAGCAGGTGCTGAAGCCTCTTCCATCTCCTCAGCCACACAGAGCTAAGACTCAGAGGTGGTTCTACCATTTCAGACCTGCTTCCCCAGGGCTCTCAGAGGCTTCTGTGAGTGCTTCAGACACAGCCAGTGAACAAGGCTGCAGAGCAAGGCAGCAGCCTGCAGAAGCCAAGGCAGAGCAGACACCAGCCCTTGAGCTTAGGTTAAATAAATCACTCCAATTCCCATGTTAACTCTCTTTGCCACATCTAAGCCAGAGAAAACAGCAGAGCCTGTTTTGAGGCCAGGAGTGAATATGAGCTGAGAGCTTTTTCCAGGGAGTCTGAAGAGCAAGCAGCCTGAGCTGCTGGTGCTGCAGTGAAAGGCAGCAGCCAGCTCAGCTGTGCAGGGAGCAGGCCCCCAGGCAGCTCTCTGCTCACCAGCACAGAGCCACATTTCAACACTTCTGCCCACAGCCTGATGAAAAACAAATGCAGAAGAGCTGCAAGGGAAACATCTGAGAGCTCTCCCCCAGTGCTTCCAGTGGCTGGAGCTGGAATCACAGAGGAACTGCAGGGGAACTGCATCTTCTGCACCTCTGCCACAGAGCCATGGAACAAAGTGCTGGAAACAGCAGCAGGCACAGAATCACAGAATGGTTGGGTTGGAAAGGACCTCAAAGATCATCCAGTTCCAACCCCCTGCTGTAGGGACTGACACCTTCCACCAGCCCAGGGTGCTCAAGGCCTCATCCAGCCTGGCCTTCAACACCCCCAGGCAGGAGGCAGCCACAGCCTCCCTGGGCAGCCTGGGCCAGAGTCTCACCACCCTCCATACCAAGGAACTTCTTCCTCAGCTCCACTCTAACCCTGCTCTGCCTCAGCTCCAAACCATTCCCCCTTGGCCTGGCTCCAGACCCCCTCAGGAGAAGTCTCTCTGCAGCCTTCCTGCAGGATCCCTTCAGCTCCTGGCAGCAGCTCTGAGGTCCCCCTGGAGCCTTCTCCTCTGCAGGCTGCACAGCCCCAGCTCCCTCAGCCTGTGCTCCCAGCAGAGCTGCTCCAGCCCTGGCAGCATCCTTGTGGCCTCCTCTGGCCTCACTCCAGCAGCTCTGTGTCCTTCTGCTGCTGGGGACAGCAGAGCTGGAGGCAGGGTTGGAGGTGAGGTCTGAGCAGAGCAGAGCCCAGGGGCAGAATCCCCTCTGCTGCCCTGCTGCCCACCCTGCTCTGGCTGCAGCCAGCACACAGCTGCCTGAGGGCTGCAGGAGGCACTGCTGGCTCCTGGGGAGCTGCTCAGCACCCAGCATCCCCAAGGCTTTTTCTCCAGGGCTGCTCTCAACTAAAGAACTAAAGAACTGGGTTAGGGATGGGTGGTGCTGTGCCTGAGGCTTTCTGAAGTCAGACAAAAGTGGGACAACAGAGAGATCCAAAAGCCTGGGAACTAACAGAACCCCAGCGTGGTGGGGACTGGGAGGGTCCTCTGGAGCTCACCCAGTCCAAGCCCTGCTCCAGCAGGGCACCCACAGCAGCTTGCCCAGGAGCACAGTGCCCAGGGGGGGTTGGAAGCTCTGCACAGAAGGAGACTCCACAACCTCTCTGGGCAGCCTGCTCCAGGCCTCCAGCAGCCTCACACCAAAGAAGTTTCTCCTCCTGTCCAGATGGAATCTCCTGGGTTCCAGTTTGTGCCCAGTGCCCCTTGTCCCTGGGCACCACTGAGCAGAGTCTGGCCCCATGCCCTTGAGGCTACTCATTAGATATTGATCAGCCCTGGGAAGATCCCCACATAATCAAGAAGTGTTATGCCCTGCACATCAGAGCTGCACTCACCCACCAACACCCCAGCCTAAAGGTCAGATCTTCCCAGCAGCAATCCAGGCAGGTGGGCTCTGTGGTCACAGGGCTGCAAAGAGCCAGCAAGAGAGCAGGAAGAGCCCAGGGGTTGCTCCACACCCAGCTGGCTCCATGCTAACCTGCATGGTGCAGCCAGCTTTCTTTTCTGGCCCTTCAGCTCTTGCTCAGCACTGAGAAGCTGAGTGCTTGGGCCAAGGGTGCTTGCAGACCACACTGCTGCAGGGCCAGGCCTGCAGACCCCAGCTGTGCCTGCTGGAGGAGGAGGGCAGAGAACCCTCACCACTGAGCACCACACCTGGATGTGCCTCTTTCTGGGGCTGTCTCCTTGCCATGCTCAGCTTTTGCAAGCTGGCCTTCAGCTCCTGCTTGGCACAGGAACCCTCTCCCTGAGTCAAGGCTGAGTGCAATGACCACCACCAAGATGGTTAACAGCACTGAAAGGAGCCAGTTCCAGCCTGCAGGATCAGCTCAGGTCTTTGTTTTCTGAACCTTGCTTCATTCATCAGTGAAGCTGCAGGAGAGCTGAAACCTGTGCTGGCTGCCTGTGGCCCAGAGGCAGCAGAGGAAGCCCCCTGCACATTTCAGCAGATTCTTCTTTTTAAAGCACCACAACACTTCCAGGCCTCAGCCAGGAGCAGGTTTAAGGGGCTGTGGAGACTCCTGCCCATGAAGAGGAAGGACACTCTCCCAGGCATCAGGTGGATGACAGGAGAGTTCTTCTCCACCCACTCTGTGGCTCCACCATGCCCTGCTGGGAGATGGACCTCCTGCTAGGAGATGGCAACACAAGCACAAGGTAGGGCTCACCATGCAGAACAGGAGCTGCTGGTCTGGGCAGTAAGGTGCCAGGTTACCCAGTAAGGACACCAGGAACTCACTGAGACAAGGGCACAGGCATCTGGAATCCAGCATCCTCCATTCCAGTTGTCCAGTCCCCACTCAGGACTCCCCACAGCACTGCATTCAAGTCCATCTCAGGTGGCTTCACTTGCTGACCTTGATCTGCTTGTCCTCCTCCCCCCTCCCAGCTGCAGTTCAGGATGGGGACAGAGCAAAGGGGCACAGTGTCCCCAGCTGGGTGGCCTGGAACCCTGCTGCTCTGCTGCCTCTGCCACCAAGCCTGTGCACACAGCTCAGCTCCACACAGAGCAGGTGGCTCAGGGCACTGAGGCCAAGCCACAGCTCCCACCCTGCTCAGCTGGGACCTACATTCACCTCCCCAACCTGGGGATTATTCTTTGCAGCAGCAGGAGCGTGGTGCCAAGCAGCAGATGGGAGTGGGGAGGATGATGTGCCCATCCTTCTGTCATTCTCCAGCACATTAGCACCAGCTGCCTCCCTGCCTGTGCACAAGCTGCTGGCTGGAGCACAGCAGAAGCCAACAAGGCCAGAATTACTCCCCAGAGTTTTTATCACACATGTGAACACTTAGCTGAACAGTCTGTCCCTCCTAATGCAACACAGCCCTGCAAAGAAGGGAAACAGGGAGGTGAGGACGTGCCAGCTCCTCTGAAAGATGTTACTGAGAGCTCTGCCTGGACACCCAAACACACAGATGCCTGCAGAGCCTCCACGGCCTCTCACCACCACTGCCAGTCACAGCCTGACCTGCTGAGGCTTGCTCAGGCTGCTGGCAGTGAGAACACTGATCCTGGCTCCTGAGGGCAAAAAGAAATGGCTTGGTGCAAGAGCAAAGATGGAGTCAAGGGGGAAAAAAGGGCTGGGGAAGAAAGGAGGGGGCAGGAGGGGGAAAAGGGAAGATGTTTATGCATCCTCCTGGCCCAGTCTGGCTTTCAGGAGTGTGTCAGCTGCTTCCAACCAGAGCCCAACTCCCCTGAACCCCCTCCAGAGAAGCTCAGGCTTTCTGGCTCCACATCTAGGTGAGCACCTTGCACCTCCCCTGCAGCCTGCCAGGCTCTGGACTAAGCCACCAAGCCAAGCTGTGCACAGGGTGCAGACAGAAGTACTTCCTGCAGTGAACTAAGAGGAGCAAAATCCCATCAAGCTCACCACTCCAGTTGTAAGAATGTCTGCCTTGGTTTGCATTTTCCTGTGGGCTTTTACCTCTCTGCTTCCAATGCTGCAGTTCAGACAGAAAGGGATTCAGATGGATGAGTGTGAAGTGAGGTGGCAGGAGGAGATGGCAGGGAGAGGCTGAGATGGGGCACAGCACAGTGGGGCAGAGCTTCACAGCAGTGCAGACAGAGCTGAACTCTTGGACTGTTCAGTGCAGCCACTCTGGGTCTGCTTCCTGGCAGTGCTTCCTGGAGCCCCTCCCAGCCTACAGGTTCATTGCCCCTCCTGCAGAACTCCACCAGAGGTTTGCAGCCAGGAGGTTTGCCAGTGCAGCTCCCTGGGCTGCTTGATCTGAAGGAGAACTCTGTCCTTCCTCTGCAGGCTACCCAGGGCTTGATGGGAGGCAAAGAGGAGCAATCCGAGGCTGCTGCTTTCCAAGGGCCCCAGAGGAGTCAGGGACCCAAATGGCAGCTTGGCATTTGAAGATCTGCACTTGAAGGCTTTGAAACCCTTCTGGCAAACCACTCACACCCCCCACAGAAGGGAGGCCAGGAGGAGCAGGGCTGCTGAGAGGCAAGTGTCAGAGCAGCGAGTCAGGCCAGCAGCTCTCAGCTGCTCTGTGTGGTGTCCACCAGCCTGGCTGGGCTCCCTCAGACACACCTGCCCAGCCCCTAAGGCCTCCTCACCAAGTGGAAGAGAACTGAAGAGAACAAGGGCCTGAAACACAGAGACAAGCTCACCTGCTGGGTTCTGCTTACACCTCTTTTCTTTAGGCTTTTCTGTCCCCGAGTGAGCAGCTGCAATTGTGGGGTTAGAATGCTCAGGTTAGTACAGGATTGCTGCCCAGGACACAAAGGGACCACTTCCCCCAGGCCCTCTCACCCACCTGTGGGGTTTCCCCACACCACTTCATTCATTTTTAACAGGGCTCCTTCCAGGAAGCCCTTTGCTTGCTTCAGAGGCAGCCACCACCCCCCCAGCAGCTGCTGTGTAACCTGCTCCAGGGAGCAATCCCTTCCCTCTCCAGCCCAGGCCTGGCCAGCACCACGTTGTGCATCTCCTGAGTGGCTGTGGAATGGAGTGAGCCAGCCTCTCCTGCTGCTGTGTCATTTATCTCTGCAGCAGGCTGCCAAAATCCCATTCCCCAGGCTCCAGCTGCTGAGCTCCACGTAGGGAACACCAGAGAATGGCCATGGCCCACTGGCAGGCAGGCAGGCAGGACACAGAGGCAGGACAAAGAACATCCCAGGAGAAGTCTGTAAGTGCTGAACCAGATCAAAAGTGTCTAGGCTCAGAAACATTTGAACCAGAGCAAATGCTGAACCAGATCAAAAGTGTCTAGGCTCAGAAACATTTGAACCAGAGCAAATGCTGAACCAGATCAATGTGTCTAGGCCAGTGGTTGGTTAGTTACTCCCACTTGGCCTTCAGGTGAGCTCCAGAAGTGGAGGAAATCCTCCTTCCTTCTAGCAGGTGGATTTTGGTCCCATCTCTAAGCATGCTGTGACCCTTCAGGCAGTGAGCTCACAAGCAGCAGGGACTCTGCTTACACAGAGGTGCAAACCAATTGCCAGGCTGAGCATCCCTGTGATGTGCAGCCTCCTGTTTTGTTCCCAGTCCTTAACCTTCCCTTGCCTGTTGCAAACAGCTCTGCTCCACCAGGATGCACAGACCAAAGCACAAAGTACTGCTGGGTCTCCCCCTGTGCTCCTCTTTCTCTGCATCTCTGCTCCCCACTGGAAAACCCTGGGAGCAGGATCCCTCCCACCACCTCCCTTGCAGGCTTGGAGTGCCAGGAACCCCAGGGAGGAGTGAGGAAAGGACCCTGCCCCAGGAGGGGCAGCTGCAAGCCTGCAGAAGATTCCCCAAACATCTGCCCAGTGCCTGCTGGCAGCTGAGCCCTGCTGAGGGGAGGGAGGTGGTGAGCAGCAGCAGCAGGCAGGGACCACACTTACCACTGGAGTTCTGAGAATTGCTGTTGGCTTCTTCAAAGTTGTTTTGCACTTTGCCTTCCACTCTCCTGCTGAAAGCACTTTCTGCTGGGTGGAGAAAAGAGCAGGGATGGTGACTGGTCAATGCTGGATGCAGGGCCATGCAGACAGGAGGCAAGGCAAGGCTCCTCCATGGAACTGCAGCCCCTGGACACAGCAGGAAGGCCAAACACCTCCTTGTGGAGGCAACAGGGCCAGCTTCACTGAGGAGGTAAGAGGAAGGGATTTTTCCTGAGAGCCTTCTGGCTGAGGTGCCCTGGATTGGCTCTTAGGGAGCCTGACTGCACCAGAAGGGTGATGGCTTCCTCCCCTGCCTAAAACCCCAACCCTTACCTTACTCTTCCTCAAGGCAATAAGCAGCCCTCAAAGCCTCTGGCAGGTGAGCAGGTCTGGGCCCTATCACAACACCCAGTGTGTCACCCACAGAAGCACTGGGCCAGCCCTCCCTCTGCTTCCCAGTAATCTGCATTCCCTTCCTACCCACCCTCCCTGCCAGGTGCCAGCAGAAGCCTGAAGGCTGTCTCAGAGCCTGCCCAGGCTGTCTGGAGCAGCTCTGCTACATCCTCTGTGCTTGCCAGCAGTGGCTTCCCACTGCAGCCTTCCCCAGGCTGAGCAGGGAGCTCTGATCCCCTGCACTCAGCTGCCAGCCCCTGCCCTTGGCACTTCACTTGCTGCCCACACAGTGCAGGGCAGTTGCCCAGTAGCTCCTCCAGCCTGCAGCTGTGGCTTCTGGTCCTGGCAGCAGCTGCAGTGACCTGAAAGGCCCCAGCAGAGCTGAGGTGCCCCCCAGCCTTCTCAAGCTGGTGTCCCTCAGCACAAGATCAACAGCTCAGGGTGAGTTCTCATCCCTTCAGCTAGCTCTGCTGGGCAGGGGGGTGTACTGTGGTGGCTCAAAGGGTAACCTAGAGGTAAATAAATGAAGGGAGACCTGGCCAGAGCAGTGGGCATGGCCTGTGCTTCATGCTAGAGACTCCTCCTACACAAGGGACTCACTCATGGAGCCCACAGGCACCCACTGGGTTCACCTGAGCACAGCTCTGGAAGGCTGTGCTGGGCTCAGCCCATGCAGGCTGTACAGGGATGGAGGTGCAGGGCAGGATCCCTTCCTTCCAGGGGTGCCAGGGACTGCTGAGCTTTGCTGTCAGGTTGTTGTTTCACTGTGTCTGCAGACCCTGGTGGGGCCAGCACTGCTGCCAGGACTCCCATGCAGAGGCCTCAGCTCCCTGCAGCCTCACATCCTCCCTGTGCTGGTGTGGCTCAGACACACTGGTTCTGTGTCTTATGGCTAGGAGAGACCTGAACTGCAGGAAGATCATCAGATTTGTCCAGCCAGGCCCTAGTGGATCCTTCCAAGTCCTAAGCAGGCTGCTCAAATTCCCAATCTCCTACAGTCCTGACTCTTAATAATGCAGGAGAGCAGGAAAACTGTAACCAAAGCCAGCTAAAACAGAGTCACATGAAAGAGGCCTGAGAAGGCACTGGAGGCATCACCCAGTCCCCTGCCCTTGCCAGAGGAATAACTGCAGGGAGAGGCCTTAAGTCACCAGAAAATCACAGCATGGCTCAGGTTGGAAAAGAGCTCAGAGGGCATCTGCTCCAACCCCCCATGCCCAGGGACAGCTCTCAACTAGATTCAGCTGCCCAAGGCCTCATCCAGCCTGGCCTGGAACACCTCCAGGCAGGAGGCAGCCACAGCCTCCCTGGGCAGCCTGTGCCAGAGTCTCACTGCCCTCACACTGAAGAACTTTATGGCATTCAACAAGTCCAAGTGCCAGGGGCTGCACTTTGGCCACAACAACCCCAGGCAGTGCTACAGGCTGGGGGCAGAGTGGCTGAGAGCAGCCAGGCAGAGAGGGACCTGGGGGTGCTGATTGACAGCTGCCTGAACATGAGCCAGCAGTGTGCTCAGGGGGCCAGGAAGGCCAAGGGCATCCTGGCCTGCATCAGGAAGAGTGTGGCCAGCAGGAGCAGGGAAGTCCTTGTGCCCTGTGCTCAGCACTGCTTAGGCCACACCTGGAGTCCTGTGTCCAGTTCTGGGCCCCTCAGTTCAAGAAGGACACTGAGAGACTTGAAGGTGTCCAGAAGGGCAAGAAAGCTGGGGAGGGGTCTGGAGCACAGCCCTGTGAGGAGAGGCTGAGGGAGCTGGGGTTGCTTAGCCTGGAGAAGAGGAGGCTCAGGGGAGACCTTCTTGCTCTCTCCAACTCCCTGCAGGGAGGTTGTAGCCAGGTGGGGGTTGGGCTCTTCTCTCAGGCACCCAGCACCAGAACAAGAGGACACAGTCTCAAGCTGTGCCAGGGGAGGTTTAGGCTGGAGGTGAGGAGAAAGTTCTTCACTGAGAGAGTTGTTGGCCATTGGGATGTGCTGCCCAGGGAGGTGGTGGAGTCCCCATCCCTGGAGGTGTTCCAGAGGGGATTGGATGTGGCACTTGGAGCCATGGTTTAGCCATGAGGTCTGTGGTGCCAGCTCGGACTCGATGATCCCTGAGGTCTCTTCCAACCTCAGTGATACTGTGAGACTGTGAGACTGTGACTTCTTCCTCAGCTCCACTCTAACCCTGCTCTGCCTCAGCTCCAAACCATTCCCCCTTGGCCTGGCTCCAGACCCCCTCAGGAGAAGTCTCTCTGCAGCCTTCCTGCAGGATCCCTTCAGCAGCTAAAATCAGATGGCAGAGAGGGGAAACAGGCAGCACAACAGCATGGATGCAAGAGCCCCAGGTTCAAATCATGGCTTGTGTCACAAGTGGGAGGGAGCTCAGGGCTCCCAAGAGGTTTGGAATAAATTTGCATCCTGCTTTCTGATTGTTTTTTTCCCAACCATGTCTGGCCATGAGGTAAAAGTTATCTAATTCACCTGCTTGGTCCTACTGAGTCCTCCCCACAGAGGAGAAGGCAGTGGCACAGGGTGTTTCCTTCCCTCTCTCCTTGACCCTGACCCTTTTGCAAAGCAGAGTTATCTGCACAGACCAAGGAGCTGCCACTCAGGCAGTGGCTGTGCAAACACTGCCAGGGGAGAGGTCACAGCTCACAGCAGGTTAGGGGCTGGAAGGGACCTCTGGAGATCATCAAGCCCGAGCCCCTGCCAGAGCAGGAGCACAGAATCCAGCACAGGTCACACAGGAACACATCCAGACAGGGCTGGGAAGGCTCCAGAGGAGGAGACTCCACAACCTCTCTGGGCAGCCTGCTCCAGGGCTCTGGGAGCCTCACAGTGAAGAAGTTCCTCCTCATGGTGAGGTGGAGCCTCCTGTGCTGCAGTTTCCATCCATTGCCTCTTGTCCTGTCCCAGGGCACAACTGAGCAGAGCCTGTCCCTGTCCCCTCCCTCCTGCCCCCCAGCCCTCAGATATTGATAAACATTGATTAAATCCCCTCTCAGTCTTCTCCTCTCCAGACTGAGCACTCCCAGGGCTCTCAGCTTCACTGCCTCTGGGACCATCCAGCTCCCTGTGGAAGGTCTCTTGGGAGAGCCCCTCCTGGAGGCTGGGCTATGGTCAGTGCCTTTCCACCACAACCTTAAGGAGCTGCTCAGAGTGCTCTGTTCAAGACACTGCTTTGAAAGCCACCATGGAAATGATGCCAGCAGAGAGGCAGGAGGGGATCTCCAGGCTAGAAGATCAATCTGCCAGGCTCAAGCATGATGTGATTCCTTCCTCCATGCACACAGAGAAGAGCTCCAAGTTTTCACCCAATGCTGCTGACACTTTTTGGTAAGCCAGGGTGGGGGGAGGGAAAGTGCCTTCAGGAAAGCATCTCCCACTGTTGCTGAGATGGATCTGGCCTCTGAGCAGAGGCTCTGAGCAGAGGCTCCCAGCTTCCCCACTTCTGGGGGAGACAGGAACCTGGAAGGAGCTGCTGCAAGCTGAAGGTTTCTCAGCCTGAACTCCCAGCTGGGTTGAACTGGGTGGACCTCAGGTTAGCAACAAACTGACACAAATGGCTGAGGAGTGCAGCAGGAGCATGGAAGGCCAGGGCTCAGCAGCTTGGGGAAGCCAGGCCCTGCTCTGCAGCACTGGCAGCTGGGGCTTGGTGACACCTGATAGAAAGCTTCCTTACTGCTGCAGCCTCTCCCACCACAGCCACTGCTGCTGCTGGGCATCAATCCATGCCAGGCACCTGAGGGGGGCTTAAACACCAGCTGATGAACCTTCTTCTGTCCTGAGGTGGAGCACAGAGCTCTCAATCCCATGGATCTGAGAGCTTCCCTGCTGCCTGTGCTCAGCACTGCTTAGGCCACACCTGGAGTCCTGTGTCCAGTTCTGGGCTCCTCAGGTCAAGAAGGACATTGAGAGACTTGAAGGTGTCCAGAGAAGGGCAAGAAAGCTGGGGAGAGGTCTGGAGCACAGCCCTGTGAGGAGAGGCTGAGGGAGCTGGGGTTGCTTAGCCTGGAGAAGAGGAGGCTCAGGGGAGACCTTCTTGCTCTCTCCAACTCCCTGCAGGCCACTGGAATGTGCTGCCCAGGGAGGTGGTGGAGTCCCCATCCCTGGAGGTGCTCAAGAGGGGCTTGGATGTGGCACTTGGAGCCATGGTTTAGTTGTCAGGAGGTGCTGGGTGACAGCTTGGACTTGATGAGCTCTGAGGCCTTTTCCAACCTTACTGATTCTGTGACACATCAGCTCCACAGCTCTCACCCTAGCTATGAACAGTTATTTTTCACTGCTCTTTGCTTTCTTGTTTGGTTTTGGGATTATTATTTGCTTTCCTCCTTTTTGTTTAAGGTTTTTAGGCTCGTGTGGAAGGAGGAACCAGGAGGAACCAAGGAGGATCAATCTTAACTTGAGTCTTGCAATGCTTCTGTAATGGTTCTGTAGCATTAATCTTGCTGCTGCAGCCCAGCTTCTCTCTTGGTTGCTCCTGTGGAGAGTGGGACACTCCCCAGCACTCCAACTGACTTCCTCAGGCACAGCTCTGCACATAGCACCTTGAGGGAAACAAACTCTAAATGCCAGAGGAACCCCCCCCCAGACTATGCCAGTCCTGTCAGGAAGCTCTCTCCAGTTTGTGACACCAGGATTTGAACCAGGGTGTGCTGTACCTCATGGTTAGCATGATGCTCAAACCCAACCAACTTGCCACTGGGAAGAGGTCACAAACACTGCTGCTGAGGGACAGCTCTATACAATCACCCAGTGCCAGGGGTAGGAAGGGACCTCCAGAGCTCATCCAGTCCAAGCCCCCTGCCAGAGCAGGGGCACCCAGGGCAGCTCACACAGGAACACATCCAGGGGGGGTTGGAAGCCCTCCAGAGAAGGAGACTCCACAAGCTCTCTGGGCAGCCTGCTCCAGGCCTCCAGCAGCCTCACACCAAACATTTTCTCCTCCTGTTGAGGTGGAGCCTCCTGGGTTCCAGCTCTTACCTGCTGTTCCCTGGCCAAAAGCACCAGCACCAAAAGGAGCCTGGCCCTTGACACCCACCCCTCAGACCTTCATAGACATTGCTAAGGTTCCCCTCTCGCCCTTCTCCAGACTCCCCAGCCCCAGGGCTCGCAGCCCTGCACCTGCCATGTGTCAATGGCTCTGGGGCAGCTCCCGGGGGCAGCTTTCCTGACGCCCCGCCGGAGCAGAGCGAGGCCAGGAGGGGGCAGAAGCCAGGCCGGGGCAGGCCTGGCCGGCAGGCAGGCGAGGAGGCTGATGGCAGAAAGGCATCGGGTACCTGTGATGGCCTTGCTCCCGGGGGAGGCGGAGTTGGGGGCGCGGAACATCTGTGCCTGGGAGGCAGGGGGGCCGGCGGCGGGGCCGCGGTGCAGCAGCGCCGAGCAGCGGTTGATGGCGGCCGGAGGCTTCTTGCTGGACTGGCTCCCCTGGGTCTTCACTGCCACGAAGAGTGGAGATCGAGAGAACTCTGGATGTGAACACTCAGAACTAGTGCCTGGACAGTCAGCCAGCCCCCAGGCCCTGTGCCTGCTGGGAGGGTTGCTCTCTAACACAGCCACGCTCCAGGCCCTTGCGGCGGCTGCGCCGAGCCCATGGCACCGACCTGCTCTGCCTGCTCGCCCCAGGGACAGGCTCCTGGAGCCTCTTGGTTCCCTTCCACACCCTTGACTGCCTCCTGACCGAGCCAGTCCTCCTCCAGCAGCGTCAGCCCCGCAGCCAGGAGCACTGCCATGGCCTGGCTGGGTCACCTGCATGGCTCCTGTGCACCCAAGAGCTTGTGAGCAGGTCACTGATGTGACACTCAGAGCTCTGAGGAGGGGGTTGGTAGCCCTGTGGTACCTGAGCCTACTCTAACAGCATCAGTCCACCCAGCCAGGAGCACTGCCATGGCCTGGCTGCGTCACCTGCATGGCTCCTGTGCACCCAAGAGCTTGTGAGCAGGTCACTGATGTGACACTCAGAGCTCTGAGGAGGGGCTTGGTAGCCCTGTGGTACCTGAGCCTACTCCAGCAGCACCAGTCCACCCAGCCAGGAGCACTGCCATGGCCTGGCTGCGTCACCTGCATGGCTCCTGGGCACCCAAGAGCTTGTGAGCAGGTCACTGATGTGCTACTCAGAGCTCTGAGGAGGGGCTTGGTAGCCCTGTGGTACCTGAGCCTACTCCAGCAGCATCAGCCCACCCAGCCAGGAGCACTGTTTGACTGCCATGGCCTGTCTGGGTCACCTGCATGGTTGTCCTCTGCTCCTGTGCACCCAAGAGCTTGTGAGCAGGTCACTGATGTGACACTCAGAGCTCTGAGGAGGGGCTTGGTAGCCCTGTGGTACCTGAGCCTACTCCAGCAGTGTCACCCCCCCACCAGGAGCACTGCCATGGCCTGGCTGCGTCACCTGCATGGCTGTCCTCTGCTCCTGTGCACCCAAGAGCTTGTGAGCAGGTTACTGATGTGACACTCAGAGCTCTGAGGAGGGGCTTGGTAGCCCTGTGGTACCTGCTCCAGCTACATCCTTTGTCTTGCTAACCAAACACAAAGGAAAGGAGGCTGCTGGTAATGGAGGGAATGAGGAGGCAGAGTTCCCATCCTGCAAGTCAGGAGAGGCCCTTTGGTCCCTGACTCCAGACAGGTTCTGTGCCATGGGGGGAAATCCTGCAGTTCCTGGCTCTCTGAGTGTCTCTGCCATGCACAGTGAGGACCACCAGGAGTTTTCAATGCCAAAAGTCACCTGAAGGGCCTCCAGGAGGACAGACTTTGTCTAGGCCACAGGGATTGAACCAGCAGCTACAAGAATGGAGCAAGAAGGCAACACTCAGCAGCTGCTTCCATGCAAAGGGGGCCATGGCTCCCACTCCCACCACCTGCCAGGGACTCTGGTGGATCTGGGCAAGGCTGTCTGCAGTTACCAGAGGAAGATGTGGTGAGAGCACACTCCTGGGCCTGGACTTACCCAGCTGAAACCCACACTTGGTGGCTTTTGTAGCTCATCCACATTCCACATCCTCTGGATTTCTCTGGGCTCTAAATACATCACCCAAGAGCAGCCCAACAGCCCTGCAAGTGTGAGCTGCACCTTCCAGAGCAGACAGAGCCTGAAGGAGGACAGGAGAACAGCTCTGAACCCTCCCCCTGTGCCCCTCTGTTCAGAGACATTTCTAGAACTAGGACAACAAATGTGCCTCCAGCTCCCTGTGTGTGGGAAGCCTCTGACACTGCTTGGAGAGAGTGAACAGCCCAAGAGAAACAGCACAACAGACTGAGAGACTCACAGAATGGTTGGGGTGGAAGGGACCTTGAAGATTATCCAGTGCCAACCCCCTGCCATGGGCAGGGACACCTCCCCCCAGCCCAGCTTGCTCAAGGCCTCATCCAGCCTGGCCTGAAACACCTCCAGGCAGGAGGCAGCCACAACTTAAATGTCCCCTGCTCCACTGTCAAAGCCCTTGTCCCTTGTCCTGTCACTCTCAGCCCCCCTGGAGCCCTTCAGGTCCTGGAAGGCTGCTCTGAGCTCTGCCTGGAGCCTTCTCTTCTCCAGGCTGCACAGCCCCAGCTCTCCCAGCCTGGCCCCACAGGGGAGGGTCTGCAGCCTCTGCTCATCTCTGTGTCCTCCTCTGGAGCCTCTCCAGCAGCTCCAGGTCCTTCTTGTGCTGGGGGCCCCAGAGCTGGAGGCAGTGCTGCAGGTGGGGGCTGAGCAGAGCAGAGCAGAGCAGAGGGTGTTTTAAGAGGAATAACCCAGCTGTGAGGATGTGAAGAGCCTCTGCTCACCACTACCAACAGGGAGCTTCTGCAGGAGGCATTTGGCATTAACAACTCCTGGGAAGCCCCCAGGGAGCTCTTGTCCAGGCAGCAGGCATCCTGCAGCCCTCACCAAGGTCACCCCCCTGGCCCTGCAGGATGGGTCCTTGTTTTTAGCTCATTTGCAATGAATTTGTGTCCATGATGACAGAGCAGCAGACAGCCAGGCTGCAGAAGGGAAGCTTGCACCCAGGCAGGGGACTTGATCGTGCTGAAGTGGTTTCCTCCCCCACTCCCACCAGGGTTCTCTTTCCAGCATGTGCCTGACAAGCAGAGGTAAAGACACACAGTCTCAGCTTTGCTCTACTTCTGCCTGCCAGGGCCTGAGGAAGGTCAGCTGTGGCTGTCACAAGTCCTGTGTCTACAGCTGCTGACAGCACCCTGGGGTTACAGGAAGAACAAAGCCTGAGCAGCTGAAGGCTGGGAGGATGCCAGCCTGCCCTGGGGGCTAACCCTGCCCTCTCCTGGCTGCTGATCAGGGTTAGTGCTCTGTCACTGGCAGTCAGGACTCCTACTGGGCAGGGAACTGGGAGAGGGGAAAAGAGGTTGAAAAAAAAAGGAAAAAGAGAAGTTTGTGGGGAGGGAGTTAGGACCTGCTGAGAATGTAACCCTGGCCTGAGCTCAGCTGGGCTCATGGCCACTGGCCCTGGCTGGCAGAACTGGACAGACAGCTGCACATCTCAGCCACTGCTGCCCTGCTCTGCAGCTGCAAGAATGGCTTCCCCCCCTGCATGCTGAACAATGTGCCCTCTCCTCCCAGCATGGCCCCTGGCAGCCAGAGTGCAGGCCCCAGCAGCCCAGCCAGGTGGGCAGTGCCTGTGCACCACTGCAGGCCCACTGAGGGCAGCCACCCCTGAAGGAAGAGCAGTTGAGTGTTTCTCTTGTGCTGGAGAGCCTGGACTGGAACCAGCAGCTGCAGCCTGTTGCTGCAGATGGTTGGGAGGATGGAGAGAGATCCAGAGCCACAAATCCCCTTGGAGAAGGAAGTAGAGGAAGACACCAATGTGCTAAGGCCCAGTCCTTCCAGCACTCTGCTCCTCAGCTCTCTGCACAGGGCTACACCACAGACACCAAAGCCTTGGAGCCTGAGGGCCTGCCTACACCAGAGGTTGACCTGCTGCTCATCACCACCAAGGGCTCCTCTGAGGACCCCAAAACCCCTGAACTAAGAGGTGGAGCTTGGGGGTGCAGGGATGTCTAGGAACACCTGTTGGGAGATGATGAGACTAACTCTGTGATGCTGGCAGCAGAGGGATTTGATGCCCTACACCTTCTGCCAAGACCTTGCTCCATCTCCATCCTCCAGAGAAGCTGCCTGGGAGCTGTCAGGAGCCACCAAGCCTTGACTCACCTTAGCTGTGGACTGTGCTCCTCATTTATTTCTGTCTGAGCCTAAATGCAAAGCTGCTTTTGATAACAACTGGAAGGCCTGAGGGAAGCTGGATCTGGGGAGCAACGACTGTGCACTCCCTCTGCTGGCTGCAGAGCAGCACCTGAAGAAACCTACCAAGCTCCTGAGCTCATCCTCAGCAGCAGCCAGAACACTGGCAGCAGGGCAGACCCGGGACTGACCTCCCCAGGGGAGCACAGGGCAATGGCAGGAAAGAAGTTCAGCTGTAAAGAGCTTCTCTGCATCCTCTCAAAGCACCCAAACCAGTGTGCAGAGTCACAGAATGCTCTGGGTCGGAAGGGAGCTCCAGAGCTCACCCAGTCCAACCCCTGCAGCCAGCAGGGACATCCTCCACTGGATCAGGTTGCCCAGAGCCCTGTCCAGCCTCACCTTGAGTATCTCCAGGATGGGGCCTCAGCCACCTCCCTGCTGCAGTGTTCCAGCAGCCTCCTGGGGCAGAACTTGTTCCTCACATCCAATCTCAATCTGCTCTGCTCTCATTTCAAACCATTGCCCCTGGGCCTGGCCCTGCAGGCCTTTGGGAGCAGTCCCTCTGCAGCCTGCTTGTAGCCCCCTTCAGGTACTGGAAGGTTGCTCTAAGGTCTCCCTGGAGCCTTCTCTTCTGCAGGCTGAACAGCCCCAACTCTCCCAGCCTGTCCTCAACCCTTTTACTAACATTTTGCACTGAATTGCTCACTAAAAGCTCCCCTTAGTCTGGGGAGTGCAGAGCAGGGTCCCTCCAGAGTGCAGATGGCAGTGTCCTGCAGTGTGCTGAGAGCTGCCTGGAACAAGGATTGGATTGCCTGTGATTCAGCAGCAAGCTGCCAAGGGAACACACAGGAGTCTGAACACCACTTTTAATGCACTGCCTGAAATCCTTCCTCAGAAGCTCCTAAGGAAGATGCTTCCTCCCTGGCATGGATCCTTCTAAATCCCTTCAGTTCAAATAAAGTATCAAAGCCCCAGGGGACAGGGGCAGAGTGCCTTTGGCAGGGGTTCACTGACTTGCCAGACCTCCAGTCCCACTGTCCCTCTGAGAGGAGATTCCAACACACCCTCTCCATCCTGCCCACTGCCACCCCACAGGTCCAGTGGAAGCATCCACAAGGATCCTGCAGCCCTCCTGGTTCCCACCACCCACTGCCAATCAGCCTGTGAGGAGCTGGCTCTCCAGCAGGATACTCACTGATAGGTGCATGCAGTGCCACATGCTCTTGGTAGGGAGTGTAGTACTTGTACTGCTTGCCACAGAACTCACAGGTGTAGTTGCCAGTTTCTGTGAGGATGAAACAAAGATCAGCAAGCACTGCAGCACCCTCCCACAGCCTCCCCTCCCTGCCTAGCTGCCTAGAAACTGGCCAGCTGACAAAAGTAGAGCAGGTTCCTCATGCTCCTGGGAAGTGTCTGCCCCCTCATTCACACAGCCTCCTCCCCTGCAAAGGAAACCCTTGGAGCCAGAGTCCAGAGTGATGGACTGTGCAGAAAAGGTGCAGGAGAACTGAACCAGCTGCAGGAGGCTGTCCCCACATCACAGCAGGTGTGACAGCAAAGAAGAGAATCCACTGCTGAGGTCTGTGTCACAGCTGGCACACTTTTGTCTCTGGCTACAGCCAGCCTGAGGTGTGGGCACCAGGAGCAGCCAAGGCAGGAATCAAGAGCTCAGGTTGAAGCCTGAACTGCAGAGCCTTTCTGTTGGGGCTGCAGGGCTCTCCTGCAGGAGGGGCTTCTCTGCACTGCCTGTGCTCAGCCCTGCTTTGAGGGCACCTCCAATAACACACCAGTGCCAGGGCTGGGAGTGCAGAGCTGGCAGCAGGCTGCAAGCCACAGGACAACCCAGGGCTAGCCACAGGGGAGGCTTCAGAGACATGCTTGGCAACATCTGCTCTTGGTTTGACTGTGACCTGTCTGATGAACCACCACCAAGACACTTGCTCCTCTGTCAATACACCTCAAGAGCCTCTCCAGGGGCTGCCAGACTGTTTGCCTCCTGGACCTCTTCTCTTCCCAGAGCTCTTGAGCAGAGAACAGCACAAAGCTGCACCTCCCAGGGCCAGGGCTGCCGTGGTTGATGTTCAGTGAACCTAACCCTAGCTTTCAGCACCAATAAGGAGCCAACAGCCCTGTGTGTGGCAGGGCTGCCTGGTTTCCCTAGAGGTGCTCCAGCTGCTGCCAGACTGAAGCCTTGTGCTCTCTCTGCCCCGTGTGAAGCTGTTCCATGTCTCATACTTGGCCCAATCTTCTGGAAGGGCTCCGGCTCCTCCTCCTTCACCTCGTCTGCTGCTATGACAGCCTGGTCATAGGGGTCTGCAAGAGAACACAACCAGCAAGAGAGCTGAGCACAGCCTCAGGATTTGCTTCCACAGCTGCATGGCACTGCACTGACAGCTCCCTCTGCAGCAAGTGCCAGCCCAGGAACACAAACACACCTTCTGTGTGCAAAGATCCACCAAGGGCAACCCAACGACCCCTCTGTCTGACCTGAGTCTCCTCTCCTCCTCCTCCTCAGCTGCCCCAGGACTGCCCAGTGACACATTTTGTAGCTGTATCATGTTCAAAAACTCCAGAGAGAGCCTGACCAAAGCCACTGCACAGCCTGATGCCTGTTTTCTGGTTGTCCTCCAGGGCATCTCTCTGGCTGTCTGCTGTGGGCACAGGGGGTGCAGTCTGCAAGCAAGTGAGCTAACCAACAGTGCCCAGTGATCTTCTGCCATCCCACAGCACAGCCAGCAACAAACCAGACCCAGCCCACTGGCTGAAGTCCTTTCATTCATGCCTTGGACAATTCCCTCAGCCACCAAAGCCATGAGACACCTGCTTGTTGATTTTCAGAAGCCTGAGGGACTGGAGGCACAACAACAGCCTGGGAGCTGCTAGGGCTGGGCATTGACCTTCTGGCTGCAGAGACTGGAGGAGGGCCAGGGGCCAGCCCCCCTGCAGCTGCAGGCAGTGACACAACTGCCCTGGCTTGTCCACGTGGAGCAGCAGCCCTGCTGTGCCCTGAGCTGCTGACTGCTGGGAAAGGTTTGTGAAATCAAGCCCAAGAAGGATCTCTGCTTACCTGCCTGGTTTGCTGGGGCCCCTTCCACACTAACAACTAACACAGAATAGAAGAAGGAGGGGAAGAGACAAAACAGCAATTAAGTCCTCTCAGATGGCCTGGCTGTCCTCCTGCATTCCACACCCCCCAGAGGGCAGCAGGCTCTGTGCCCCAGGCCCTGCTCTTCCCAGCAGCACCCACACAGCACTGGCTGGGAGTGCCCAGCCCGCAGGTCCTCAAGGACCACAGGTGCAGAGGCACAGCTGCCTCACCTGGTCTCTGCTAAAACACAGCCAGCCCCTGGCAGCGTCAGACAAGCAGTGTGTAGGCAAGGCTCAGGTGGCAGCTGTTCCCAAAGCCATGCCAGGAGCCTAGGCAGAGCTCCCTGGAGCACAGGGCTGCAGACACCTCCGTGGCAGAAGCAGAGAGGTCCCCCCGGGGGTCTCACAGCCCCAGGAAGGTGATTTCAGCTCCCCATGGGCAGCCAGCAAGAGAACACTGCCTGTTCTTGCAGCATGGCCACCGAATCACAGAAGGTCAGGGGTTGGAAGGGACCTCCAGAGATCATCCAGTCCAGCCCCCTGCCAGAGCAGGGGCACCCAGGGCAGCTCACACAGGAACACAGCCAGGTGGGTTTGGAAGCTCTCCAGAGGAGACCCCACAACCTCTCTGGGCAGCCTGCTCCAGGCCTCCAGCAGCCTCACACCAGACAAGTGTTTCCTCATGCTGAGGTGGAACTTCCAGGGTTCAGAAGTCCCCAGGCTCCACTTGAAACCAGCAATATTTTTAGACACCACCTACTGCCAAAAGCACTTTCCTGAGCCAGTCCCTTCCAACCCTCCTGCTTTCCAAGCAGCCTCTTTCTAGAGCTCTGCCAGGCCTCCCTCCTCGGCCCAGAAGCACTCAAAGGTTGTGGCACACACAGTGAGGGTTTGGAGCACCTGTGGGCTCTGGGCTGAGGAGCTTTAGAGGCCCAGGAAGCAGAAGAGGGGCAACCAAAGCCACTGTGTTAGTGCTCCTGTTTCTCCCCACAAGCAGCAGTGCCTCTGGAGGAAGCTGTCTGCTCCTGCCCCAGGGTCTCGGTGCCCACTGACAAGTGCAGCCCTGCCTCTGAGCAGCACAAATGAAACAGCATTTCCCAGCCCTGCAGTGTGGTTCCTCACAGAGGAGCATGCTGCTCTGATGGGTGATGCCCATCCTAGAAGCAGGGGGGGAAGGCTTGTGAGAGCTTTGCCCTCCCTGCAGGGGGTTTTCCCCCTGGGAAAATGAGTCAGGCTGTTCCACTCCCCCTCCCTGTCCAGCAAAGGAGGACACTGCAGCCAGTGGCTCTCTTGGCCTCTGCCTTTGCCTGGATGAGGACTGCTGCTGGCTCCCTGCTCCTCTGCCACATGCTCCTCCCCGCTCCATCTCTGCCCTTGCAAAGGGCTGCTTTTGTATCTCATAGTTTCCCCCCATCCATCCATCCATCCATCCATCCATCCATCCATCCACCCATCCTCCTTTCTTACCCCTGTGAACCCTTCCTGCTATTGTTACACATACATGGATGTATATGCTGGGTAAAGAAGGCTCTTTACCTCTCTGCTTCCAAGCTGACCCCAAATCATTTCCTGGTGGATTTGCTCCTTCCCTTTCTTTGCCTCCCTATTGGGAAAGAGGAGGAGGGAGCAGGGGAGGGATTCTCAGCCTTGCCCCCATCTGAGCTCTTGAGTCCCAGTTAAGGCTCCAACCACCACAGTTTTTGGTGGCAGAGCAGGAGACTCTTCTTCATCCCAGGGTCGTGGGTTCGAGCCCCACGTTGGGCGCCAAAGGTTGTGGTGGTTTGAGCCTTACCTGGGACCTCCTTTTCGTAGGCTTGCTGGACAGGGAGGGGGAGTGGAGCAGACTGACTTAGTTTCCCAGGGGGACATCCCCCTCCAGGGAGGGCAAAGCTCTCACAAGCCCTCCCTCCCCCCTGCTTTCAGCATGGGCATAATCCATCACAGAGGACAACAAGCCTGGGAAGTCAGAAAGCAAAAGGCAACCAACCCTTGCCCAGCGAGCAGCCAGATGGCCTCGAGGTGCTCAGCTCCAGCCTAGCCATGGACCTGCACACAGCCAGCACTGCCAGGGCCCTGCACAGAGAGGTTCTTCTGATGCACACAAAGAGAATCAAGCCCAGGAAGCTCCTTCCTGCAGTGCTGTGGACTCTGCCTCCACCGGCAGAGGGGAGCCAGCTGCGCTGTGCCATGCCCTGGACACCAAGCGGTTGGGGAAGGCAGGACAGGGTTCTGCAGGAGCAGAGGGGCCACATTCTGCCTTCCCCAGAGACTCCTCCCTCTGGTCTGGGTGTCTGGGTGTCAAAGCAGTACTCACCATCCACGGCATGCAGGTCTCTGTGCTCTTGGAAACAGCTATAATACTTATATTTTTTCCCACAAATGTCACAGGTGTACCTAAAATTGTCTGCAGGGAGAAGAAGAGAGGCCAGGTTAGAAACCCTGAGGCACAGCCTGCTCAGGCAGACACCTCCTGCACTTACACTCACCCCCCCTGCTCTGGCAGGGCTCTGAGGCACAGAGGCACCCCCTGCTTCTCAGAGAGCCCTGCCTGCCCCTCTCTGCATGGCTTGGGGCATGTTCTGAGCTCTTATTACCTGTGCAGGCAGCTCTGCAGCACAGCCTCCAGCAGAGCTGCCAGCAAGGAGCAGCAGGCCCTGCTGAAATCCCCTGTGGAAGTTCAGGGCTACAGCAAGGACTGGTCAGGATGCTGACACAGAGCCAACACATTAGATTCTTAGTGTGCCAACTACAGCAGGGCCTGGATGTGCCTCCCTGCTCACCCTCTCTTGGCTCCCACTGCTGCTGCTTACCTGCACCCCACATCCCCTATGGCCACCTTACAACAAGCCCAAAGAGAACCAACAACCCAAAGCAGGCAGGACACAAGGTGCTCAATGAGCTGAGGGCTGATGGAGCCTGGTTCCACATACCCCAGACCCCCTCTCCTCATCCCAGTGACAACAGCCCCTCTTCAGCACAGCTATGGGGGGAGGACAGACAGATGCTGCAAAGAGCTTAGGATGCTTCTGAGTTTGTCCAGGTCCAGCTGGGGACAAGGAATGTCTTTGGTTCACAGCAAAGCAAGAGGAAAATCAATCACTTGTCAGCTTGCTGGGGCTACCATCTTCTGCTAACAGACACCTTGGGGTGCAGATGGACCTCTGTAAGCAGGCCCCACTGCAGCCTGCAGCACTGCCCCTGTCAGCTGAGCACAGAACAGCACTGAAGGAAGGATCCCTTTGTTCTGCCTGGCAGAATGAGGGCAGAGGATGGGATGATCCAGAAGAGGAAATCAGACCTTATATACAAGAGAAAAAGAGACCTCAGAGCAGCCTGCCAGTACCTGAAGGGCTCCAGGAGAGCTGGGGAGGGACTCTGGACAAGGGCTGGGAGTGCCAGGCTGAGGAACAATGGCTTTGAGCTGGGAGAGGAGAGACTGAGAGTGGAGAGGAGGAAGAGGTTGTTGAGAGTGAGGCTGGGGAGGCTCTGGCACAGGCTGCCCAGGGAGGCTGTGGCTGCCTCCTGCCTGGAGGTGTTTCAGGCCAGGCTGGCTGAGGCCTTGAGCAAGCTGGGCTGGTGGGAGGGGTCCCTGCCCATGGCAGGGGGGTGGCACTGGATGCTCTCTGAGGTCCCTTCCAACCCAAGGGCATCTGTGAATCTGAGAACATGTTCCCAGCAGTGGCAGGCAGCAGCAGCTGCTTTCCTTAGGGCCCCAGTGGCTCCTGCTCTAGAAACCCAAGCAGGGAAGGGCAGCACTGAGGAATGTGTTGCAGGGTCAGGAATTCTCTCTCCCCAGCTAGGAATCCAGATCACTTTTCCTACCTTCCTAACTGCAGCAATCTGAGCCCACAAGACCTGGGTGCAAAGGAGTTCCCTCCAGGCTGCAGAGCTGTGTGCAGCAGGCAGCAGATCCCACCAAGGGGCCAGCACGCTGGGGGCTCCAGAGCAGGCTCTGGGGGCTTCTTAAGGACTTCTCCAAGGTGAAGAACAATTCCCACTGTGACCCAGAATCCAGACTGACCTCTTAAAGAGAAGAAGCCCCAGAAGCTGCTCAGTAGAGAAGCTCTCACAGCAGCTGGGCACTCTGCAGGTACCCTTGAATCCCAAGAGATGCTCTGGGAGAGCACTGCAGAAGCAGAGCCTAGCAGGGGCAGCCTCCATACATGGAAGGCTACAACTGCTGAATGCAGACAGACTGCCACAGCCTGCTGAGCTGTTCCTGAAATCCAGCAGTGTACCAGGTCCCCATCAAGAAAAGTGAAGGCAGAGAGGGCAGCACTGCTTGGCCTGCTCCCTGCTCAGGTTGGCACAGGCACACCACAAGGCTGGAGGATGGCAAAGGAAGCACCAGACTCCAGGAACTGCACATTCCTGCCTCACCTCGGGGTACCAGGGTTCCCCAAACAGCTCATAAAGCCCAGCAGCACCTCTGGAAGGGCAAGGGATGGATATCTTAAGGCCACTGCAACACAAGAGTCTGTCACTGCTCTGAGCCTGTGACATTGCTGTCCCCAAACAGGCTGAGTGAGGCTCATGTGACAGCCAAGCATCAGCATCACCCCTCCAGCCACAGCCAGGGGATCTCAGGACAGCTCATGAGACGCTCTGCTGCTCAGTTTCACATCCCTCAGCTGCTTCCTGAAACCCTGCTGGCAGGTCTGGAGTGCTGCAGGTGACAAGCAGGGGTCTGGAGCTGGTGAGTGGCTGTGGAGCAGCACAGGAGGACAGCAGCGTCCTCCCTGGCCTCTCTGCCTCACTGGAAGGAGCCACCAGCAGCTCCAGCATTCAGGAAGAGCCACAGCCACCACGACTAAACCAGCTGGGGCCAAGGAGGAGCACAGGCTGGCATGGTCTGAGGTATGTGCTGCTTGCCACTGGCAAACACCTTTGTGTCCAGAGCACAGATCCTGAGCAGCCTCCCCAGAGGCTTCACAGTGCGGCTCCTGCTTCCTTACGGCACAGCAGGGAGTAAAAACATCTGGGACCCTCACTTGCTTCTGTGGTTTCCACCCAGGGCAGCACAAAGACAGCTCTGGAGAGAGGCTTCTTCTCCCTTCCCGCAGCCAGAGGGGCACCTAGATGGAAAGGAAGATGTTTATGGCTTCCTAAGCTGCAGGACACCCCCGCCCAGGACAGCTCCCTCGGCCAAGCCCGCTGGCACCTCCAGCAGCTGCCTTCTAGATGCTGGCCTGGCACTTGGAGAGAGGCAGAATGCAGCTGTGCAGACACTGCTCACTTCAAGTGTGGTCTCAGAGTCAGGAGCTTTACAGCTGCATCTCACAGCCAGGCAGAGAGCTGCCAGCACAACCAGCTGCAGTCTCCATCGGAGCTCAACCTCAAGGTGTCAAATGGCAAAACTCCTTGCAAAGGGAGCAGGACTGAGCCCAAAGTCAGCAGCAACCCCTTAAGGGGATTAAAGGATCCAGAGTTACATTAGCAAGGATTAAATAACAATAAAATGCAGACATCTGGAAAGGAGAGGAGGCCTCACACAGCAGCACAGGCCAGCTCCTAACCCAGCCTTAGGGAAATGCCTTCCCTCAGGGCAGGCTCTTCCTCCCCACAGGCACTGGGCCTCTGTCAGGACCACAGGAGACACACAGGCACACACTGGCTGAACCCAGAATGAAGCCTTCCATGCTTGGCAAAGGAGGGACCTGAGGCTGCAAGCTGCCAAGAGCGAGGTCATCGCACAACCCCATCCAAAGCAGCCAAACATGCTGGGCCCAGCTCACCCTCACAGCACCCTCCCGTGGCTTGGGTTGGAAGGGACCTTCAAGATCACCCAGTGCCAACCCCCTGCCATGGGCAGGGATACCTCCCACCAGCCCAGCTTGCTCAAGGCCTCATCCAGCCTGGCCTTCAACACCCCCAGGCAGGAGGCAGCCACAGCCTCCCTGGGCAGCCTGTGCCAGAGTCTCCCCAGCCTCACTCTCAACAATTTCTTCCTCCTCTCCACTCTCAGTCTCTCCTCTCCCAGCTCAAAGCCATTGTTCCTCAGCCTGGCACTCCCAGCCCTTGGCCAGAGTCCCTCCCCAGCTCTCCTGGAGCCCTTCAGGTCCTGCAAGGCTGCTCTGAGGTCTGCCTGGAGCCTTCTCTTCTCCAGGCTGCACAGCCCCAACTCTCCCAGCCTGGCCCCACAGGGGAGGGTCTGCAGCCCTCTGATCATCTCTGTGGCCTCCTCTGGAGCCTCTCCAGCAGCTCCAGGTCCTTCTTGTGCTGGGGGCCCCAGAGCTGGAGGCAGTGCTGCAGGTGGGGGCTGAGCAGAGCAGAGGGGCAGAATCCCCTCCCTTGTCCTTCCAGTGAGCAGAGGCTGTGACAGGTGAGGCCAGGGAGCCACAGGCTCTTGCTGGGTTTCTCCCAGAAGCATTTCAGAGCTCAGCTCCTAGGAAGAGCTGCTGCAGATGCACTCAGTAGCTCCAGGGCTGGCTTCAGCCTGCAGCCTTGGTTAAGCTGCTCTCAAGAGCTGGCCAGGGAAGGCTCTAAGTCTGTGATCCCTCATCCAAACCACATCAGCTGAACACATCAGCAGGCTGGGGACTGAACAGCAGGGCTGGATGTGATCCCTCCAGTTTGCAAACCTGATGCCAGACTAGCAGGGAATTCCCTCCAGAGGGGGAACATCCTAACTGGATCTTTCAGATGCATTGCTCTTGCTCAGAGCAGGCTGATGGCCACTCTGGGCCACTGTCAGTAACACACTGCTGGGAGAAGGTGTTTTGGGTGCTGCTCACTGGATGATGAGAGAGAAGAGAGTCCCCAGGTGTCTGCAGGATGTTACACACCAGGCAGTTTCCTTCTCCCACAGCTAACACCCACAGAGGCAGCAGATATCAGCAATGTGAAGTGGAAACAACCCAACATGAGCATCACCACAGAGCCACACATTGCCCTAGGGTGGAAGGGAGCCTCAAAGGTCATCCTGGCCAACCCCCCTGCAGGCAGCAGGGACACTTCCAACCAGATGAGGCTGCCCAAGTCTGAGCTTGAATGTCTGCAGGGACAGAGCCTCAATCACCCCCCTGGGCAGCCTGTGCCAGGCTCTCCCCAGCCTCACTGTGCAGAACTTCCTCCTGATGTCCAACCTAACTCTGCCCTGCTCCACTTTCAAACCATTGCCTCTCCTCCTATCCCCACAGCCCCTTCTGAACAGTCCCTCCCCAGCCTGCCTGCAGCCCCCCTGCAGATACTGAGATGCAGCTCTAAGGTCTCCCTGGAGCCTTCTCTTCTCCAGGCTGCACAGCCCCAGCTCTCCCAGCCTGGCCCCACAGCAGAGGTTCTGCAGCCTCCTCTGGACCCTCTCCAGCAGGTCCAGGTCATTTCAGTGGCCTCCTCTGGACCCTCTCCAGCAGGTCCAGGTCCTTCCTGTGCTGGGGGTCCCAGAGCTGGACCCTGCCCTGCAGGTGAGGTCTCCCCAGAGCAGAGCAGAGGGGCAGGATCCTCTCTCTCCATCTCTGGCAATGGGCACTGGCAGCACAGAAGGCCAAGGGCAGCCCAAGGCTGCCCTTGGCCTTCTGTGCTGCCAGTGCCCATTGCTGGCTCCTGTCTGGCTTCTCCCCCCCAGCACCCCCAAGTCCTTCTCTGCAGTGCTGCTCTCATCACCTCCCAGCTGATCATCTTGGCCCTGTCAAGACCCAGGCCAGGCAGGCTCTACAGCACAGCTCAGCCACAGCAGACAACACAATGCCCAGCAGCAGATCACTTCCACACCTCTTCACTCTCTGTCACTTCAGGGCACTGCTGGCTTCTCTGTTAGTCAAACTGTAAAGGGAACCTAAAGGCTGCTGGGCAGAGCAGGCTGAGGTGCTGCTACCAGCAGCTTACCCACGGGCAGCCTCAGCCTTGCATGGTTAACTTCTTGTGCTGGTCTGAGCCAGACCAGAACTGATCCTGCTCAGTGCTGTCCTTGCCCAGCTCAGGCTCTGCTCCCTGAGGCATTTTCTGCAGCTCAGGGCAGGTTGGCACAGCCAGGAGCTGCTCCTGGCAGGCAGAAGCTGGTGAGGAGAGCTCCTGCCCAGGGCTGGGCTGCAGAAAGGCTCTGCCTGGGACCAAGGGCACTGCCACAGCTCGTGCCCCACCCTGGGGTGCAGGAAGGCAGAGGTGGCATCTGCAGGGAGGAGAGGACAGGACAGGGACAGAGGTTGTTCTCTGACCTGGCTCTTTGCTCCCAGGTCAAAGAGCAGTTTGGGGTTCAGTTATTGGCTACCAGGAGCTGAGACCCTCAGACCCTCAACTTGAAGATGTCTCTGCTCACTACAGGGAGGCTGGACAAGGTGACCTTTGAAGGTCCCTTACAGCCCAACCCATTCTGTGGTTCTCAAGCCCAGGAGATCCACGCAGAGCTCAGATCCCAGACGGGATCTGCTCCACGGGGCTGGAAGCTGCCATCCCAGTTGAGGTTTCCCAACCAACCCCACGCCCTGGCTCCAGGCCCCGTTCCCAGTTCAGACTCAGCCTCCTGCCTCAGTTTCCCACCCCCCAGATCCGCCCCATCAGGGCAGGCTCCCGAGTTTCCGAGGCAAGATCCCATCCCCTCCTGACGGGGAGGAGAGACCCAGCTCCCTCCCAGCGCAGGGAGGTGACGATGGGGAGCTGCGCTGCGGAACGGAGCCAGAGCACAGGATTCATTAGAGCCCAATTAGGATATCCAGCTCCCAGGGAAGGGCCCTGCAATGCCCACTGATTTGAGGTGTCCTCAGCTTTGGTTTCCACCAGCAGCCCAGCTGGGTGGGGAAGAGCCCAGCTGGGACACAGGCACGGGGCACGAACCCCCAGCCGGGGCACAGACCCCCTTCAGCACCCCTGCTCCGTCACCACCGCCCTGAGTGAAGCCCCTTGGCCAAGGGCCACCACCTCTTGCTGTGTCACCACCTCCTGCAGCAGGGTCCTGAGATTATTTATAGCAAAAGAATGGAGTTGGTGATTTCAGGCAGGGATATTTACAGGAAAACAATGATTTGGTGATTTCAAGCAGGGATATTTATATAGCAAAAGAATGATCTGGGGAGGTGTTCAAGAGGGGATTGGATGTGGCACTTGGTGCCATGGTCTAGTAGTCAGGAGGTCTTGGGTGACAGGTTGGACTTGATCATCTCTGAGGTCTTTTCCAACCTTATTGATTCTATGATTCTGTGATTCTAGGTGACCCTCAGCTGCCCAGCAAGGGATTGCAGCCCATGGAGGGCATCTGCAGGAGAAGCTGAGGGATCACCAGGGTCAAACCTCTTCTTCACTGCCCAGTGTCCCAGGAGGGCTCTGTTCTGCCTCTGATCCTGAATCCAGTTCCCAGCTGCTGCTGAGTCCAGTCTGGCACTTCCCAGTGCCTGCCCCCAGCATCAGTGGTGCCAATGATGCCATCACTGCCAGCAGGGGTTGGGCTCCACATTGGTTTGTGTCTGCCTCTGCTCCATTGGATTGCTCCCATTCCCATCCCAGCTGGCTCAGTCTCTTTCCCACCCCATCAGTCTCTCTCCCTCCTTCCCTTTCCCTTCTGTCTGGGAAGCAGAGGAGTTCACAG
Organism: Melanerpes formicivorus; assembly: GCF_026170545.1. Taxonomy (NCBI): domain Eukaryota; kingdom Metazoa; phylum Chordata; class Aves; order Piciformes; family Picidae; genus Melanerpes; species Melanerpes formicivorus. Next base: position 1,465,499 of record NW_027142429.1, read on the forward strand.
AGAGCCTCTGGCTGGTGACCAGCCCAGCCCTGACCCTTGTCCCTTGTCCATGATGAAGCTGCTGATGCAGGAAGCCTTCTCTCCTCTCTCAAGAAGGATGCTGATGTCTGTCTGAAGTGAAAAGCTCAGCTCAGCCTTGCTGTGGGGTCATGCACAGCACCCAGCCCAGGCTGCTTTCTTTGACCCTCCTTTTGCAGCCCAGCTGGCTGGGAAGATGCTGCTGGCTGTTAACACAGCTGCTGAGGGGAGATGAGGGAGCACTGAGAGGTTCAGAAAGGAAAAGCAAAGCTCATCCTGACTTTTCCCTACTCATCTGTCCACCACTGTCAACTCTGTCCCTGCTGTGATTTCCAGATGGGAATTCAGATGGAATACACAGTCTCACAGTCTCACAGTATAACTTAGGTTGGAAAGGACCTCGAGGATCATCGAGTCCAACCTATCAACACAGACCCCATGACTAAACCATGGCACCAAGTGCCACATCCAATCCCCTCTGGAACACTTCCAGGGATGGGGACTCCACCACCTCCCTGGGCAGCACATCCCAATGACCAATGACTCTGTCAGTGAAGAACTTTCTCCTCACCTCGAGTCTAAACCTCCCCTGGCACAGCTTGAGACTGTGTCCTCTTGTTCTGGTGCTGGCTGCCTGGGAGTAGAGACCAACCCCTTCCTGGCCACAACCACCCCTGAGGGAGTTGTAGAGGGCAATGAGGTCACCCCTGAGCCTCCTCTTCTCCAGGCTAAGCAACCCCAGCTCCCTCAGCCTCTCCTCACAGGGCTGTGCTCCAGACCCCTCCCCAGCCTTGTTGCCCTTCTCTGGACACCTTCAAGTCTCTCAACGTCCTTCTTAAACTGAGGAGCCCAGAACTGGACACAGGACTCCAGGTGTGGCCTAACCAAAGCAGAGTACAGGGGCACAATGACCTCCCTGCTCCTGCTGGCCACTCTTCCTGATGCAGGCCAGGATGCCATTGGCCCTCTTGGCCCCCTGGGCACACTGCTGGCTCATGTTCAGGCAGCTGTCAATCAGCACCCCCAGGTCCCTCTCTGTTTGGCAGCTCTCAGCCACTCTGCCCCCAGCCTGTAGCTCTGCATGGGGTTGCCGTAGCCAAAGTGCAACCCCTGGCACTTGGACTTGTTGAATGCCATCCTGTTGGCCTCTGCCCATCTGTCCAGCCTGGCAAGGTCCCTCTGCAGAGCCTTTCTGCCCTCTAACTGACCAACATCTGCTCCTAACTTGGTGTCAGCTGCAAACTTGCTGATGACTGACTCAATGCCCTCATCCAGATCATCAATGAAGATGTTAAAGAGCACAGGGCCCAGCACTGATCCCTGGGGCACACCACTGGTGCCTGGCTGCCAGCTGGCTGTGGCACCATTCACCACCACTCTCTGGGCCCGGCCCTCCAGCCAATTCCTAGCCCACTGTCTAGTGTCCCAAGTGGGAAGGAAAAGGGAGAGGTGAATGACTCTGCAGCACTGCAGAAGAGATCCTGACTCCATGAAACTTCACAAAGAACAAACCTGCACTGAGGAAAGGCAGGAAGGATACAGAAACCTTCTTGGAAATCCAGAAGGCCAGAGGCTGGTCCTGCACTTGGGTCACAACAACCTCCTGCAGTGCTCCAAGCTGGGAGGGGAGGGGCTGGAAAGTGCCCAGCAGAGAAAGGCCTGGGGGTGCTGGGTGACAGTGGCTGGGGATGAGCCAGGGGGTGCCCAGTGGCCAAGAAGGCCACCAGCAGCTTGGCCTGGAGCAGCAATGGTGTGGCAGCAGGAGCAGGGCAGGGATTGCCCTCCTGTGGTGGGCACTGGGGAGGCCACAGCTTGAGTCTTGGGTTCAGTTTTGGGCCTCTCACTCCAAGGAAACTGAGGACTGGAGCATGGTAGGACTCTGCATGGTAGGGGTTTGTGTCCATAGCAGAGGTTTGGACTCCTTACTCCAAGAAGGACATTGAGAGGCTGGAGCAGGTCCAGAGAAGGGCAACCAAGCTGGGGAAGGGTCTGGAGAACAGGGCTGGGGAGGAGCAGCTGAGGGAGCTGGGGGTGTTCAGGCTGGAGAAGAGGAGGCTGAGGGAGACCTCATTGCTCTCTGCAGCTCCCTGAGAGGAGGCTGGAGCCAGCTGGGGCTTGGGCTCTGCTCCCTTGTAACAACAAACAGGACAAGAGGAAGCAGCCTCAGGCTGCCCCAGGGGAGGTTTAAGCTGGACATTAGAAGAAACTTCTTCCCTGCAAGGCTTCTCAAAGCCTGGCACAGGCTGCCCAGGGAGGAGGCTGAATCCCCACCCCTGGAGGTGTTTCCCAGAGGCAGAGCTGTGGTGCTGAGGCCATGGCTCAGCCCCAGCCTTGGCAGTTAGAGAATGGTTGGAGTGGATGGTATCAGAGTGCTGGTTTCAACCAAAGCAATTGTTCTGTGAAGATTTCTCCACACTGCAGAGCCCAGCACTGAGTTCCTTTATTGATTTCTTACTGCCCTCCTTTTTCATCTTGGTCTCAGCCCACTGGCTGTTTCAACTGGGAGATGAACCTATTCACCTGGCTGGCAGGCAAAGGGCACTCCAAAGAGACTTCAGCTACCTAAGATGCAAACACCTGACGATAAGAACCTCCATTTCTAGAGCTCTGCCCAGGGAGCAGAGCCATGAAATAACAACACTGAAAAAGGAATCCCCAAGCTGTAAATGGATCTGGGGGGGCTGGACACAGCCTCACAATGAACACTGCAAGGGGGTCCTGAGCTCTGCCCAGCTCAGCAGAGAACCTTCCTTTGTGGGGCTGCTCAGCCTGGAGAAGAGAAGGCTCCAGGCAGACCTCAGAGCAGCCTTGCAGGACCTGAAGGGCTCCAGGAGAGCTGGGGAGGGACTCTGGACAAGGGCTGGGAGAACCAGGCCTTGAGCTGGAAGCTGCAGCATTGGGGTTAGACAACAGGAAGCAATTCTTCCCCATGAGGGTGGTGAGACACTGGAGCAGGCTCCAAGTCTGGAAGTGTTCAAAGCCAGGCTGGACGAGGCCCTGAGCAACCTGGGCTGGGGGCAGGTGTCTGGATGATCTCGAGGGTCCCCTCCAACCCAAAGCACTCCATGAATCTATCATCCTGTGCTCTGTTAGCCCCCCAAAAGTACAAGGAACTAAAAAGGCTAATGTTTACTTCCAGGAGATACTGGGTTTGTAAAGCACAGAATCACTGAGGGTGGGAAAAGGCCTTCAAGGTCACTGAGTCCAACTGCACCTCAGCTGCCACCACCACTCCACTAGATCCTGAAGCACCAAAGCCACACATTTCCTGAACCCCTCCAGGCAGAAGTGGTTGGGTTGGAAAAGGCCTCTAAGATCACCCAGTCCAACATCAACCCAACCCCACCATGGCCACTAAACCATGGCCCCAAGTGCCACAGCCACAGCTTTCTTCAACCCCTCCAGGCATGGGGACTCCATCACCTCCCTGGGCAGCCTCTGCCAATCATAGTATCATAGAATCAGTCAGGGTTGGAAAGGACCACAAGGATCATCCAGTTCCAACCCCCCTGCCATGGGCAGGGACACCCCACACTACATCAGCCTGGCCACAGCCTCAGCCAGCCTGGCCTTAAACACCTCCAGGGCTGGGGCCTCGACCACCTCCCTGCACAACCCATTCCAGGGCTTCACCACTCTCATGGGGAAGAACTTCCTCCTCCCCTCCAGCCTCAATCTCCCCACCTCCAGCTTCATTCCATTCCCCCTAGTCCTATCACTGCCTGAGATCCTGAGCAGTCCCTCCCCAGCCTTCCTGGAGCCCCCTTCAGATCCTGGAAGGCCACAATGAGGTCACCTGGGAGCCTTCTCTTCTCCAGACTGAACAGCCCCAACTCCTTCAGTCTGTCCTCACAGCAGAGCAGCTCCAGCCCTCTGCTCATCCTCCTGGCCCTGCTCTGGACACCTTCCAGCACCTCCACAATCCCTCTTGCCATAGGGGCTCCAGAGCTGAAGGCAGGACTCCAGGTGGGGTCTCCCCAGAGCTGAGCAGAGGGGGAGAATCACCTCCCTTGCCCTGCTGGCCACACTTCTCCTGCTGCAGCCCAGGCTCTGGTTGGCTTTCTGGGCTGCAAGTGCACACTGAGAGCTCCTGGTGAGCTTCTCCTCCCCCAGCACCCCCAAGGCTCTCTCCTCAGGGCTGCTTTCCAGCCAGTCCCTGCCCAGCCTGGATTTGTGCCTGGGATTGCCTCCACCCAGCTGCAGGACCCTGCCCTTGGTCTTGTTGAAGCTCCTGAGGTTGGCTTGTGCCCACCTCTCCAGCCTGTCCAGCTCCCTCTGGATGGATCCCTTCACTCTTGGAGCACACATTTTTCCTCACCTCCAACCTAAGCCTCCCCTGGCACAATTTCAGGTCCTATCACCAGTGAGATACTTGGGAGAAGAGCCCAACCCCACGCCCCCACTGCAACCTCCTTCCAGGGAGCTGCAGAGAGCAATGAGGCCTGCCCTGAGCCTCCTCTTCTTCAGACTAAACAATAGCAGCTCCCTCAGCTGCTCCTCATGTGATGCCCTCCAAACCTCTCCCCAGCCTTGTTGCTCTTTTCTGGACACCCTCCAGCACCTCAAGGTCTTTCTTGCTCTGTAGCACCCAGAGCTGAACCCAGCACTCAAGCTGTGGCCTCAAATCTGAATGAGCAAAAGTAATCAAGAAATGGAATGGAATGAAACAGAAGGGGAGGGGAGGGGAGGGGAGGGGAAGGGAGGGGAAGGGAAGGGAAGGGGAGGGGAGGGGAGGGAAGGGGAGGGAAGGGGAGGGAAGGGGAGGGAAGGGGAGGGAAGGGGAGGGAAGGGGAGGGAAGGGGAGGGAAGGGGAGGGAAGGGGAGGGAAGGGGAGGGAAGGGGAGGGAAGGGGAGGGGGAGGGGAGGGGAGGGGAGGGGAGGGGAGGGGAGGGGAGGGGAGGGGAGGGGAGGGGAGGGGAGGGGAGGGGAGGGGAGGGGAGGGGAGGGAAGGGGAGGGGAGGGGAGGGAAGGGGAGGGGAGGGGAGGGGAGGGGAGGGGAGGGGAGGGGAGGGGAGGGGAGGGGAGGGGAGGGGAGGGGAGGGGAGGGGAGGGGAGGGGAGGGGAGGGGAGGGGAGAATTAACCAGGTTGGAAAAGGCCTTCAAGATCATCCAGTCCAACCTATCACCCAGCACCATCTGGTCAACTCAACCATGGCACCAAGGGCCTCATCCAGGCTCTTCCTAAACACCTCCAGGGATGGGGACTCCACCACCTCCCTGGGCAGCACATTCCCATGGCCAATCTCTCTTGCTGGGAAGAATTTCTTCCTCACCTCCAGCCTGAACCTCCCCTGGTGCAGCAAAGATGCTAAAAGTTCTTCATTAACCTTAAATTAACAGCAGCACAACCACTTCCAGGTCTCTTACCCCCTCAGTCAGAGCATCAAAGCCCTCAGACCCTGGATCTGTCAGGTGTGGGCAAGAGAACCTTGCTTTGGAAGGTTTGGATGCCAGGGGCTGGCATTCACAGCCCTCAGGACGTGGTGCACATGCAGGGCCATCAGCACCATGCCCCCAACACAGGAAGCTGCAAGGCCCACTCCAGACCACATCCTCACTCCCAACCTTTCCCTGCTTTTGTCAAGCCAGTCCCCTCCCAGGCTGAACTTTCCCATGCTTAGGCAGAGCCCAAAGGGAAATGTCTCATCAAAGCTCAGGCCAAGCAGTTCTGATATCCTGGGGTTGTGAAAGAGTCACTCTGGAGGCCAAGGGCTCAGGCCCAGCCAGCATGGAGTTAGGAAGGGCAGGTCCTGCCTCACCAACCTGAGCTCCTTCCATGCCCAGGTGATGCCTGCTGGATGTGGGGCAGGCTGTGGATGTGGTCTGCCTGGACCTCAGCAAGGCCTTTGCCACCATCCCCCACAGCAAACTCCTGGCCAAGCTGTCAGCCCCTGGCTGGGACAGCAGCTCTCTGAGCTGGGTTAGGAACTGGCTGGAGGCTGAGCCCAGAGAGTGGTGGTGAATGGTGCCACAGCCAGCTGGCAGCCAGGCACCAGTGCTGTGCCCCAGGGAGCAGTGCTGGGCCCTGTACTCTTTAACATCTTCACTGATGATCTGGATGAAGGCATTGAGTCCATCAGCAGTAAATGTGCAGATGACAGCAAGCTGGGGGCAGGAGTTGATCTGCTGGAGGGTAGAGAGGCTCTGCAGAAGGACCTTGCCAGGCTGGACAGAGGGGCAGAGGCCAAGGGCAGGAGATTGAACACATCCAAGTGCCAGGTGCTGCACTTTGGCCACAGCAACCCCAGGCAGTACTACAGGCTGGGGGCAGAGTGGCTGAGAGCAGCCAGGCAGAGAGGGACCTGGGGGTGCTGGTTGATGGTAGGCTGAACATGAGGCTGCAGTGTGCCCAGGCAGCCAAGAGGGCCAATGGCATCCTGGCCTGCATCAGGAACAGTGTGGCCAGCAGGAGCAGGGAGGTCATTCTGCCCCTGTACACTGCACTGGTTAGGCCACACCTTGAGTCCTGTGTCCAGTTCTGGGCTCCTCAGGTTAGGAAGGAGGTTGAGCTGCTGGAAGGTGTCCAGAGAAGGGCAAGAAAGCTGGGGAGGGGTCTGGAGCACAGCCCTGTGAGGAGAGGCTGAGGGAGCTGGGGTTGCTTAGCCTGGAGAAGAGGAGGCTCAGGGGAGACCTTCTTGCTCTCTGCAACTCCCTGCAGGGAGGTTGTAGCCAGGTGGGGGTTGGGCTCTTCTCCCAGGCCCCCAGCACCAGAACAAGAGGACACAGTCTTAAGCTGTGCCAGGGGAGGTTTAGGCTAGAGGGGAGGAGAAAATTCTTCCCAGAGAGAGTTGTTGGCCATTGGGATGTGCTGCCCAGGGAGGTGGTGGAGTCCCCATCCCTGGAGGTGTTCCAGAGGGGATTGGATGTGGCACTTGGTGCCATGGTTTAGTCCTGAGGTCTGTGTTGACAGCTTGGACTCGATGATCCTCGAGGTCTCTTCCAACCTTGGTGATCCTGTGACACTGTGATACTACTGAAATGAGCAAGGGCCACATGACAGAACCACAGAATGCTCTGGGTGGGAAGGGACCTTCAAGATCATCTGGTTGTAAGCCCCCTGCCATGAGCAGGGACACTTCCCACCAGCCCAGCTTGCTCAAGGCCTCACCCAGCCTGGCCTTGTGTCCCAAGGTGGTCTAAGGAGGCAGAGGCACCATGAGAAGCAGGATGTGGACAAAAGCTTAGGTGCCTATGAACCCCAGGATGCTTCAGGCTTCACAGGCAACCACCAGACTCAGTTTACCTTTGAGCCCTGCAGGCCAGTGCTGGTTATTCTGCAGCTGTTCTTGTACCCAAGTTCCTCTTGTGTACAGAAAAGACCAACTCCAAAGTCACAACCCATGACCACACAAACACCCTGCTAGGGAAAGCTCTTGGAGCTCATCCCCTCCAGCCACTCTCTAACTCTGCCAAGGCTGGGGCTGAAGCATGGCCCCCAGCACCACAGCTCTGCAGCTCTACACACCTCAGGGCTGGGGATTCAACCACCTCCCTGGGCAGCCTGTGCCAGGCTTGGAGAACACTTTCAGTGAATTCTCTTCTGATGTCCAACCTCAAGCTTCTGTGGTGCATGCTGAGGCCATTTCCTCTCAGTCTATACCTGATCCTAGGGAGCAGAGCCCAACCCCCACCTGGCTCCAGCCTCCTTCCAGGGAGCTGTAGAGAGCCAGAAGGTCTCCTCTGAGCCTCCTTGTCTCCAGTCTAAACAACCCCAGTTCCCTCAGCTGCTCCTCCCCAGCCCTGGTCTCCAGGCCCTTCATCAGCTTCTCCATTGCTCACCTCAGCACCTCAAGGTCCCTCTTGGAGTGAGGGCCCTGAAACTAAACAGCACTCCAGGAGTGGCCTCAGCAGTGCAGAATGCAGGGGGACAACCACTCCCCTGGAGGGAAGTCCTGAAGGGACTATGTGTAGCAGAGCTACAGATCTGGACACAGAGAAGGTTACCACAGTCCATGGCTGGCTGGTGGAAGATCCTCCTCCCCTTCACCTCCTGGGGATGGGCCCAAACCCAACCAGTCAGCAGGGAGAGCAGAGAGCAATGAGACCATTGTGGGTTCTCTTCCCAAGCCAAGCACAGCTCTCAGGACCAGGCCTGCTGACCCAACACCAGTGCCAGCCCAGCTCTCACAACTATTGCCCCCAGACTGTGCCTGTGCACTGCCCACAGCCTGCTCTGTGCCCCAGCACAGTGCCAAACCTGTGCAGGGCAGGGAGGATGCTCCCCAGGGCAGCCTCTGGCATGCTGGGGCAGGGAGTGAGGACCCCAGCTCGTGGTGGCTTCGGGCTGCCAAGCTTCTCCTGCGGAATGTCAGCAGCAGGGAGATGTTTTCACAAGGTCTGTAACTCCCCTAAACATGCCTGCAATTCCCATGGGGAATGATGGTGCAGGCCTGGCCCAAAGAGCTTCTTCCCAAGGACCACCAAAAGCCTGGAGCAAAGCCCAGAGGTGCCCAAGTGTCCTGGCCCAGACTGTCAGCCTCTTGCCCAGGGAGTTTGTGACCTCCATGTCAGACTGCCCAGCCCTGCCCAAGGGAAAGCAGCAAGCAGAAAGCTTTTCCCAAGCCTGCCCCCTCCCCTTCTGCTCTGCCAGCCAGAGTTGGTAGCAGCTGCAGAGGCCTTTCTATTAGCACATTAGCACTGTGGGCTGCTCAGTTGTCCTCTCTCTCCATGGGGGAATTCTGGCCTTGGACCCTGAGCCAAGGCTGGAAAGGCAGCTCCCAAAGCCATGCAGTCTAAGAGTGGGTCCCAGACAAAAGGGAGTCCCAGAGACATCAACTAGAGATTAAGGGCTGAAAATACCACAGATTTCCTCAAGGGAGTCTCCAAAGTGCCTCCCTGGCTGGCAAGCCTCAGCACCACTGCCTCCTCTCTAGGCAGGCAGCAAACCACCAACTGGCCACAGCTTGCCCCCTGTCTCCCTTCTCCCCAGGGACCCAAGGCCAGGCAGCAGCAGCCCCTTCTTCCCACAGGCCTTCAGACCACATTACAGCACAGCTTCACCCACCAGGCAGTAACTCATCCTCCTGACCAGCCAGGCATGAGTCGCTCCCAGCCCCAGCATGGAGGCTGCAGACTTTGCCTCCCAAGAACAGACACCTTCATGCCCCCAGGGCACAGCCAGCTGCCCCCAAAGCTGCTCTGGGGCCAGGCCAAGGCACCCTTGCTGTGCTCTGCAGCTGAGGTGCCTCCTCACTTGGCACACAAGGTTGCCTTCCTGAACACTTTGCAGGTGCCTGCTGCAGCTGCCTCCAGAAAGTCACTGTGGAGAAAACCTCAACAGCTCCTCCAAACCTGCAGCTCTGCTGCTCTGAACTGATGCCAAGGACACAGTGCTGCTCCAGGGAGCTCCTCACCCACAGGAGTTTGGGATTCCTAGATTCACAGAACGGGTTGGGTTGGAAGGGATATTAAAGCTCATCCAGCTCCAGCCCCCTGCCATGGGCAGGGACACCTCCCACCAGCTCAGCTTGCTCAAGGCCTCATCCAGCCTGGCCTTCAACACCTCCAGGCAGGAGGCAGCCACAGCCTCCCTGGGCAACCTGTGCCAGAGCCTCCCCAGCCTCATTCCAGAGAATTTCTCCCTCATCTCCACTCTCAGTCTCCCCTCTCCCAGCTCAAAGCCATTGTCCCTTGTCCTGATGCTCTCAGCCCTTGTCCAAAGTCCCTCCCCAGCCCTCCTGGAGCCCTTCAGGCATTGGAAGGCTGCTCTGAGACCTCCCTCTGCATTTCCACTTGATGACCCTGCCTGATGAGATCGCTGTTGCAGGCACCTGGGTTGGTTTGGCACAGCCTCACCAAGCGAGGGCCTGGCTGAGGAGCAGCAGGCACAAACCTCAGCAGGCTGAGCACCAGGCCCTGGCCTTCTCCACACCTGCTGCTCCTTGGAAGGCTCACCCAGCCCTCGTGGGAAAAGCCATCTATGGCACACTGCAGCTCTGCAAAATGCTCTCCTGCCCTTCACAGATCCACAGAATGGGTTGGAAGGAACCTTGAAGGTCATCCAGTTCCAGCCCCCTGCTTTGGGTGGGAGGAGAGGGGAGGTTTGCTCATCCAGCCTGGCATGAAACACCTCCAGGCAGGAGGCAGCCACAGCCTTCCTGGGCAGCCTGTGCCAGAGCCTCCCCAGCCTCACTTGAGAGAATTTCCTTCTCCTCTTCACTCTCAGTCTCCCCTCTCCCAGCTCAAAGCCATTGTTCCTCATCCTGGCACTCCCAGCCCTTGGCCAGAGTCCCTCCCCAGCTCTCCTGGAGCCCTTCAGGTCCTGGAAGGCTGCTCTGAGGTCTGCCTGGAGCCTTCTCTTCTCCAGGCTGAACAGTCCCAATTCTCCCACAGGGGAGGGTCTGCAGCCTCTGATCATGTTGGTGGCCTCCTCTGGAGCCTCTCCATCATCTCCAGGTCCTTCTTATGCTGGGGGCCCCAGAGCTGGAGGCAGTGCTGCAGGTGGGGTCTGAGCAGAGCAGAGCAGAGGGGGCAGAATCCCCTCCCTGTGCTGCTTGCTCACACTGCTGTAATTGATGCCCCAGAGAGAAGCACCTGACAGAAAGCAAGGTCTTGCTGGATCCTTTAAACACTGAGAAGCTCTGGAAGAAGGCAACAAACCATCCCTGCAGTGCCCATGAGCCTGGAGGTTCTCAATGAGACAGAAATAGCAGGGGAAGAGTGGAACAATGCAGACATCTGGAAGAGAGAGGCTGTGAGCAGCCAAATCAGGCCACAGAGGAATAGCACTGGAGCAGCAGGCCAAACAAAAATAGCAGGAAAGGAAAGATCAATAAAAAGTGCCTAAAATACATGAGGAGCAAAGGGACTGCCAAGGGAACAAGCAGGCCATTGAGTGGAGGAAGCAGAAGAGCTGTGAGGAGGCAAGCAGGGCAGCCCAGGGATTGGATCCAGCTGCAGGGGCTGGGCACAGGGAGGGAAGAAGGCAGCTGAGCAGCTCCTGTGCAGCTGTGAGGAGGGGAAGGGGAAGAGGACTCTGTCAGGAAATGCCAACCAGCTGCACTTGGGAAGAGCAGCAGTGGCTGAGCAGCTCCAGGTTCACTCTGCAGGACAGGTGACATGCACAGAGTGTTCCTCAGCAGGGTGGGTGGCTGCGGTGGATCCTCTTCCCCCAGCCCCTACACCATCTGCTCTGGTGGCTTGGTTGTGCCTCCAGCTCCTTCAGCGGGGTGAGACTGTTCTGGGAGAGCAGTGAGCATGGCAGGTAGCAAGGGGGTTCAGCAATCCCTGCCCTGGGGAGGGTCAGATCTGCACAGCCCTGTGTGAGGATGGCAGCAGGCCCTGCCCCTCCTGCTGCTCCCAGGGCAGGTCCCCTGCAGGCTGTGCAGAGAGCAGCTCCTCATCCCTCTTCTGCCTCAGAGACTTCTTCTGCCTGTGCCTTTCCACTCCCAAGATCCAGCCAGCACAGAAGCAGCAGCTGTGGCCACAGAACCCCTCCCATGGCTCCCATGACATGGGGTTTGCCCAGGAGCCCTTACTCTCCACACCTCACCCTGCCCTGTCTTTCTTAGCCAACACAAATTCCTGTGATGGGTAGAAGGGTTAAAGCTGAGAGAGAGAATCTCGTTGCACTAAGTGGTTCCCAAGCTCTGGCAAAAAAAAAGATACCATGTTCAATACCCAAGTAACAAACCCAGCACTCACACAGCCCAGCCCAGAACACCACAGGGCTCACTGTCAAAACTCAAGAGCAAGGAGGGGCCCACAAGAGGAGTTTGGAAAGATTGAAACACTGGCAGGGAGCAGAACACCCACAGGAAAAGAGACAAAAGGAGGTGACAGGAGCCTGGGCAAGGCTCTCCATCCCCATGTCAGCGAGGCTGCAGAGCCCATCCATCTCCCCTGCAGTGGGCTCCAGCAGAGGGCTGACACTGTGTGATGGTTGGTTGCTACTGACAGGTTTCAGCTCAGGGCTGAGCACTTTCAGTGAAGTCAGTCCTGCTTCCTTCTGCACACACATAAAGCCAAGACTCTCCCAGGCTAACCCCAACTTTTCACCTGGCACAGAAGGGGCCTGAAAAAACAGCAGTCCAAAAAAGGGAGCATTGCTCTACTGTTTAATTATTCTTTTTCTTGGCTATTTAACGTTTTTATAACCACCCAGGGTAAATTTGGTGCTTCCAGGCTGCCCTCTGCAACCAGCAAGGTCGGCAACTTACCTTTCCACGGCAAAAGGTAGCTCTGACCTAACATGACCATAGCAAAATCCAGGCTGGCAGAGACCTCAGCAGGTCTCTGTCTGACCTCCCGCTCAAAGCAGGGTCTGGGCTCAGCCCAGCTTATTCACAACTTGATCCAGGCTGCTCTCACAACCCCCAGGGCTGCAGATGGCACAACCTCTCTGGACAACCTGCCCACAGCATGGGGAAGAGCTTCTCCTCCAGCACAGCCTCAGCCTCTCCCCTTTCCACTCCATCCTCATTATCTCTCCTTGTCCTGCCACCATGCACTGCCTGGCTCCATCTATCCAACCATCCCCTCACAGGGGTCCTGCCCCCAGGACCCCTGCTCTCCCCTGGGCTGCCGAGGTGAGCTGGGGCAGAGGAGCCTGTGCGGAACCCTGGGGTTCACCAGCGACCTGCCTCGGGCAGGGGCAGCCCTCCCCCCCAGACTGAAGATTTAGAACTGCTCCGGGCCTCGATCACACCGCAGGGGCTGGCGGCACCGAGCACCGCTGCTCACGGCCGCGGTCTGCCTCCTCTGCTGCCCAGCTGCCCGAGCCCCCCGGCTGCGGGCTCCGCCGCGCTCCCTCTGCCGCTGCGCTCCCTCTGCCGCCGCACCTGCGCGCCCCGGGGCGCCCCCTGCCGGCCGCGCTGCCGCCGTGCCGCAGCTCCTGCCCCTGCCCCTCCGCCTGCTGCCTCGGCTGCCGCCGTGCCGCAGCTCCTGCCCCTGCCCCTCCGCCTGCTGCCTCGGCTGCCACAGCGCCGCAGCCCCTGCCCCTGCTGCCTCGGCTGCCACTGCGCCGCAGCTCCTGCCCCTGCCCTCCGCCTGCTGCCTCGGGTGCCACACCGCCGCAGCTCCTGCCCCTGCCCCTCCGCCTGCTGCCTCGGCTGCCGCTGCGCCGCAGCTCCTGCCCCTGCCCCTGCCGCCTCGGCTGCCGCCGTGCCGCAGCCCCTGCCCCTGCCCTCCGCCTGCTGCCTCGGCTGCCGCTGCGCCTCAGCTCCTGCCCCTGCCCCTCCGCTCCTGCCCCTGCCCCTCCGCCTGCTGCCTCGGCTGCCGCTGCGCCGCAGCTCCTGCCCCTGCCCCTCCGCCTGCTGCCTCGGCTGCCACTGCGCCGCAGCTCCTGACCCTGCCCCTGCCCCTCCGCCTGCTGCCTCGGCTGCCGCTGAGCCGCAGCTCCTGCCCCTGCCCCTCCGCCTGCTGCCTCGGCTGCCGCTGAGCCGCAGCTCCTGCCCCTGCCCCTGCCCTCCGCCTGCTGCCTCGGCTGCCGCTGAGCCGCAGCTCCTGCCCCTGCCGCTCCGCCTGCTGCCTCGGCTGCCGCCGTCCTCTCTCCCGGCTCCCCGCCCCGCCGCATCTCGGCAGGGGGCGAGGGGATGCTGCGGCTACCAAACCTCCGAGGGGCAGCGCCCGCCGAAGTGCCCTGCGCTGCCCTGCGCGGCCGCGGTGCTGCCACACGCCGGTCCCCCCTTACGCAGCCACGGCGCCGTCGGTACTTACTGCCTTGTGAGGCTCCTTCCCCTGAGGCAGCTTCCGTGTCTGCAAAGAGAAAGAGCTGCACTTAGATCTGACCGCCGGCTCAGCCCGGGCTGCGCCGCGGCCGTGCCCGGCCCTCGCTGGCTCCCTGCGCTGCGGCCGCGGCTCTGCCCCGCGGCTCAGCCCCGGCGCCGCCACGGCGACCCCAGCCCACAGGTGCTGCTGGGCAAAGGCCTGCGGCCCGCCCGTACCGGGGCCGTGGGGCCGAACCCGGCCCCCTCCGGGGCTGCTGTCACAAGGCAGCTGCCCGCGGGGCTCGGGAAGAGCCTCCCCGCCGGGCGCTGGTTTCCCACGTTGGCACCGGGGCCAGCACCCAAAACGGGGCTGGCAGGGGCACCCCTCCCCTGGCCCTGCTCCTAGGAGCTTCAGGGACCCTGAGAGGGCGGTGGGTTGGTGCAGGCTGCGAGGGGCAGTTTCCTCTCCTGCTGTCCTTCGGCTGTGCCCGGGGAAGCCCCCAGCACCCCCAGCCTCAGCCCGGTGCATGGGGGCTGCCAGGCTGGGCTGACACATCCCGACAAGCCCACTGCCACTAACGAGCTCAGGAGCACCAGTTTCATGATGCCTGCTGCAGGCTAAAGCCACTCCTGGGAGAATTGCTGGGCAAGTGCTGTCAGCTCAGGAAAGCAAGCAGCAGAGTGCCCCCAGCTCAGCCTCCCACGGGAGACAGCACAGCCACCACGGAGCCTCCACCAGACAGCTCATGAGAATCCCCCCGGGGCTACCATCCTGCTCTTACAGAAGATGGCCCAAGAGTCCCCCTCAGGCCTATTCCATCCTACTCTTACTGAAGATAGGCCAGGAGAATTGCCCCCTCCAAAAGCTGTTCTGTCCTGGTCTTACTGAAGGCAGTGAGAAAAGATGGAAGGAAAAGTCTCCCCTGCTGTCACATGTGCAAAGAACACAGCAAAGATCATGGAAGGACAGAGTAGTCTCAATTGGAAAAGGCCTCTAGGATGATGGAGTCCAACCACCAACCCAACACCACCATGGCTGTTGAACCATGTCCCAAAGGGCCAGGGCCACACATTTCATCACATTCAAGCCCTGGGTGAATGCACTGGGCATAGCTGCAAGCTGGCTGCCAAAAAGCAGAGTTCCAAGTCAAGGATCACAGGTGATGAGCCACTTGGAAGTGTTCTGTAGGCATCCTGAACTGCCTGTATCTGATCCCACACTAGCTAATAGCCCAACTCTAGCTCAAGACATTCACAGGATGTCAAGGGTTGGAAAAGACCCAAAGAGATCACCCAGTCCAGCCCCCCTGCCAGAGCAGGACCATACAACCCAGCTCAGGTCACACAGGAACACATCCAGACAGGCCTTGAGAGAAGGAGACTCCACAACCTCTCTGGGCAGCCTGCTCCAGGGCTCTGGGAGCCTCACAGTAAAGAAGTTCCCCCTTGTGTTGAGGTAGAACCTCCTGTGCTGCAGCTTACATCCATTGCTCCTTGTCCTGTCACAGGGAGCAAGTGAGCAGAGCCTGTCCCTGTGCCCTCCCTCCTGACCCCCAGCCCCCAGTTATTGATAAACATTGATTAAATCCCCTCTCAGTCTTCTCCTCTCCAGACTAAACACTCCCAGGTCCCTCAGCCTCTCCTCACCAGGCAGCGCTGCAGTCCCCTAATCATCCTGGTAGCCCTCTGCTGGACCCTCTCCAGCAGACCCCTGTCCCTCTTGAGCTGGGGAGCCCAGAGCTGGGGAGCCCAAAACGCTGTCTGTCCGTGGAGCCTGCACTGCTCTGCAAACCAGGCTGCAGGACCTCAGCCCTGCTGCTGAGCTGCAGATCTGCAACCTGAAGTGATGAGCACTGCTTACTCCTTTCCTTTCCTTCTTTCTTAGAAGTGAAATAAAACCAGAGGGCTGTGGGTTTGTGACTCTCTGCATTTCCACTTGATGACCCTGCCTGATGAGATCGCTGTTGCAGGCACCTGGGTTGGTTTGGCACAGCCTCACCAAGCGAGGGCCTGGCTGAGGAGCAGCAGGCACAAACCTCAGCAGGCTGAGCACCAGGCCCTGGCCTTCTCCACACCTGCTGCTCCTCAGAAGGCTCACCCAGCCCTCGTGGGAAAAGCCAGCTATGGCACACTGCAGCTCTGCAAAATGCTCTCCTGCCCTTCACAGATCCACAGAATGGGTTGGAAGGAACCTTGAAGGTCATCCAGTTCCAGCCCCCTGCTTTGGGGGGGGAGGAGAGGGGAGGTTTGCTCATCCAGCCTGGCATGAAACACCTCCAGGCAGGAGGCAGCCACAGCCTCCCTGGGCAGCCTGTGCCAGAGCCTCCCCAGCCTCACTCTCAAGGATTTCTTCCTCCTCTCCACTCTCAGTCTCCCCTCTCCCAGCTCAAAGCCATTGTTCCTCAGCCTGGCACTCCCAGCCCTTGGCCAGAGTCCCTCCCCAGCTCTCCTGGAGCCCTTCAGGTCCTGGAAGGCTGCTCTGAGGTATCCCTGGAGCCTTCTCTTCTCCAGGCTGAACAGCCCCAACTCTCCCACAGGGGAGGTTCTGCAGCCTCTGCTCATCTCTGTGGCCTCCTCTGGAGCCTCTCCAGCAGCTCCAGGTCCTTCTTGTGCTGGGGGCCCCAGAGCTGGAGGCAGTGCTGCAGGTGGGGGCTGAGCAGAGCAGAGCAGAGGGGCAGAATCCCCTCCCTGTGCTGCTGCTCTCCCTGCTCTGGCTGCAGCTCAGCACTCAGCTGGCTCTGGGCTGCCAGGGACCACTGCTGGCTCCTGGGCAGTTTGTCACCAGCTGACCCCCCCAGGTCCTTCCCCACCCACCAGAATAAAGCCAATATAAAACCTTAAGTAATGTTTTAATCTCATATTTTGGTTTTTTTTTTACTTTATGAGCTTCAGCTATTAAAGGCTTTCCCCAGCCTCAGCCTCCAGCCCTCTGTGATCATCTTCATGACCTCCTCTGGACCCTTTCCAGACAGCAGCATCAATAAACCATCACAGATCTGCACCATGCATGCACCAGGCCACATCTGTGATCTGAACAGCTCCAAGGAGTGCTTCAGTCAAACTGCAGGAGAATACAGCAGCACACAGCTGGAAGGAGCAGCCCTGTCTCAACTGCTAGGAGATGTTGTTACCCTTAGTCATAAGGGCAGACTGGAATCTCCACAAACTAAAAGCCCCCTGAAAATCCCCTCTCAACCCACTCCAAATCACCTCTGGGCTGAGACCAAGCAATCACAGCTTTGTGAGGGCTGTGAGCGTGGGGAGGCCTGCAGGAGAGCTGGGACACAGGCAAGTCCACTCCTGGGCCTCAAGTGGCTTCTGCAGCTCCTGGAAAAATCTGCTGCAGGCTGGGAAACTTCCACAGGACAAAACAGAGGCTTGGGATGCAGAGGGCAAAGGATCCTCCCAGTCATGGAATCCCAGCCTGGGGGAGATTGGAAGGGGCCTCTGGACTCCCAGGTCCTCCTCCCCAGAGCTGCTCTCCAGCAGGTCAGCTCCCAGCCTGTGCTGCTCCCTGTAACCACCAGGCCAGCCCAGGGGTGGTGGTGGTGCAGTACCAACCACTTCTGCAGCACATCTCAGATGGACCTGCCAGGAACAGCCTTCAGGCCTGCAGACTCATCCTGTTCCCAGCACTGTTCCTGGGACACTTCTGGGGACAGTTCTCACTGCATCAGACCTCAGGAGGCTTTCCTCCATCAAATCCTTCCTTCTGTCTTCCTACCTCTAGGTCCCTTTCAGATATTGAAATGCAGCTCTAAGGTCTCCCTGGAGCCTTCTCTTCTCCAGGCTGAACAGCCCCAACTCTCCCAGCCTGTCCCCAAAGGGGAGGGTCTCCAGCCTCTGGTCATCTTGGTGGCCTCCTCTGGAGCCTCTCCAGCAGGTCCAGGTCCTTGCTGTGTTGGAGTCCCAGAGCTGGCCACAGCCCTACAGGTGAGGTGTCCCCAGAGCAGAGGGGCAGGATCCTCTCTCTCCACCTCTGGCAATGGGCAGTCATGGAATCCCAGCCTGGTGGAGATTGGAAGGGGCCTCTGGAGATCACCCAGACCAGCCCCCTGCTCCAGCAGGGCACCCACAGCAGCTTGCCCAGGAGCACAATGGCCAGGGGGGGTTGGAAGCTCCCCACAGAAGCAGACTCCACAACCTCTCTGGGCAGCCTGCTCCAGGCCTCCAGCAGCCTCACACCACAGAAGTCTTTTGTAATGAAAATCCTTATGAGAAACCCTTGGATTGCCAATGCTGTGAGGTTTCAGCAGCAGATAATGATGCAGATGAAACCAAACTGTTTTGCAGCTCAGGAGCAGCAGCTCTCCTCAGCAGGATTATTTCACTCTTCATTTTCAACCTCTCACCTCAGAATGGTTTCAGGCACTGAACTGCTTCAACTCAGACTCCAGCACTGTGCACTCTGCAAACCCACATTTCCCACAGCCTTGATTCCAACAAATCCTTTCCCTGGGCAGATTTTTGCTCTTGAGCAGAGCCCATTCTTGGAAAACCTTCCTCTGAAACTTGATAAACTTGGAGAAGTTTCTGAACAGTTGGTTAAACCAAAAACTTCAGCTGAAGGAAACAATTCACAGCAGTGGTCCCTGGCAGCCCAGAGCCAGCTGAGTGCTGAGCTGCAGCCAGAGCAGGGAGAGCAGCAGCACAGGGAGGGGATTCTGCCCCTCTGCTCTGCTCTGCTCTGCTCAGCCCCCACCTGCAGCACTGCCTCCAGCTCTGGGGCCCCAGCACAAGAAGGACCTGGAGCTGCTGGAGAGGCTCCAGAGGAGGCCACAGAGATGAGCAGAGGCTGCAGAACCTCCCCTGTGGGGCAAGGCTGGGAGAGCTGGGGCTGTGCAGCCTGGAGAAGAGAAGGCTCCAGGTAGACCTCAGAGCAGCCTTCCAGGACCTGAAGGGCTCCAGGAGAGCTGGGGAGGGACTCTGGCCAAGGGCTGGGAGTGCCAGGATGAGGAACAATGGCTTTGAGCTGGGAGAGGGGAGACTGAGAGTGAAGAGAAGGAAATTCTCTCAAGTGAGGCTGGGGAGACTCTGGCACAGGCTGCCCAGGGAGGCTGTGGCTGCCTCCTGCCTGGAGGTGTTGAAGGCCAGGCTGGATGAGGCCTTGAGCAAGCTGGGCTGGGGGGAGGTGTCACTGCCCATGGCAGGGGGTTGGAGCTGGATCTTGAAGCTCCTACTCCAGCGTGCTCAGCACCTATTCTGATGACAGCTCAGCTCCTCAGCTGGCACAGCCATTGGGAGGGTAGCAGAGAGATGATTGCTTCAGAGGGCAATGTAGAAAGTAAATGATCTAAATAAATGATCAGGAAAATCCTCCTTGAGCCCAGAAAATCTTCTCTGGCCCCAGAGGACTTCCAGCCGTGATGGGGGCAGCAGGGAGGTACCTGCGAGGGTTAAACCTGAGCCTTAGTTCTTTCCTTTGCTTTCAGATGCCTTCTCCTCTGGGCAAAACTCTCCCTTTGCTTGGCCTCAGCCCAGACGATTTTAAATGCACAGTTTGCAAGTCTAACAAAGTCATTTCAGCCTTTTTTTGGCCTCCTCTACAAGTGAGAGAATTTCCCTGACTCCAACCACGCCGACCGGCGTCGCTGCTGGTGTCGCTTCGGTGTGCCCCAACCCTGCCACCCCCAGCTTTCTAGCTGACTACCTCCTGCAGGCAACCCAAACCCTTTAATGACTTGCAAAGCCCCCGGGCAGCTCAACAAAAGCCCTGCAAGCACACCAGCTTGAAGGGGCTGGGCTGGAGGCGAGGCAGCGACGCCCCCCAGCCCCTGCCCCGGCCGCTGGGAAGGCAGAGCCCTGCTGCTCCGGCCGCACTCCAGCGGCCCGGCAGGGGGAAGGAGCCGTCGGCCTGCAGGGCTGCAGAGCAGCTCACAAAAGAGCCTTTCAGCTCCACACCATCCCTTAGCTTTGGCTTGGCTTGCTTTACTGTCTGGGTGTCGTGGGGACAGAAGGCAGCCTTCGCAGCCCTGCCCTGGCCAGGCGCAGTGGGACAGTTCCTCACCCACCCTGCTGAGCCTTTGCTGAGCTCCCTGCCTGGGGTCCTCTGTGCCTGCATCTTGGCAGTCAGAGCAGCAGAGAGCAGCTCGCCCCGGCAGGCAGCACATCTGAGCTAGAGCACTTGCAAACTGCCAGGAGATCACAGAGTCACAGAGTATCTTTGCTTGGAAGAGACCTCCAGGCTCATCCAGTCCAACCCTTGACCCAGCACTGCAGGCTCAGCACCAAACCCTGGCCCCAAGCCCCAGCTCCACAGCTGCTGGAACACCCCCAGGGATGGGCACTGCAGCACTGCCCTGGGCAGAACATTCCAGTGGCTGAGAACCTTTGCAGTAGAGCTCCAGCCTGAGCCTCCCCTGGGGCAGCTTGGAACCATTTCCCCTGCTCCTGTCCCTTGCCACCAAGGAGCAGAGGCTGAGCCCCTCCTTGCTCCTCAGGTACATCAATTGCTCCCTGGAATTCTCCAGCCAGTGCCAAGCACCCCAGGGGATCTCAAGAAGCTAAGAAAGTGCCCAGTTTTCCCCTAAGGACCCACCCATTCCTCAAGGCAGACATTGAAATACCATCCTAAAGAACACAGGTGAGCTCCAACACAGCTTCTCCACCATGGAGATGACCTAGGGACAAGGCAGGGGCAGGCACAACATGCAGGAAAGCTCTCTCCAGCAGGATCCCTACACAGCAAACCAGGATGTGGGCAGTGCCAGAGCCCTCAGGTAGGACAGAACAGCTCCAAGGATGAGAAGAAACTGAAGCTTTGCACAGGGCAGAAGTGGACAAGGACCAACTGCAAGAGCAGAGAGGCCAACAGACCTCCACCCTGTGCTGCCCACAAGATGCTAACCCCAGGCTCCCCTGCTGCAGCTCCAAAATGGACACCAAGCTGTACCAAAAAGAGCTTAGAGAGAACCCAGCTCAAAGCAAGGACAACTGGACACCTCCAAACTCCTGTCATCACAGAACCACAGGATGGCTCAGGTTGGAAGGGGCATTACAGATCACCTACTGCAACCACCCTGCCATGGGCAGGGACACCTCTCAGCTAGACTTGGATGCTCAAGGCCTCATCCAGCCTGGCCTTTAACATCTCCAGGCAAAGGGCATCCACAGCCTCCCAGGGCAGCTTATTCCAGAGTCTCACCAGCCTCACATTGAGGAACTAAGCTCCAGTCTAACCCTGCTCTGCCTCAGCTTCAAACCATGTCCTGTACTTAACCTCCCAATGGCTGAGGTTTGTTTAGCTTCATAGCATCACAGCCTGGCTCAGGTTGGAAGGGACCTCGAAGATCATCTACTCCAACCCCTCTGCCGTGGGCAGGGACACCTCCCACCAGCCCAGCTTGCTCAAGGCCTCATCCAACCCTTCTCAAAAGTCCCTCCCCAGCTCTCCTGCAGCCCCCTTCAGGTACTGGAAGGCTGCTCTAAGGTTTCCCTGAAGCCTTCTCCAGGCTGCACAACCCCAACTCTCTCAGCCTGGCCTCCCAGCAGAGGGCTTCCAGCCCTGCCAGCACTGCTGTGGCCTCCCCTGCCCTGCTCCAGCAGGTCCCTGGCTGTGCTGTGCTGAGGGCTCCAGAGCTGCCCCAGCACTGCAGGGAGGTCTCAGCAGAGCACAGCAGAGGGGCAGAATCCCCTCCCTGCCCCTGCTGCCCACACTGCTGGGGCTCAGCCCAGGCCAGGCTGGGGCTGGGCTGGCAGTGCTGGCTGCTGGCTCCTGCCCAGCTCTGCACCCCCAGCACCCCCAAGGCCTTCTCCCCAGGGCTGCTCTCCAGCCCTTCACCCCCAGCCTGTGCTGATCCCAAGGATGTTTCTATGCACCCTAGCAATCAGCTCACACACTAGAGGTCACCTCAGGCTAACAGAGCTCCCAAAATGGCATCTGAATGAAGAAGCCTTTAGTGCTCAGGGGACAGAAGTAAAATAGAAGCAATCAGTGAGCCAACTCCAAATCCTGAAATTACTATTGCAAAACTCTTGCACTGCTGTGATGCAAGAGGGAAGCATTCTGCAGGTCAGCAAATTGCTGCTGCTCACTATGACTGTAGGGATCCTTTTTGCCTTAAGCTGCAGAGTGAAGCTTCTTTTGTAGCACATTCAAAATATCTTTAGGAAGTAGGAGCAGCCTGCCAGTACCTGAAGGGCTCCAGGAGAGCTGGGGAGGGACTTTGGCCAAGGGCTGGGAGTGCCAGGCTGAGGAACAATGGCTTTGAGCTGGGAGAGGAGAGACTGAGAGTGGAGAGGAGGAAGAAATTGTTGAGAGTGAGGCTGGGGAGACTCTGGCACAGGCTGCCCAGGGAGGCTGTGGCTGCCTCCTGCCTGGAGGTGTTGAAGGCCAGGCTGGATGAGGCCTTGAGCAAGCTGGGCTGGTGGGAGCTGTCCCTGCCCATGGCAGGGGGTTGGAACTGGATGATCCTGAAGGTCCCTTCCAACCCAACCCATTCTATGGTCTGTGATGTCTCACAGATGACCTACTGGAAGGCTGCTCTGAGGTCTGCCTGGAGCCTTCTCTTCTCCAGGCTGCACAGCCCCAGCTCTCCCAGCCTGGCCCCACAGGGGAGGGTCTGCAGCCTCTGATCATCTCTGTGGCCTCCTCTGGAGCCTCTCCAGCAGCTCCAGGTCCTTCTTGTGCTGGGGGCCCCAGAGCTGGAGGCAGTGCTGCAGGTGGGGGCTGAGCAGAGCAGAGCAGAGGGGCAGAATCCCCTCCCTGTGCTGCTGCTCTCCCTGCTCTGGCTGCAGCTCAGCACTCAGCTGGCTCTGGGCTGCCAGGGACCACTGCTGGCTCCTGGGCAGTTTGTCACCAGCTGACACCCCCAGGGCCTTCTCCTGCAGGCTGCTCTGGAGCCACTCCTCACCCAGCCTGGATCTGTGCTTGGGATTGCCCTGCCCCAGCTGCAGGACCTTGCCCTTGGCCTTCTTGAACTCATGAGGTTGCCTTGGGCCCAGCTCTGCAGCCTGCCCACATCCCTCTCTCCCATGAGGGCCACAGAGCCAAGACAGCCCTGAAGTTTATCCTGTGACTGGGCCACCCAAAAGGAGCTTTTCTGATGAAGAGAGCAGCAGTGAGGCATCTTGAAGAGCTTCTTGAGCACAGCCCCTGCCCCTGGCTGCCCCCCCAGCCGTCCCAGGCCTGAGGTACCTCGGTGTGCCCGCACGTGGGTCTGGAAGCAGTTGTAGTACTTGTACTTCTTCCCACAGATTCCACACTCATAAGACCCTGGAAAAGAAGAGAGAGAAGAGAGATCACCACGTTGGCCCAGGAGAAACAGCCTCACCACAAACACATTCAACAAATCCAAGTGCCAGGGGCTGCACTTTGGCCACAACAACCCCAGGCAGTGCTACAGGCTGGGGGCAGAGTGGCTGAGAGCAGCCAGGCAGAGAGGGACCTGGGGGTGCTGGGTGACAGCTGCCTGAATATGAGCCAGCAGTGTGCCCAGGTGACCAGGAAGGCCAAGGGCATCCTGGCCTGCATCAGGAACAGTGTGGCCAGCAGGAGCAGGGAGGTCATAGTGCCCCTGTACTCTGCTTTGGTTAGGCCACACCTTGAGTCCTGTGTCCAGTTCTGGGCTCCTCAGTTTAAGAAGGACATTGAGAGACTTGAAGGTGTCCAGAGAAGGGCAACAGAGCTGGGGAGGGGTCTGGAGCACAGCCCTGTGAGGAGAGGCTGAGGGAGCTGGGGTTGCTTAGCCTGGAGAAGAGGAGGCTCAGGGGAGACCTTCTTGCTCTCTCCAACTCCCTGCAGGGAGGTTGTAGCCAGGTGGGGGTTGGTCTCTTCTCCCAGGCACCCAGCACCAGAACAAGAGGACACAGTCTCAAGCTGTGCCAGGGGAGGTTTAGGCTGGAGGTGAGGAGAAAGTTCTTCCCTGAGAGAGTTGTTAGCCATTGGGATGCGCTCTCCAGGGAGGTGGTGGAGTCCCCATCCCTGGAGGTGTTCCAGAGGGGACTGGATGTGGCACTTGGAGCCATGGTTTAGCTGTCAGGAGGTGCTGGGTGCCAGCTTGGACTTGCTGAGCTCTGAGGTCTTTTCCAACCTGGTTGATTCTGTGATTCTCCAGCAGGCTGGCACCAGAGAGTGCAGTTTGCAGCTGAGTCCTTTTTGCAAGGCTGAGGGCAGAGAATTCTCTCTCCCAGACTCAATTCTCTGGTTTTTTCAGCCTTATTTTCAGCCTCCTTGGCAGAGTGCCCAGCTTCAGGACATCTTTTTCACTTGACTCACATGGAAAGAGTCACTCTCCAAGGGAGCCTGAGTTGGAACTCTCTAGTAATGGCTGAGATTTCCTAGGGACAGAAATAACCTGGCACTGCTTTTTTTGGGGGTGGTTTTTGTCACAGGAAGCTCTTAGTAGATGGAGGGGGGGGGGGTGGGAGGAAATAAGAGGAAAGAAGCAGCTTTCAACTGGTTAAAAAGTTATCTTGAGGCCAAGAGGCTCTAGAATTTCTCAATGCCCAAAGATTTCTCCAGAGCCCCACAGAGATTTGGGCAATGTCCACCCAGAGGAAAGCAGGCAGATGGAAACAGCACTTCTGACCTCTGTGGCAGGAAAAGCACAGGAGCACAGCAGCCTCCCTGGCTAGGCCACACCTGGAGGCCTGTGCCCAGTTCTGGGCTCCTCAGCTTAAGAAGGACATTGAGAGACTTGAAGGTGTCCAGAGAAGGGCAAGAAAGCTGGGGAGGGGTCTGGAGCACAGCCCTGTGAGGAGAGGCTGAGGGAGCTGGGGTTGCTCTCTGTGGTAAGTGCTAAGTGCAAGCCCATGGTGCCCTGGCCACTGCCACTGTGCGTTAGGCTCTGCCCACACCAGGATCTGCCATGCAGGGCAAAGCTGCCTGTGGTAGGAGGGGAGGTGAGCAGGGGGTTGGTTAGTTGGCACAGTCAGGGGTGCAGACAGTGCTGCCAAGGGTGCATGCAATTATGCCAGGGGTGCAGTCAGTGATGCCAGAGGTGCAGTCAGTGCCAGGGGTGCAGTCAGTGCCAGGGGTGCAGTCAATGATGCCAGGGGTGCAGTCAGCACTGCCAGGGGTGCAGTCAGTGCTGCCAGGGGTGCAGTCAGTGCTGCCAGGGGTGCAGTCAATGATGCCAGGGGTGCAGTCAGTGCCAGGGGTGCAGTCAGCACTGCCAGGGGTGCAGTCAGCACTGCCAGGGGTGCAGTCAATGATGCCAGGGGTGCAGTCAGTGCCAGGGGTGCAGTCAGCACTGCCAGGGGTGCAGTCAGCACTGCCAGGGGTGCATTCAATGATGCCAGGGGTGCAGTCAGTGATGCCAGGGGTGCAGTCAGTGCCAGAGATGCAATGATGCCAGGGGTGCAGTCAGTGATGCCAGAGGTGCAGTCAGTGCCAGGGATGCAGTCAGTGCCAGGGGTGCAGTCAGCACTGCCAGGGGTGCAGTCAGTGCTGCCAGGGGTGCAGTCAGTGCCAGGGGTGCAGTCAGTGCCAGGGGTGCAGTCAGCACTGCCAGGGGTGCAGTCAGTGCCAGGGGTGCAGTCAGTGCCAGGGATGCAGTCAGTCCTGCCAGGGGTGCAGTCAATGATGCCAGGGGTGCAGTCAGTGCCAGGGGTGCAGTCAGTGCTGCCAGGGGTACAGTCAGTGCCAGGGGTGCATTCAATGATGCCAGGGGTGCAGTCAGTGCCAGGGGTGCATTCAATGATGCCAGGGGTGCAGTCAATGATGCCAGGGGTGCAGTCAGTGCTGCCAGGGGTGCAGTCAGCACTGCCAGGGGGGCAGTCAGTGCCAGGGGTGCAGTCAGCACTGCCAGGGGGGCAGTCAGTGCCAGGGGGGCAGTCAGCCCTGCCAGGCCTCTCCTGAGCCTTGCAGCTGCAGTGTGGGGGATGCAGGTGATGCATGCAGAGATTCCCCTTGCTGCCTGCTGCCTGGTGAGGCTGCAGCCCCTGCAGCCCATCCCAGATGTGTGTCTCAATGCATGGCCAAACCTCAGCTCCCTAAGAGCCCTTTGCTGCCTGTGCCACAGGAGAGCCAAGTTCCACTGCTCTGCCACCTACACTGTGCCAGGAGGGCAGTGGATGCACTTCAAGAGTCCATGGCTGGAGCCTGCTCCATCTCTCCCTGTGGCCTCTCTGTGGTCACACAAAGGCTTCTGCAGCACAGCTTCACTTGGTCTCATGAGAGGAAATCCAGAGAGCTCCTGGATGATGCCCACCAAGCAGCTCAGCAGCTGAGAGCTCAGCATCAGGGCATGCCTCAGGCCTGTGTGTGTCTGACTGCTGGGCTCCAGGCAGGAGTCCTCTCCTCACCTGGGCTCAGAAACATCTCTGAGTTAAAGCAGTGCTTCAAAAATCCTCTCCCAAGTGCTCCTCAGCAAGCACAGAGCAGCCTGGGAGCTTCTCCTGATCCACTGGCAGGTAGCTCAGGCCTCCATAGCACAAACACTGCCCTGCTGCTGCTCCCAGCACCAGCAATGGTCCCCAGCAGCCAAACCTTCTCTCTCCTTCCTCTCTGAATCACAACACAAGCAGCATTTCCTTTCCTCCCCCTTCCAGACAGCTCCAGGGTGGACTTCTCTGCCTTTGTGCCCTGAGTCCCCTGCCCTCAGCAATGTTACTCATGGAATCCTAGCAGGGCTTGGGCCAGAAGGGAGCTCCACAGCTGATCCAGTCCAAGCCCCTGCACTCAGCAGGGACATCTCCACCAGGTCAGGTTGCTCAGAGCCCTGTGGAGCCTGACCCTGAGTTTCTCCAGGGCTGGAGCCTCAGCCACCTCCCTGGGCAACCTGCTGCAGTGCTCCAGCAGCCTCCTGGGGCAGAACTTGTTCCTCACATCCAATCTCAGTCTGCTCTGCTCTCATTTCAAACCACTGCCCCTGGGCCTGGCCCTGCAGGCCTCTGGAAACAGTTGGACCTCTTCAAATGACCCTGGCCCAAGGCCAGCACGTGAAGCTAGCAAGCAGAAAGAAGAGAAGAGGAGGAAATGTTACCCCTCTGAGCTGTGCAGGGTCAGGAAGGAACACAGCACCCATGAGGCTGGGAGGCCTGGGGGTGCTGTGGGGGCTTACAGGTCAGGGGATGGGGAAGGGAGGGGAGTGGAGAGGAGGACAGGAGCAGGGAGAGGAGGGGCAGGGAGGGGAGGCAGGGGGAACTGCAGCAGCAGTGCCAGCCTGACACAGGGACACAGCCAACGTCCTGTTGGCTTCTTGTGCTTGGATGGCAGAAGGGGGACCCCATGGGGCCTGCAAGACTTCTGTGGAGAAGCAGAGGAAAGGGAAATGGTCCAAAGCCACAGGGCCCAGCACCACTGCTTCTGCTGGGGGACTGCAGCCCCTGCCACCAACCACCCTGCCTCACTGCAGCCCCTGCCACCAGCCACCCTGCCTCACTGCAGCCCCTGCCACCAGCCACCCTGCCTCACTGCAGCCCCTGCCATCAGCCACCCTGCCTCACTGCAGCCCCTCCCAGCCATCCTGGGCTTTGGGGCTGCTCCAGGGGGATGGGAACAGAGTCTGGAGGAGAGCAGAGTGCAGGGGGGAAGATGTGAATGTCATAGAAAGCTGATAGAAACCTCACAAGTGAAGAGCAGCAACTGAGCTGGGCAGCCCTGCACAAAGTGCTCCAAGTCCAGCTGCAGACAGGCACAGAGGCTGCTGCAGGGCACACACAGCCTGCCCCTGCTGCCAGCTCCAGCCAAGCCCAAAGCTGAGCCTGGCAGGAAAGCTGCTGAGCCTGGCAGGAAAGCTGCTGCCCCTGGAGCCAGCTGGGCCATGAAGCCTGCAGCACCACAGCCCCAGCTCAGACAGCACAGCCCCCAGTTGATGAGCATCCCCAGCACACCATGACAGGAGACAGTCTGGGGCTCAACATTTCCATGGGAAGGGGAAGGATTCATTTCCTTCAGCTTCACCACTTGATCCTGCATCAGAGAATCACAGAATGGGTTGGGTTGGAAGGGATCTCAAGGGTTATCCAGTCCCAACCCCCTGCTCCCAACACAGCCTCCAGCTGCTGACAGCCTCCAGGGATCCTGTACAGCACTGTGGGCAGTGACCAAGCCAAAAGCAGGAGGAACTCTTCCTTTTTTCTCTCCTCTCCAACACAAACCAACCCCAACAGCAGCGCTGGGCAGCTCAAATTCCTCTTCTCCTGGCTCCCTCAGAAGGAAAAGGATCCAGCTGCTCTTTCTATCAGCAGCTTCCTTTGCCTCTCTGAGCCACTGCTGGGAGCTGCTCCATGCTGGAGCCTGGAGAGGAGTCCCTTTAGCAGGAGTGGCTCCTTCCCAGGGTCTGCAGGGGGCTAGCACACTCTGATGTTCAGAGAGAAGGAGAAAGAGCGTCTCATCACAGCCTGAGGTGAGGGTGGGAAGTGCTCTGTTGGAAGTGGCACAGCACAGGCAGCAGGCAGAGTGATTCTCATAACCTCACTGCTGATCACAAAACCAATCAGCAGCCTCAACCCCCTGGCTCTGAGCCAGCTCTGCTCATGGACAGGAAGCAGTCACCCTCCTCACAACCCTGCAGCTCTTCCTCAGGCTCTCCTCCTCAGGCATGCCCAGCACATGAGGAGAAAGTTCTTCCCAGAGAGAGTTGTTAGCCATTGGGATGTGCTGCCCAGGGAGGTGGTGGAGTCCCCATCCCTGGAGGTGTTCAAGAGGGGATTGTTCAAGAGGGCACTTGGAGCCATGGTTTAGCTGTCAGGAGGTGCACCAGCCCTGGGCTGAGGGACAACTCCTCAAGACATTAAGCTTTTTCTTACAGCTACCCTGACCTTGGTTTTGTCTTCAGGGGTGACCAGATTCAAACAGACAATGAAAGTTAGAGGTGGTCAGGAATCCTGAGCCAGGACCCTGAGACTGATCATAGAATGCTTTGGGTTGGAAGGGACCTTAAAGCTCATCCAGCTCCACCCCCCTGCCATGGGCAGGGACAACTCCCCCCAGCCCAGCTTGCTCAAGGCCTCAGCCAGCCTGGCCTTCAACACCTCCAGGCAGGAGGCAGCCACAGCCTCCCTGGGCAGCCTGTGCCAGAGTCTCCCCAGCCTCACTCTCAAGGATTTCTTCCTCCTCTCCACTCTCAGTCTCCCCTCTCCCAGCTCAAAGCCATTGTTCCTCAGCCTGGCACTCCCAGCCCTTGTCCAAAGCCCCTCCCCAGCTCTCCTGAAGCCCCTTTCAGGAACTAGGAGCCTTGATCTCCCCCTTGGCTCTGGCCCCTGCAGCAGAGCAAGGCCCAGCAGCTCTCAGCAGAGCCGGGCTGGCCCTGGGGGTGGCTTACCGAGGGTCTGCTGGCTGCGCACCCCCCCCTATGACCACGCAGATCTCCGCCGGCACATCTCCCTGCCCGTCCTTGATGCTCTTCTTGGAATCTTTGGTCTCATCCTGCCAGATCACCTCTTCAATGTAGTCATCTGGTACCTCTGTTTTCACTTTCACCTCGGTCATCACGCCAGCCTCTTCACTGGGGGACGACTGAGACGTCACCGACTCCGAGCCCTCCGCCTTCGGGCTCTGGGGGCTCCGCTTCAGACACTCCCTGAACGGGGGAAGAGAGGAGGAGAGATGAGCCCCGGCTGTCAAACACCCCCATTGCCACCTCCAGGCCCACTTTGCCACCTCCAGTTCCCCTTTGCCACCTCCAGGCCCCCTTTGCCACCCCTAAGCCCACTTTGCCATCTCCAGGCCCTTTTTGCCACCTCCAGGCCCTTTTTGCCACCCTTAGGCCCACTTTGCCACCCCTAAGCCCACTTTGCCACCTCCAGGCCCTTTCTGCCACCCCTAGGCCCACATTGCCACCTCCAGTTCCCCTTTGCCACCTCCAGGCTCATTTTCACAGTCTCACAGTCTCACCAAGGTTGGAAGAGACCTCAAAGATCACCAAGTCCAAGCTGTCACCACAGACCTCATGACTAAACCATGGCACCAAGTGCCACATCCAATCCCCTCTGGAACACCTCCAGGGATGGGGACTCCACCACCTCCCTGGGCAGCACATTCCAGTGGCTAACAACTCTCTCTGGGAAGAACTTTCTCTTCATCTCCAGCCTAAACCTCCCCTGGCACAGCCTGAGACTGTGTCCTCTTGTTCTGGTGCTGGCTGCCTGGGAGAAGAGACCAACCCCCACCTGGCTCCAACCTCCCTGCAGGGAGTTGGAGAGAGCAAGAAGGTCTCCCCTGAGCCTCCTCTTCTCCAGGCTAAGCAACCCCAGCTCCCTCAGCCTCTCCTCACAGGGCTGTGCTCCAGACCCCTCCCCAGCTTTCTTGCCCTTCTCTGGACACCTTCAAGTCTCTCAATGTCCTTCTTGAACTGAGGAGCCCAGAACTGGACACAGGACTCAAGGTGTGGCCTAAGCAGTGCTGAGCACAGGCAGCAGGGAAGCTCTCAGATCCATGGGATTGAGAGATCTGTGCTCCACCTCAGGACAGAAGGTTCACCTCCAGGCCCATTTTGCCACCCCTAGGCCCTAACTCGATGCCCTCTGGTTAGGCACTCAGCATGGGCAGGGCTGTGGCTGCCATGTGGTTATTAAAATGGAATCAGATCAAAGCACCAAATCCATCTTCTGCTGCAGAAAATGACCTTGTGCTGAGCTGCAGCCAGAGCAGGGAGAGCAGCAGCACAGGGAGGGGATTCTGCCCCTCTGCTCTGCTCTGCTCAGACCCCACCTGCAGCACTGCCTCCAGCTCTGGGGCCCCCAGCACAAGAAGGACCTGGAGCTGCTGGAGAGGCTCCAGAGGAGGCCACAGAGATGATCAGAGGCTGCAGACCCTCCCCTGTGGGGCCAGGCTGGGAGAGTTGGGGCTGTTCAGCCTGGAGAAGAGAAGGCTCTGGGGGTTTCCAGCCTAAGTGCTCCCAGGGTCATGTAATGATTGTAAGATGAGCAGCTGCAGTGTAGTCAGACATGCCCAGGAGCCTGGGTGCACCCATGAGCAGCACCCAGAAACAGCAGCCCCATGCTCAGCTGTGATTCCAGCAGGCAAGGTCATGCTGCAGCCCACACAGCCTAGTCTGACCTTGAGGACTAACCCAAGGCTCAGCTAGGTAGGCTCCAGGCTGGGCAAGGAGATCATCTGCTCCCTGTCCACAGCCACAGTGAAGCCAATTCCAGTGTGCAGCAGTCCCCCAGAGAGCTCTTGGGTTTGAAAGGTGATTAGAAAAGCTGGAGATGGTCCAAAAAAGAGACACTGAAGTGGTTTGAGACTGGGAGAAGAGAGTTGATGACCCTGTGAGCCCAAACAGCTTCAGCCTGTGTGTCATGCCAAAAGGAAGGCTGTGAGGTGACCACACTGCAGCACATTATCATCTTCATGGGGAGCAAATCCTGCCTGTCCTCAGCTTGGCAGGGGCTCAGCCCTGGATGCTGGAACCAGCTGAAACAAGGCAGGGGGGTGGTGCCCCCCTGGATCCAGCCAAAGATGTGCTCAGGGACAGCAAATCTCTCCAAGTGCTCAAATCCACAGCACCCACAACTGGCTGGCCCTGGGGCACAGGGCTCAGTACAGGCCAGGCTGCTCACCTGCAGCACTCTGTCCACTCTGGAGCCCTCAACACAAGAGGGACATGGAACTGATGGAGAGGGTCCAGAGGAGGCTACAAAGATGCTGGAGAGCCTCTGCCATGGGGACAGGCTGGGAGAGCTGGGGCTGTTGAGCCTGGAGAAGAGAAGGCTCCAGGGAGACCTCAGAGCAGCCTCCCAGAACCTGAAGGAGCTACAAGAAGGCTGCAGAGAGACTGTTCCCAAAGGCCTGAAGGCACAGGACCAGGGGCAATGGTTTGGAATGAGAGCAGAGCAGATTGGGATTGGATGTGAGGAACAAGCTCTGCCCCAGGAGGCTGCTGGAACACTGCAGCAGGCTGCCCAGGTTGAGGCCTCATCCCTGGAGATATTCAAGGTCAGGCTCAGCAGGGCTCTGGGCCACCTGACCTAGTGGAGGATGTCCCTGCTGAGTGCAGAGGGGCTTGGAGTGGAGGAGCTTTGGAGCTCCCTTCCAGCCCAGCCCATTCTCTGATTCTGTCACTTGGTGATCTGGAGCTGTAGCAATGTCTCAGTGATGAGAACCAACTGACCCTCAACAGCTTTGCTCTTCACACTGCCTGACCTTCTGGATCCATCTCTGCCAAGGAGCAAAGTTCCCAGCTAGGCCATCTGCTCTTTGCTGGGACCTAAACCTGCAAAGGTTACTTGAGGGCAACACAATTCCTCCTACACTGCCCCAGATGCCCTAAGCCTGAGCAGGTACTCAGAGTACAGAAGGAAACTGGCCCCAAATATTTTGGCAGGAGTCTTCTGCATGACTTTGTAGGACAGAAGCCCTGAGAGGAGCCTGCAAAGGCACAAACCCCAGAGCCCTGCTGGACCCTAACAACCATCTGACAACAAACAGTTGTCTGCCTTGGGAAGCTTTCTAGGAGAGAAGCCAGCTGCAGTCAGCAGAGGGAGCTGGTTCCAGAAGGGGTACAGATGTACCCCCTGTGTGTGCCAGGCAGGAGAGCCCACAGCCCTGCACTGCTCCCCACTGAGCAGCCTGGCACCATGTGCAGTGCTCCTGACCCAGCAGAGACAGTCACAGCACCATGGGATGGGCTGGCAAGGACTCTGAGATCAGTGAGTCCAACCAGAACCAACCCACCTGGAGAAGAGGAGGCTCAGGGGAGACCTTCTTGCTCTCTCCAACTCCCTGCAGGGAGGTTGTAGCCAGGTGGGGGTTGGTCTCTTCTCCCAGGCAGCCAGCACCAGAACAAGAGGACACAGTCTCAAGCTGTGCCAGGGGAGGTTTAGGCTGGAGGTGAGGAAGAAATTCTTGACAGCAAGAGAGATTGGCCATGGGAATGTGCTGCCCAGGGAGGTGGTGGAGTCCCCATCCCTGGAGGTGTTTAGGAAGAGCCTGGCTGAGGCCCTTGGTGCCATGGTTGAGTTGATCAGATGGTGCTGGGTGAGAGGTTGGACTTGGTGATCTCAAAGGTCCTTTCCAACCTGGTTAATTCAATTTAATTCTATTCTATTCTATTCTATTCTATTCTATTCTATTCTATTCTATTCTATTCTATTCTATTCTATTCTATTCTATTCTATTCTATTCTATTCTATTCTATTCCATTCCATTCCATTCCATTCCATTCCATTCCATTCCAATTCTATTTCTCTCCCCTCCCCTCCCCTCCCCTCCCCTCCCCTCCCCTCCCCTCCCCTCCCCTCCCCTCCCCTCCCCTCCCCTCCCCTCCCCTCCCCTCCCCTCCTCTCCTCTCCTCTCCTCTCCTCTCCTCTCCTCTCCTCTCCTCTCCTCTCCTCTCCTCTCCTCTCCTCTCCTCTCCTCTCCTCTCCTCTCCTCTCCTCTAGTCTCCTCTCCTCTCCTCTCCTCTCCTCTCCTCTCCTCTCCTCTCCTCTCCTCTCCTCTCCTCTCCTCTCCTCTCTAGAATGGGCTGGCTGGAAAAGCCACTAAGATCACTGACTCCAACCACAACCTGGCATCTCCCTGCACACAGCTGCTGGACCATGCCCCTGAGCTCCTCATCACAGATCAGAGAATCACAGAATGTTAGGGGCTGGAAGGGACCTTGGAAGACCATCCTGACCAACCCCCTGCCAGAGCAGGATCAATGACTCTTAGACATCTCCAGGTGTCCTACTCCAAGCCCAGGGAGAGAGATCTGCAAGGTGGAGGGGAGGGCAGAAGTGAGGAGCATTAAGACCTTTCTTCAGCTTCTCAGTCTCCATCAGAACACAGAGCCCTCCCCCCAGCAGTGTGTCTGTGTGCACACACGTGGAAGGGGGCTGATCCCTGCACCTCTGGCAAGATGCCCTTGTCCCAGGGCAGCCCCAGGACACCCTGAGCTGCCAGACTTCTGCTGCATGAGCCAGATCCTGGCTCCCAGCACCCAGGACCCCAGCACCCAGCCTGTGCAAGCCACATGCAGAAACCCCAACCCCAGACCAGAGAATGGCTCAGGCTGGAAAAGACCTCAGAGGTCATCCACTGCCACATCCCTGCCATGGGCAGGGACAGCTCCCACCAGCCCAGCTTGCTCAAGGCCTCATCCAGCCTGGCCCTGAACACCTCCAGGCAGGAGGCAGCCACAGCCTCCCTGGGATTCCATTTTGACCTGCCCCAAGCTGCTCCCTGACCACCTGAGAGCATTTTCCCCACCATGCTCACTGCTGGTGTGCTCTGAAGGGCTGTGCTGATGGCACTCTTGTTCTTTAGGAAGAAATTCTTTCCAGTGAGCCTGGGGAGACACTGGCACAGGTTGCCCAGGGAGGCTGTGTCTCCTCCCTGGAGGAGGCCTTGAGCAAGCTGGGCTGGTGGGAGGTGTCCCTGCCCATGGCAGGGGCTTGGAAATGGATGATCTTGGAGGTCCCTTCCAACCCAAACCCATTCTGTGATCCTATGACCTGGCTTAAACCCTCCCCCACTCCCTCCACAGGCTGCATGCCTCTCCAAGTCTCTGAGCAGCCCCAGGGAACACCACCTGCCCTCACTGCCTGATCCCTGTCTCTCCTGAGCTGTGGAGCCTGGCAATGCCAGAGGCTCCAGGAGAGGAGGCAGGGCTCACAGTGGCCCTGGGTGGCAGGCCTGGTGCCCCTCTGGGTGAGGTCCTGATTCCCTTTCCAGAGCAGGCTGTGTGGATTGGAAAGATGAAAGAGGCAAACAAGCCTCAGCTGTTGTATCCCTGCTCTGACTAAGTAGGCCACGTAGCCAATTACTGTAGTACCAGCTCTGCCATCTCCAGATGCTCATTTCAGCACTGCTGCCTGCTTTGATCAGCAGGCTTTCATCTCCCCATCAGGCTAGGGCCACTTTCATGTCAAACACAGGCATGTGAAGGCAGGAGAGATTTAAGAAGGCCTTGATGAAGACTCATCCTGGGGAACTGGAAGGGTTCCTGCACCCATTTAGGAGCAGCTTCCTATTGCAGGAAGGATCTGGGGGTGCTGGAAGGTGTCCAGAGAAGGGCCAGGAGGAGGAGCAGAGGGCTGGAGCTGCTCTGCTGTGAGGACAGACTGAAGGAGTTGGGGTTGTGCAGGCTGGAGAGGAGAAGGCTCCCAGGAGACCTCATTATGGCCTTCCAGGATCTGCAGGGGGCTGCAGGAAGGCTGGGGAGGGACTTTTGAGGGTGTCAGGGAGGGATAGAGCAAAACTAGAAGTGGAGAGACTCAGTTTGGATGTGAGGAAGAAGTTGTTCCCCATGAGGGTGGTGAGAGCCTGGCACAGGCTGCCCAGGGAGGTGGTGGAAGCCTCCTGCCTGGAGGTGTTTGCAGCCAGGCTGGAGGTGGCTGTGAGCAACCTGCTGTGGTGTGAGGTGTCCCTGCCCATGGCAGGGGGTTGGAGCTGGCTGAGCCTTGGGGTCCCTTCCAGCCCTGACAGCTCTGTGATTCTATTCAACAGCTTCATTGATGACCTGGGTGAGGGGATGGAGTCTGCCATTAGCACACTGGAGGTGACACCAAGCTGGGGGCAGTGTGGCTCTGCTAGAAGGTGGGCAGGGAGCCCTGGCCAGGCTGGGCCCATGGGCTGAGGTCAGTGGGATGAGGTTTAACAAGGCCAAGTGCAGGGCCCTGCACTTTGGCCTCATGCAGGCTACAGACTGGGGGATGAGTGGCTGCAGAGTGCCTGGCAGAGAGGGACCTGGCAGTGCTGGGTGACAGCAGCTGGACCTGAGCCAGCAGTGTGCCCAGGTGGCACAGAAGGCCAATGGCATCCTGGCCTGGGTCAGGAACGGTGTGGCCAGGGCTGGGGCTGTGGTTCTGCCCCTGCACTGGGCACTGGTGAGGCCTGCCTGGAGTGCTGTGTGCTTTTGTGGCACTCAGTGCCATGCTCTGGTTGATGGGATGGTGCTGGCTGCTAGGTTGGGCTGGGTGGTCTCAGAGGTCCTCTCCAGCCTGGTTCATTAACTGTGACTCAGAGCAGCTCTGTGCCCCATGCTGCCAGAAAGATCTTGAGGTGCTGGAGCAGGTCCAGAGTGACCAGACTGGGGAAGGGAGTGGAGGGAAAGGCTGATGAGGAGAGGCTGAGGGAGCTGGGGGAGTTCAGCCTGGAGAGGAGGCTCAGGGGGGACCTTATCACAATCTACAACTACCTGAAGGGAAGCTGTAGTGAGGTGAGGCTGGGCTCTGCTCCCAGGCAGCTTGTGAGAAGAGGAGAGGGCATGGCCTGGAACTGTGCCAGGGCAGGGTTAGGTTGGATGTTAGGAAGCACTTCCTGATGGAAAGGGACACTGGGAGGGACTGCCCAGGGAGGGGTGGAGTCACTGCCCCTGGAGCTGTTTAAGGAGAGGTTGGATGTGGCACTCAGTGCCATGGTCTGGTCCATGTGGTGGTGCTGGGTCACAAGCTGGACTGGATGATCTCAGAGGTCTGTTCCAGCCTCAGTCATTCTGTGGCTGTGTGATTCCCTTGGTCCTACACCCAGTGATGGCTCCTGAAGGCCTGAGGCTTGCAGGTGGATGGATGATGCAGCAAGACAATATGGAGTGATAAGCCTGCAAGCAGTACAGCTCGGGCTGTGAAGCCTGGGTGATGCCTCCCTGACATCAGTGCAAGGAGCAGGGAAAAGACAATGCAGGACATCCTCTTCTAGGTGGAAGAACAGAAAGGAAATGAATTCCTGGTGCAGTGGAAGATGGCACTGCCCATGGCTGGGGCTTGGAAGCTTGATTTAGATTAGACATTAGGGAGGAATTGTTCCCCAGGAGGGTGGTGAGACACTGGGACAGGTTGCCCAGGGAAACTGTAGAGGCTCCAAGCCTGGAATTGTTCAAAGGCAGGCTGGCTGAGGCCTTGAGCAAGCTGGGCTGGTGGGAGGTGACCCTGCCCATGGCAGTGGGCTGGAAGTGGATGATCTTAGGCTGCCTAGGGAGGTTGTGGAGTCTCCTCTGCAGACTTTCAAGACCCAACTGGATGTGTTCCTGTGCAACCTGTGCTGGATTGCAGGGGGTTGGACTTGATCTTCTGAGGTCCCTTCTAAGCCCTGTGAGCTGTCATCCTGTGATCCTGAGAGTCCCTTCCAACCCAGCCCACTCTGTCGCTCTGTGCCTGTTGGCACTGCTCAGCCCTGCAGGGTACCACTCTACCCACAGAGCTGCTGCTCTCATTCCAGCTGCTCTCCTCTGGTAGAAGAAGAGGGCTCCAAGTGAAGCCCTGCAACACGGTGCCACGTTCAGCTCTGGACAGCATCTCCTCCTGGCTGTGCCAAGCAGAACCTGCACTGACTGAGGAAGCCAACAGGGCCCCTCAGCTGCTGCAGCCAGGAGCAACCTGTGCTTGCAGTTTGCTCGTTCTGCTCTGGAGCAGCATTCTCATAAATAATGAAAGTGACTAAAAGCTACTTAAAACACACACACAAACACTCACACACACACACTCTCCTCCCTCCTGCAAGAAGGGAGGGGGGGAAAAAAATCCCAATTATAAAAGGCCATCTCTCCCAGCTAGGAATAATTTGTCATGTAATTCTCTGAAGCCAGCCACAGCAGCAGCCCTGCTGGCTGCTCCCTCCTGCCTGCTCCCTGCCTGCCATGTGTACTCAGATGCCTCCTAATGAGGCTATTTCTGCAGCACACATCCTGCTGAGCTCCTGGGGAGGGGCAAAGTGCACAGGCAGCCTCCAGTATCCAGCCCCTCTGTGGTTTGTCCTCCAAAGCAAAAGGAAGCAAAGGGGGAGGAGGACACAGCAGCCACAGAGCCCTCCCGCCCCGGCGGCCAGGCCTGGGGTTTGCCATGGACAGCCCTGGAGCTGGGAGAACCAGAGCCACATCCCTAGGGCCTTGAGGACACAAATGGTAGTGACACCATCACAGAGGTGTTTGGCTTGGAAGCAGGAGGAGGAGTGTTTGTTTGTTTGTCTTCCTGCCTCCCTCCTAGGTCACAACTCTTCCCAGCTCCCTGGTGGGGAACACTCTGCCTCGCCAAAGGATGCACAAGAGGGCCAAGGTTTTGTCTTTGGCTAAAAGGTATTGGGGGGGGTTGGGACTGGGGGAATCCATGGCTAGGAGGGTGGGGTGGTGGGGGGTTGTTAGTGCTGGGGAACCTTAGCCCTAGCAGAGCACTAGAAAGCTCACAGAGCAGCTGGGAGGTGCTCTGCCAGGAGGTGCTCCTGGTGTCCTCCTGGGAGCTTGGCTCAGTGCAGAGCTTTCTGCAGGCAGTGCTGGCTCTGGGTTTGCTGAAGGGAGGCTGGAATGCTGCTGGCTGATCAAGAGGGGATTGGATGTGGCACTTGGTGCCATGGTCTAGTCATGAGGTCTGTGGTGACAGGTTGATGATCTTTGAGGTCTCTTCCAACCTTGGTGATGCTGTGAGACTGTGAGTGGGAAGGGATCAGTCTTGGAAGGAGCAGGCAGGAGGAGTCTCCACCTCCTGCTCTAGAAGCTGCTGCAGGAACCTTTGGAACCTAAGATCACTGAGTCCAACATCAACCCAACCCCACCATGGCCACCAAACCATGGCCACAACTGCCACAGCCACAGGTTTCTGGAACCCCTCCAGGCATGGGGACTCCACCACCTCCCTGGCAGCCTCTGCCAGTCCCTGACCACTCTGGCAGCAAAGAAATGTTTCAACATCTCCAACCTGACCCTTCCCTGGCACAACTTCAGGCCATTTCCTCTCCTTCTGTTACCTGAGACTAGGGAGCAGAGCCCAACCCCCAGCTCACTGCAGCCTCTTGTCAGGGAGCTGTAGAGAGCCACAAGGTCTCCCTCAGCCTCCTCTTCTCCAGGCTGAACACCCCCAGCTCCCTCAGCTGCTCCTCCCCAGCCCTGTTCTCCAGACCCTTCCCCAGCTTCATTGCCCTTCTCTGGACCTGCTCCAGCCTCTCAATGTCCTTCTTGGAGTGATAGGCCCAAAACTGACCCCAGGACTCAAGGTGCGGCCTCCCCAGTGCCCAGGACAGGAGGACAATCTCTGCCCTGCCCCTGCTGCCCACACCACCCTGAAGGTCTTTTCCAACCTGGTCAATTCAATTCTATCCTATCCTATCCTATCCTATCCTATCCTATCCTATCCTATCCTATCCTATCCTATCCTATCCAGGCCAGGCTGCTGGTGGCCTTCTTGGCCACCTGGGCACCCCCTGGCTCCTCTTCAGCTGTTCACCCCCCAGGCCCTTTTCTGCTGGGCTGTTTCCAGCCACTCTGCCCCAAGCCTGCAACATTCATGGGGTTGTTGTGACCCAAGAGCAGCTCAGCTTTGTTGAACCTCATCCCATTGGCCTCAGCCCATGGATCCCCCCTGGCCAGACCTCTTTGCAGAGCCTCTCCACCCTCCAGAAGATCAACTCCCAACCAGTTTAGTGTCACCTGCACTGTGATCCCAAGTGCCCCCTTCTGATCCCCAGGTCCCCCTTGCAGAGCATGCTGTGTGCCTCTTCACACCACTGAGACACACTCCTGCATGCTCCCTGCTGTGCTCCTCTGGTCTGCAGGACCAAAGAGGTTCAGAAGAGCAGAGGAATGAAGGCCATGCAGTGGGCAGCTGAGGGAAGATGCTCTGCAGAGCACCCCAGGACTGCAGCTATGATGTTACAACTTGTCCTCTTGCAACCTAGCTGCAGCTGACTTCTCAGAGCAAACCTAAAGTCCTCAGCTGTCAGGAAGGACAGGGAACAAGAAATGAGTGAGGATGAAACTGGGCTCCATTTCCAGATGTCTGCCATGGTTTCAGGAGAACCAGAAGGTTCCTGCCCTGAGTGGAGCTAAGGGAAGTGGAATGGAGAGAGCAGATGTAAATGAACTAAGTGAACTCCTGTTTGACACAGAGAGGATGCAGGCAGAGCAGGGAAGGAAAGCTGTTCGTTCCAAATCTGCTTGTCTGATGCATTATTTATGGTGGCCTGCTGCTCCCTCCCCACAGCTCTCACTTGCTGCATGGGCACTGTGCCTTGCACCAGCAGAATGGAGGTGGAGCAGGTCAGGAAGCAGAGGAGCTGCCTGAGGTCCTTCATCAGGGACAGCTCCTTCCCAGACTTCTCTGGGCAAGAAGGTTCTTGAGTTCAGAGGTCAAAGAGAACAGACAGGAGCTGAGCACTTCCAGTCTTCCATGTCTCCTGCTTCAGCTTTCAGATGTTCCCTCACAGGCTTGAAAGAGACCAACCTCCTCATCCAACCCAAGCTGTGCCACAGCTCACAGAGCCACTCCTCTCACAACCACAGCTGCAGCTGGAGCCAGTGCAGAGCCTGCCTTGACTGGGATGTAAGCATCACACCTCTGGGGCTCTGCTCTGAGGCATTTCTGTCCATGCTGGAAGCAGGGACTGCTGCCTCCAGCCACTGAGACACAATCTGCTCACTTTGCTAGAGAAGAGACTGCAGGAACCACCTCTCTGTGGGAGGGCAGAGTCCCTTCTGCTGTCTCTGGGATGAAGCACAGCAAACACCTCCTGACACTGAGCTGTGCCTTCTCAGTCTGAGACCAGCATGGAGGGGCTGGCAAGGGGCCTCTGACAATCACCCAGTCCAGCCCCCTGCTCCAGCAGGGCACCCACAGCACCCTGCCCAGGAGCACAATGCCCAGGGGGGGTTGGAAGCTCTCCAGGGGAGACTCCACAACCTCTCTGGGCAGCCTGCTCCAGGCCTCCAGCAGCCTCACACCAAAGAAGTTTCTCCTATTGTTCAGATGGAACCTCCTGGGTTCCAGTTTGTGCCCAGTGCCCCTGGTCCTGTCCCTGGGCACCACTGAGCAGAGTCTGGCCCCAGCCTCTTGCTCCCCATCCTTCAGCTCTTGCTGAGCATTGCTCAGCTCCCCTCTGGGGCTGCTCTTCTCCAGGCTCTCAGCCCCAGGGGCTCTCAGCTTTTGCTGCTCCCAGAGCTGCTCCAGGCCCCTCAGCATCTCTGTAGACTCTCCCCTGGACTCTCTCCAGCAGTTCCCTTCATTCCTGAACTGGAGAGCCCAGACCTGGACCCAGTACTCCAGATGTTGACTCCTTCCATGAGTGTTTGGCACCTGTCCCCATTCTGGGTACCCCAGCAGGACAGAACATGCCTCCAGCACTCCTAGTGACACAGGTGGTGCCAGCAGCAGATGCTGGATGTGTCTCTGAACCCTCAGTTTCCTCTGGGTCCCAGACTTGTAGAAGGAGTTCATGGTCACTTGTGTTCCATCAGGAGAGTTTGGTTCTCCTCACAGTAACCATTTTCCAGGCAGTGTGGATTTAACCTCTGGTAGGAAAAACCTGTTCAGCCACCAGTTTGAGGGAGTGGGACCTCCTTCCTCCATCAGTGGTGGAGGAGGGAAGACTTTCCTGAACAGAAATAGCTGTTTGGAGCTGCAGGGCACCTTCCATGTGTAACATGCTCCTGTGAACCTCTTGCTTCAAGGACATCACTGCTACACTGCCAAGTGTTCCTTCAAATCTCTGGACTTGTTTTGTCCATTGTCCAAAGTCCCTCCCCAGCTCTCCTGGAGCCCTTCAGGTCCTGCAAGGCTGCTCTGAGGTCTGCCTGGAGCCTTCTCTTCTCCAGGCTGCACAGCCCCAGCTCTCCCAGCCTGGCCCCACAGGGGAGGGTCTGCAGCCTCTGATCATCTCTGTGGCCTCCTCTGGAGCCTCTCCAGCAGCTCCAGGTCCTTCTTGTGCTGGGGGCCCCAGAGCTGGAGGCAGTGCTGCAGGTGGGGGCTGAGCAGAGCAGAGCAGAGGGGCAGAATCCCCTCCCTGTGCTGCTGCTCTCCCTGCTCTGGCTGCAGCTCAGCACTCAGCTGCCTCTGGGCTGCCAGGGACCACTGCTGGCTCCTGGGCAGGTTGTCACCAGCTGACACCCCCAAGGCCTTCTCCTGCAGGCTGCTCTCAGCCACTGTCTCTAATAGGATCACCACAGAAGACATCTTTCAAGAGCTCCAAAGTCAGGCACCCAGCACTCAGTGCTGTGAATGCTACAATCCAGGGAAAACAAACAATCAAGGCAGCAGAGTTCATCTTTCCAACTATCCTGGGGTACTGCAGCACTCCTGTCCTGACAGCAAACACTGCCCCAGACAGCAGGAGAGGACCTCCCAGGGAGGCTGTGGCTGTCTCCTGCCTGGAGGTGTTGAAGGCCAGGCTGGCTGAGGCCTTGAGCAAGCTGGGCTGGGGGGAGGTGTCTCTGCCCATGGCAGGGGGTTGGCACTGGGTAATCTTGAAGGCTCCTTCCAACCCAACCCAATCTCTGATTCTATGTATTCAATCCTGTGCCCATTCCTCAAAGGTGCTCAGCAGCTCCAGAGCCATCAGCAAAGGCAACCTGCAGGACCCTGCCAGGCTGCCCCTGCTCCAGACAGGAAACATGAAGCTCCAAACCAGAACAATAGTCAAGAGCCACAAAGAATTCCTAAGGTATTAGCAAAACAAATTCCCTGCAGCCCTTATTAGGAAGATCTTGAGGATGGTTTGAGGAGGAAAGTTTAACCAAACAGAAGAAGGAAAACAAAACAACAGCAACACAAAATGAGAAGATTTGGCTTCCCCAGCAGGCAAACAAACAGGGGCTGCTTGCCAACAGCTGAAGAATGCACTCACATCAAAACCATGCAACAAATGATGCAGGTTGAAAGCTGAGTCTCAGCTGCTAATAGACTCACTGCCAGCCCCTGGAAATCTGCAAGCCTGGAAATGTCAACAGAGACAAAAGAAATTCAGGGCAAAACAAAGGCAACAGATGAAGGATTCCTCTGTGCCACTGAGAGAGCTCTGTGCTGCTTGCCCAGGAAATCTCTCAGGGGGTGAAGCCCTGCTGCAAGTGGCCCTAGGTGCCCTGGAGGGGCCAGGAGGAGCCTCTGCTGAACCTTGGCCCTGAGCTGCCAGGGGCTGTGTGGCAGAGCACAGCCAGGAGCTGAAACTCAGAATGTGAGGTTGGAAGGGACCCCAAGGATCAGCTGGACCCACCCTGCTAGGTAAGAGTGGAGTTCAGTCACAGAATGGCTTGGGTTGGAAGGGACCTTCAGGATCATCCAGCTCCAAGCCCCTGCCATGGGCAGGGACAACTCCCCCCAGCCCAGCTTGCTCAAGGCCTCAGCCAGCCTGGCCCTGAACACCTCCAGGCAGGAGGCAGCCACAGCCTCCCTGGGCAGCCTGTGCCAGAGTCTCCCCAGCCTCACTCTCAACAATTTCTTCCTCCTCTCCACTCTCAGTCTCCCCTCTCCCAGCTCAAAGCCATTGTTCCTCATCCTGGCACTCCCAGCCCTTGGCCAGAGTCCCTCCCCAGCTCTCCTGGAGCCCTTCAGGTCCTGGAAGGCTGCTCTGAGGTCTGCCTGGAGCCTTCTCTTCTCCAGGCTGCACAGCCCCAGCTCTCCCAGCCTGGCCCCACAGGGGAGGTTCTGCAGCCTCTGCTCATCCCTGTGGCCTCCTCTGAAGCCCCTCCAGCATCTCCAGGTCCCTCTTATGCTGAGTTGAAATGAGCTGGCCCAGAACTCAGCCAAGCTGAGCCTTCAGAGTGCCCAGTGTG
Organism: Melanerpes formicivorus; assembly: GCF_026170545.1. Taxonomy (NCBI): domain Eukaryota; kingdom Metazoa; phylum Chordata; class Aves; order Piciformes; family Picidae; genus Melanerpes; species Melanerpes formicivorus. The sequence continues at coordinate 1,508,499 of NW_027142429.1, forward strand.
GGGGACTCCACTGCTTCCCCTGGGAGATGATTCCAGTCTCTGTTCTCATGAGGAAACATTTTCTCCTGGAGTCTTAAGAAAATGTCTGAATGGGTTCAAATGAGCAATGGGAACAGATGGACAGAAGACAGGACAGGACCTGGGGCCCAGCTGGACAACAATACCAATTCATACATTCATAGAATGGTTTGGAAGGGAGCTTAGAGGTTATCCAGCTCCAAGCCCCTGCCATGGGCAGGGACCCCTCCCCCCAGCCCAGCTTGCTCAAGGCCTCATCCAGCCTGGCCTTCAGCACCTCCAGGGAGGGGGCAGCCACCATGTGGTGGTAGAGGTCCTGCTGCTGACACAGACACTTCACAGGAACAAGCCATGAGGCTCTGTGCCAGCAGCAGAACAACCCCAGGCTGGCCAGCAGAGTGGAGATGAGGTGACCCAAGGAAAGCAATGTCCTGGTAACTCTGCTCTGCTGAAGGCATTGTGGAGTCTCCTTCTCTGGAGACTGCCAAGGCCTGTGTGGATGTGCTCTGTGTGAGCTGCCCTGGGTACCCTGCTGTGGCAGGGGGTTGGGCTGGATGATCTCTGCAGGTCCCACCCAACCCCTCCTCAGGGTTTCTCAGCCCCCCATGGGGACATTTCTCCACTTCACACCATCTGAAGCCCTCTGAGGCTCTGGGGTTTGCCAGGCTGGTGTGGATGACACAGAGAACATGCAGGTCCCATGGGAGCTGGGATGTGTCTCAGGTGCTGCTGTCTCTTTGTTGCCCTTTTGTGTTTCAAGGAAAGCTGCCTGGGCTCCCCACAGCTCCTGCACTGCTCACAGTGCAGAACTCAGCTTCAGCTTGGCCAGAGGGCACTTGGGTTGGTGATTTTTGGGGGGGAGGTTGTGCTGGTTTGCTTCTTTTTGAGGGTGGCTGGGGAGAAGCCTTCAGAGAGCACCACACTTGTGAGGGTCCTCACCTAATCATCAAGAGTTTTCTCTCCTTCTGATGCAGGATGAATCCCCTCGTGCTCTGGCACTGAGACCCCCCCAGGCCTCTGGGAAACAACTTCAACAATTTCACTTCTTGGAAGCGCTCAGCCCTTGGCCTCTGCCTCCACAGGGTGTGGAGCCCTCTGCCACGTTTGCAGCTTGTTTCCAGCTCTCAGAGGTTGTCCTGCCACAAAGGAAAGGAATGGGCAGGTGGGAGAGGAGCCTGCAGAAGAGCTGGTGCCAAGCCAGGGCAGACCAAACCTTGGGTTACAGGGGCTGCCAGGGAGGACAGAGCAGGCAGTGTGGGGAGGAGAGGGAAAGATGCCACAGGTGAGGCTGGAGGAGGGTGAACTGAGAAGGAGCAAAATAGCTGCAAGCAGCTCTCCATCCTTCTCCCCCAGCCAGTTAGTCACAACTTCATAGGATCACACAATGGTTTGGCTTGGGAGGGACCTTCAAAATCACTCAGTTCCAACCCCCTGCCCTGGGCAGGGACCCCTCCCACCAGCCCAGGCTGCTCAAGGCCTCATCCAGCCTGGCCTTCAACACCTCCAGGTGTGGATCCTCAACAGCTTCTCTAGACTGCCTGTTCCAGTGCCTCACCACCCTCCTGGGGGAGAACTGCTTCCTGCTAGTGGCCAATCTAAATCCAGCTTCTTCCAGGGTGAATCCATTGCCCCTGTCCTGTCACTACCTCTCTTTGTAGTAAGTCCCTCCCCAGCTCTCCTCAGCTCATTTCAAATACTGGAAGGGCACAAGAAGGGCTTCCTAGAGCCTTCTCTTCTCCAGGCTGAACAACTCTCTCAGCCTGTGCTCTAAGGCAGAGGCTGACAGGACCAGGCCAGGCAAGCACTGCAGCTTGCTGTGCTCCAGCAGGGAAACCTGCACCTGCTCAGAGCTGGGAGACTTCCATGGCCCAGTCTAAAGAACCCACTGGGAGCAGTGCTCTGCCTCCAGCCCAGCCCTGCACAGCCCTTCTGCTGCACCTCCATCTCCTAGAGACCTCCCACCCTCTCCAGGACCTCTGCCACAGTGCTGCAGCAAAGATGGGACAGCAAAGTGCCCTCATGGCCAAGAACACCAGAGGTGTCCTGGGCAGGAGCAACAGCATGCAGCAGTACAGGGGCAGAGCAGCTCTGTGGGGCAGGGCCTGGGAGGCTGGGGGTCAGTAAGCTGACAGGAAATTATCCATGGGCAGCAAAGTGCAAGGAAGGCCAAGGGGCTCCTGGGCTGCATTGAGTGTGGCCAGCAGGTCAAGGGAGCCTCTCCTCCCCCTCTGCTTTGTCCTGGTGAGACCACAGCTGAGTGTTGTGTGCAGTTCTGGGCTCCCCAGCTCAAGAGGGACAGGGATCTGCTGGAGAGAGTCCAATGGAGGCTATGAGGATGAGAGAGGTCACTGTGATGAGGAGAGCCCTGGGGCTGTTTAGTCTGGAGAAGAGCAGCCTGGGAGGAGATCTCATTGATGTTTAAAACATGTGAGGGGTGGGTGTCAGGATGGGGCCAGGCTCTTTGCAGTGGTGCCCTGTGACAGGACAAAGGGCAATGGATACAAACTGCAACCCAGGAGGTTCCACCTCAACTTGAGGAGAAACTCCTTTGGTGTGAGGCTGCTGGAGGCCTGGAGCTGGCTGCCCAGAGAGGTTGTGGAGTCTCCTGCTCTGGAGACATTCACAACCCACCTGGGTGCATTGCTGTGTGCCCTGCCCTGGCAGTGGCTTGGCCTCATTGATCTCCAGAGGTCCCTTCCATCCCCTCCCATTCTGTGAGTCCAGGATAGAAGAGTAGAGTAGAGTAGAGTAGAGTAGAGTAGAGTAGAGTAGAGTAGAGTAGAGTAGAGTAGAGTAGAGTAGAGTAGAGTAGAGTAAAGTAGAACGGAATAGAATAGAATGGAATGGAATGGAATAGAATAGAATAGAATAGAATAGAATGGAATGGAATGGAATGGAATGGAATGGAATGGAATGGAATGGAATGGAATGGAATGGAATGGAATGGAATAGACCAGACCAGGTTGGAAGAGACCTTCAAGACCATCAAGTCCAACCTATCATCCAACACCACCTAATGAACTAGCCCATGGCACCAAAGCACCCTATCAAGTCTCCTCCTGAACACCTCCAGGGATGGGGACTCCACCACCTCCCTAGGCAGCACATTCCCATGGCCAATCTCTCTCTCAGTGAAGAACTTCCTCCTCACCTCCAACCTAAACCTCCCCTGGCACAGCTTGAGACTGTGTCCTCTTGTTCTGGTTCTTGTTCTGGTGCTGGCTGCCTGGGAGAAGAGAGCAACCTCTGCCTGTTTACAACCTCCCTTGAGGCCTGCAGGGTGCCCTCAGAGAAGCTCCCAGGAGGGGCTGGGGGCTGTCCCCGCTGCGGAGCAGCTCCATCTGTGCCGCGGGCGGCCGCCCGGCTGTGCCAGCCGCGCCGCAGCCGGGGCTCAGCCTGCAGCTGGCTGGCTGCCCCGCGCCGGCAGATGCAGCTCCTCCACCAGGGGCTCATTTATTCAGCAGGAGTCTCGCACAGAAAGTGTGGTTAAGTCTGAAAACAAATCTAATGCCTGTCAAGTAAAGAGCCAGCAGAGGCCTGGGAAGTGCAGCTCCTCCTGCCTCCACCAGCCAGCACACGGGCACCAGCACACGGGCACCGGGGCCCTGCCCGGCACGGGGCTGCGGCGGCAGGAGCTGGGCAGCAGGAGAAGCTCACGCTGCCTCTCACACAGAGTTGCACTTTTGGAGGCTCAGTCAGCTCTTGTCAGGACCCTGAGACCACCAGCTGAAGGCTGCCATTCATTACTGGCAAGGAGATCCTCCTGCAACGGCCCGCTGGAGACTCCCAGCCACTCAGGACAAGGGGCACTGGGGACAAGCTGGAGCAGAGGAGGTGCCACAGGAGTAGAAGGAAAAAACCTCCTCACTGTGGGGGTCCTGGAGCCCTGGAGCAGACTGCCCATGGAGGTTGTGGAGTCTCCTCCCCTGGAGACATTCCAAAGCCTCCTGGATGTGTTCCTGTGTGAGCTGCCCCGGGCAGAGGGGTTGGACTGGATGATTCAGTCATTCTCTGAGGTCTGCAGCTAGCAGCACTGTTCCCACACTGCCCTCTGCTCCACCACACAGCCTCCCACCAGTGAGTGACACCACACCTGATCCCCCATGTGCAGCCTCAGAAGCTTCTAGAACCTTTCCTGCAGACAGCAGCAGGGTGACTGATCCCTCTGCTCTCTGCAGGGCTCTGTTCTGCTCAGACATCACCTGCAGGGCTGTGTCCAGCTCTGAGGTCCCAACACAAGGAGGACCTGGAGCTGCTGGAGAGGGGCCAGAGGAGGCCACAGAGATGATCAGAGGCTGCAGAACCTCCCCTTTGGGGACAGGCTGGGAGAGGTGGGGCTGTGCAGCCTGGAGAAGAGAAGGCTCCAGGCAGACCTCAGAGCAGCCTTGCAGTACCTGAAGGGCTTCAGGAGAGCTGGGGAGGGACTCTGGCCAAGGGCTGGGAGTGCCAGGATGAGGAACAATGGCTTTGAGCTGGGAGAGAGGAGACTGAGAGTGGAGATGAGGAAGAAATTGTTGAGAGTGAGGCTGGGGAGACTCTGGCACAGGCTGCCCAGGGAGGCTGTGGCTGCCTCCTGCCTGGAGGTGTTCAGGGCCAGGCTGGATGAGGCCTTGGGCAAGCTGGGCTGGGGGGAGGTGTCCCTGCCCATGGCAGGGGGCTGGAGCTGGATAATCCTTGAGATCCCTTCCAGCCCAACCCATTCTAGGGGTCTATGAATGCCCAGCCCAGGTCACCACCTGATGCCATCTTGCAGCTGAGCTGCGTCTCAGCCCCCTTCGAGCTCCTGACGGCTGGCAACGTGCTCCAGCAGCGAGCTGCCCATCATGCAGCACAGCATTCTGCTTTTATTGGCTTTTAATTTGCTGCCTTTTAATTTTGTTGACTGTCTCTTTTTTTCCCCTGCAGCAGGAAGAAAGCAGCCTCTGATCTACCTTTTCTGGAGTGCTCAAAAACACGCACAGCTTTGTCAGGTTGTCTCTTGGATGTCATCTCCTCCGAGGCAGGCAGCTTCCCTTCCCTTCCCTTCCAGCTCCCTCCCTCAAGTGGAGGGGCTTTATCTTCTGATCATTCCCTTCACTTCTTAACATTTCCCCAGAAGAAGCACACAGAGAGGAGCAGGAGCCCCACCCAGGTGGGTAAGGTAGGAGAACACTGAGGGCTCTCTGCCATCACCTACTCTTCAGCTGCCAACAGCTGCGGGAGCCAAGCTGTGCTGCTCTGAAGGCCAACCAGAGCTGGGGGTGCTGAGATCACAACAACCTTCTACCTTCAGAGCTTGAAAGAGAACAAACTCAATGATCAACTCAATACAGGGAGACCTCAGAGCAGCCTTTCGGTACCTGAAGGGCTCCAGGAGAGCTGGGGAGGGACTCTGGCCAAGGGCTGGGAGTGCCAGGATGAGGAACAATGGCTTTGAGCTGGGAGAGGAGAGACTGAGACTAGAGATGAGGAAGAAATTGTTGAGAGTGAGGCTGGGGAGACTCTGGCACAGGCTGCCCAGGGAGGCTGTGGCTGCCTCTTGCCTGGAGGTGTTGAAGGCCAGGCTGGATGAGGCCTTGAGCAAGCTGGGCTGGGGGGAGGTGTCCCTGCCCATGGCAGGGGCTTGGCACTGGATGATCTTGAAGGTCCCTTCCAACCCAACCATTCCCTGACAACAACATAAGGTTTGAACACAGATGATCCTGAAGGTCCCTCCCAACCCATCCTGTGATGATTCAATAAAGAAACAGCAACAGGATCAACCCAACATTGGTCACCAGGCTAAAGTCAAACACATGATAGTGGAAGGCCCAGCAGGAGGCTGCAGTTGTCCTCTCAACCTTCTTTTGCTTTTATTTTGTCCTGACAAAAATTAGTCATTGAAAGCTTCCTTGCTACTCACAACCAGTGAGACTTTCAAGTACCAACAGCTCTGAGAAACATCTGCCAGCCACTAACCAAGGAACCACAGAATGGTTTGGCTTCAAGAACACAGGATCACAGGATGCCAGGAGATGGAAGGGACCCAAAGAGATCATTGAGTCCAACCCCCTGCCAGAGCAGGACCACAGAACCTAACTCAGATCACACAGGAACACATCCAGAGAAGGAGACTCCACAACCTCTCTGGGCAGCCTGCTCCAGGGCTCTGGGACCCTCACAGGGAAGAAGTTCCCCCTTGTGTTGAGGTAGAACCTCCTGTGTTGCAGCTTACATCCATTGCTCCTTGTCCTGTCACAGGGAGCAAGTGAGCAGAGCCTGTCCCTGTCCCCTCCCTCCTGACCCCCAGCCCTCAGATATCGATAAACATTGATCAGATCCCTCTCAGTCTTCTCCTCTCCAGACTAAACACTCCCAGGTCCCTCAGCCTCTCCTCACCAGGCAGTGCTGCAGTCCCCTAATCATCCTGGTAGCCCTCTGCTGGACCCTGTCCAGCAGACCCCTGTCCCTCATGAGGTGGGGAGCCCAAAACGCTGTCTGTCCGTGGAGCCTGCACTGCTCTGCAAACCAGGCTGCAGGACCTCAGCCCTGCTGCTGAGCTGCAGATCTGCAGCCTGAAGTGATGAGCACTGCTTACTCCTTTCCTTTCCTTCTTTCTTAGAAGTGAACTAAAACCAGAGGGCTGTGGGTTTGTGACTCTCTGCATTTCCACTTGATGACCCTGCCTGATGAGATCGCTGTTGCAGGCACCTGGGTTGGTTTGGCACAGCCTCACCAAGCGAGGGCCTGGCTGAGGAGCAGCAGGCACAAACCTCAGCAGGCCGAGCACCAGGCCCTGGCCTTCTCCACACCTGCTGCTCCCTCTCAGTCTTCTCCTCTCCAGACTAAACACTCCCAGGTCCCTCAGCCTCTCCTCACCAGGCAGTGCTGCAGTCCCATAATCATCCTTGCAGCCCTCTGCTGGACCCTCTCCAGCAGACCCCTGTCCCTCTTGAGCTGGGGAGCCCAGAACTGAATGCAGTACTCAAGGTGAGGTCTCAGGAGCTCCAACTGATTCCAGCAGGCAGAGAGGGACCAAGAAGCACCTTGTGTAGTGCATCCCAGCACATCCAGCAGGGTGTGATGCCCTACAGCATCAACAGAAGCCACAGCACAGGGCAGACCCAACCTCAGCACCTCCCTCCCCTCTTTGTGTGTCAGGGCTGGCCAGGGAGCTACCATGGGCCTGGGAACCCTGCCAGGGGCACTCTGCCACCACCACACAGACTGTGGGTGGCAGCAAATGGGACACCTGGAGCAGTCATAGAGCCACAGAGCCACAGAGTGGTTTGGGTTGGAAGGGACTTTCAAGACCCCTGCCATGGGCAGGGACACCTCCCCCCAGCCCAGCTTGCTCAAGGCCTCAGCCAGCCTGGCCTGCAACACCTCCAGGCTTGGAGTCTCCACAACTCCTTGGGGCAACCTGCTCAAGTATCTCATCACCCTTTCCTCCTAATATCTTCTCTAATCCAGCTTCTTCCAGTGTGAAGCCACCACCTCTTGTCCTGTCACCCCATGCCATTACCATTGCCTCAGAAAGACATCTGGGTCACTTCCCCATCTCCAGGGTGCTTCAACTGCTCACTGAAGTCTATCATTGGGCCAAGAATTTCAGCAGCAGCAGTAGGGTTTCACCACTGCTCTAAGGCTTTCCTCAAGTTCTTTCCCCTGCATGGGACCTGCATCCATCAGAGTGGGTGCTGTGGACACCCATCAGCAGCATCAGAAGGGGCTGGGGTGGTTGGGCAGTCCCCTCCTCTCCTCCTGAGGGAATCTGCACCCAACCACTGCAGCACAGCCCAAGGCCTCCATCCAAGAACCTCATTCTGTGCTGGTCCTTGCAGCACAGAGTGGGCCAAGGGCTGGGCTGACTGGGCCACAGCACCCTGTGCAGCGTGCAGACTGCCTCTCCTCACAGCCCCCAGGGCCAGATGGAGCCTCCTCTCTTCTGTCTGGTCAGCAAAACCCAAGCTGGGTGTGTGGACACTGTGCTCTAGCAGCATCCAGTCCATCCCTGGGGTGCAGTTCCCCTCCACAGCCATCTCCAGGCTGCAGCATCCGAGCAGAGCTGCATCTGCCACCACCTCCCACCCCGCAGAGCAAAGCAGTCACCTACCTGCTGGAGGAGCTTCTCCGCCCACTGCTGTTGCTCTCCTCGGCCTAAAGGGACAAAGAACAACACAAAAAGCCTGTTTAGAGGCTAAGAAAGGCAAGATGGGCTCCAACCCTCCCTGCCAGCACGCTGCACCCACACCCCTGGGCAGCCTCCACTGGGAGCTACAGACAGGGCTGGTGCCCAGGGAGCTGGGCACTGAACCCCACGTTCAGAGGAGGCCCAGGCAGGGTTTCAGCCCTAGCCCCAGCTCAGGGCTGACTTTCTCAGCCTCCAGTTCTTTCATTGTGCTTCACCCAAGGCCCTTCCTATGCCCAAATGCCCCCTGTGACCCTCCCTGTGAGGCTGCTGGAGCAGGCTGCCCAGAGAGGTTGTGGAGTCTCCTTGTGTGGAGAGCTTCCAACCCCCCCCCCGGGCATTGTGCTCCCGGGCAAGCTGCTGTGGGTGCCCTGCTGGGGCAGGGGACTTGGAGTGGGTGAGCTCCAGAGGTCCCTGCCAGCCCTCACCATGCTGGGCTCTGCCGGGGATGGGGGGAGAGCAAGCAGGCTGAGGAAGGGCTTGGAGTGGGTGAGCTCCAGAGGTCCCTTCCAGCCCTCACCATGCTGGGCTCTGCCGGGGGGCGGGGGGGAGAGCAACCAGGCTGAGGAGGGGCTTGGAGTGGGTGAGCTCCAGAGGTCCCTGCCAGCCCTCACCATGCTGGGCTCTGCCGGGGGGCGGGGGGGAGAGCAAGCAGGCTGAGGAGGGGCTTGGAGTGGGTGAGCTCCAGAGGTCCCTTCCAGCCCTCACCATGCTGGGCTCTGCCGGGGGGTGGGGGGGAGAGCAACCAGGCTGAGGAGGGGCTTGGAGTGGGTGAGCTCCAGAGGTCCCTTCCAGCCCTCACCATGCTGGGCTCTGCCGGGGCGGGGGGGGGGAGAGCAACCAGGCTGAGGAGGGGCTTGGAGTGGGTGAGCTCCAGAGGTCCCTTCCAGCCCTCACCATGCTGGGCTCTGCCGGGGGGCGGGGGGGAGCAATCAGGCTGAGGAGGAGCTGGGCTGAGCGCCGCACTCCCGCTGAGGCAGGCGAAGGTCCTGCGCCCCTCTTCATCAGCCCCTGACCGCCCCGGGGAGCAGGCGGTGGGAAGGGGCTGAGCAGAGCAGGGAGGACCTGGGGTGTCCTCCTTCTTCACCCCCTGAGCCGCGCCCAGAGGCCTCCCCGAGGCCCCGGGGGCAGAGAGGCATCAGCTGCACTGCTGAGCGGCAGGCAGGGCTGGGCAGGGCAGGGCTGGGCTGGGGAGGGAGGGAAGGAAGAGAAACGAGGGGAGGGGAGAGGAGAGGCAGCTCCTCCGCAGCAGGATGGGGGCCAGCCAACGATTTGGAGCAAAAGAAAAAAAAAACCAAACCAACCATAAACCCTTCTTTTTTTTTTTTTTTCCCTTTTTTTAATTTAAATGCTAATGCACTGAATTAAAATTTAATAACTGAGGAAATTGAAAAGCCAGGCAGGAATATTGGAAATAAATCCAAGCAGAAACAGCTGAAATTAAAAATTCTAGGCAGTGGGAGGATGGCAGCTAAGCTCTCTTAGATGATTGCATTTTTTTTCCCCCCCCACCTCTCCCCCCTCTCTCTTTTTTTTTTTCCCTTTTTTTTCATTTTTTATTGAATATTTTCTAATATTTTTTATTTTTTTCCTCCTAAGCTGAAGGAAAGGAGAAAAAAACCAGAATTATCTCTAAAATAAAAGAAATAAAGAGGAAAGTCAAAATCCCTTCTCTCTGTGGCTGGCTGGAGGGCAGTAAATGGAGAGGGCTGTGATTTATTGCTCAATTTTTTTTTCCTCCAGGGGGGAATAAAAAAAAAAAAAGAAAATAGAGAAAAGGGCTTTGGCTTTTTTTTCTTTTTTTTTTTTTCCCATCCTTGCAGGCTGAAAAATCTTTCATAAATTTCCAGGCAGCATAAATGCTTCATTTAAAAGTTATGGAGGGTCACAGGGGGGGCAGCTCGGCAGGCTTAAAGGAATAGCGACTGCCCCACTGCAAAAATCACACACAGCACCACAGCCTCACAGGATCACAGGATCACAGGATCACCAAGGTTGGAAGAGACCTCAAAGATCATCCAGGCCAAGCTGGCACCACAGACCTCATGACTAAACCATGGCACCAAGTGCCACATCCAATCCCCTCTTCAACACCTCCAGGGATGGGGACTCCACCACCTCCCTGGGCAGCACATCCCCATGGCTAACAACTCTCTCTGGGAAGAACTTACTCCTCCCCTCCAGCCTAAACCTCCCCTGGCACAGCTTGAGACTGTGGCCTCTTGTTCTGGTGCTGGTTGCCTGGGAGAAGAGACCAACCCCCACCTGGCTACAACCTCCCTGCAGGGAGTTGGAGAGAGCAAGAAGGTCTCCCCTGAGCCTCCTCTTCTGCAGGCTAAGCAACCCCAGCTCCCTCAGCCTCTCCTCACAGGGCTGTGCTCCAGACCCCTCCCCAGCTTTCTTGCCCTTCTCTGGACACCTTCCAGCAGCTCAACCTCTTTCCTGACCTGAGGAGCCCAGAACTGGACACAGGACTCAAGGGGTGGCCTCAGCAGTGCTGAGCACAGGGCACAAGGACTTCCCTGCTCCTGCTGGCCACACTCTTCCTGATGCAGGCCAAGATGCCCTTGGCCTTCTTGGTTGCCTGGGCACACTGCTGGCTCCTGTTCAGCTGCTGTCACCCAGCACCCCCAGGTTCCTCTCTGCCTGGCTGCTCTCAGCCACTCTGACCCCAGCCTGTAGCTCTGCATGTGGCTGCCATGGCCAAAGTGCAGCACTCAGCACTTGGAGTTGTTGAATGCCAAAAATCCCAATTTCAGTTCAGGGTGGGTGTTTGGGGTTGGTTTTTTTTTCCCTTTCTGTCCTTCTTTCTTTCTCTTCCTGGTGTGAAATTTTGTTTCAAGGCATTCCCTCCAAAGCAGAAACACATCCTGGCTTCTGGAGGTTTAAGAAATCCACTGGAAGGGAAGAGGTAAGGATCTAATTACGCCCTGCTGAGACCCCACCTGCAATACTGGCCCAGTTCTGGTGCCCCAGGCACAAATCCAGGCTGGGTGCAGAGGGGGCTGAGAGCAGCCCTGGAGAAAAAGCCTTGCGGGTGCAGGGTGCTGAGCAGCTCCCCAGGAGCCAGCAGTGCCTCCTGCAGCCCTCAGGCAGCTGTGTGCTGGCTGCAGCCAGAGCAGGGTGGGCAGCAGGGCAGCAGAGGGGATTCTGCCCCTGGGCTCTGCTCTGCTCAGACCTCACCTCCAACCCTGCCTCCAGCTCTGCTGTCCCCAGCAGCAGAAGGACACAGAGCTGCTGGAGTGAGGCCAGAGGAGGCCACAAGGATGCTGCCAGGGCTGGAGCAGCTCTGCTGTGAGCACAGGCTGAGAGAGCTGGGGCTGTGCAGGCTCCAAGCGGGATCTTGGAGCAGCCTTCCAGTACCTGAAGGGCTCCTGCAGGAAGGCTGCAGAGAGACTTCTCCTGAGAGGGTCTGGAGACAGGAGAAGGAGGAATGGTTTGAAGCTGAGGGTGAGCAGGGTCAGACTGGAGCTAAGGAAGAAGCTCTTTAGAGGGAGGGTGGTGAGACTCTGGCACAGGCTGCCCAGGGAGGGGATGAGGAAGAAATTGTTGAGAGTGAGGCTGGGGAGACTCTGGCACAGGCTGCCCAGGGAGGCTGTGGCTGCCTCCTGCCTGGAGGTGTTCCAGGCCAGGCTGGATGAGACCTTTGACAACCTGGGCTGGTGGGAGGTGTCCCTGCCCATGGCAGAGGAGTTGGAATAGAGGACCTCTGAGACCCCTTCCAGCCTGAGCCCCGCTGTGATTCTATGATAATTCCTTTAGCAGAAGCTTATTCTTCTGTGCAATGTCCCTGTGAGCATTAGGTGTTTTTACACATTATTTATTATTGATTATTATTATTCTGAGCCTCTTGAGGAATTGCTCTGAAGAAGATTTTGCTCCCTGCCTGGGCTGGGGAAAGCCAGGAGGGAGGAGGAGCTGCCAAGGTAATTGCCTCTGTTAGCTCTCCAGCCTTTTGTGAGCACTGATATGTTCATTTGTTAGACAGCTGCTCAGCTCCAGAAAGGATGTCAGAGCAGCCACAATTCACAGCAATCAATCACAAATGAATGACTTCTCATCCTTATACAATGGGACCCCAAAAGAAAACCCCAACCCCCCCCACAAACCCACAACAGAGGCAAGAGAAGCCCAAACTTTATGGCTCCTGCAACTGGGAGACTGCTCAAAGCTTCAGGGAGTTTTCTGGATGATTGGATCTGGGTTAGCAAAACAAAAAGGAGCAGCAAAAAAGAGGAGAAAAGGAGCCTGGATGTGGAGCCTGAGCTGCAGCTCCCCTCTGCTCTTGCAGAGCAGGGCCAGAGGAGGCCACAGAGATGATCAGAGGGCTGGAGAGCCTCTGCTCTGGGGACAGGCTGAGAGAGTTCAGCCTGGAGAAGAGAAGGCTCCAGGGAGACCTCAGAGTTGCATTGCAGTATCTGCAGGGGACCTCCGGGCAGGCTGGGGAGGGACTGTTCAGGAGGGGCTGTGGGGATAGGCTGAGAGGCAATGGTTTGGAACTGGAGCAGGGCAGAGTTAGGTTGGATATCAAGAGGAAGTTCTGCACAGTGAGGGTGAGAGACTGGAACAGGTTGCCCAGGGAGATGGTGCAGGAGACATTCAAGCCCTGACTTGCTGACTTGCTGTGTCCCTGGGCAGCTGATCCAGCTGGAGGTGTCCCTGCTGCCTGCAGGAGGGTTGGATAAGATGCCCCTGAGGCTCCCTTCCAGCTCAATGCCATCTGTGAAAATCCTTTTGGGAAGAGGTTGTGCAGGGCTGCTGCTGCCACCATGAAGCACTCGGCTGTCCTGCTGCCACAGCACTTGGTTGTCCTGCTGCCACCACAAAGCCCTTGGCTGTCCTGCTGCCCAGTTTGATTCCTAGTCACACACAGCTGTGAGCTGCTGCACCTGCTGGGATTTCCAACCAACCAACCAGCCAACCAACCAGCCAACCAACCAACCAGCCAACCAGCCAACCAACCAACCAGCCAACCAACCAACCAGCCAACCAACCAGCCAACCAGCCAACCAACCAACCAACCAGCCAACCAACCAACCAGCCAACCAACCAGCCAACCAGCCAACCAGCCAACCAACCAACCAGCCAGCCAACCAACCAGCCAACCAACCAGCCAACCAGCCAGCCAACCAGCCAACCAGCCAACCAACCAGCCAGACAACCAGACGACCAACCAGACGACCAACCAGACAACCAACCAACCAGCCAACCAACCAGCCAGCCAACCAACCAACCAGCCAACCAACCAGCCAACCAACCAACCAGCCAACCAACCAGCCAACCAGCCAACCAGCCAGCCAACCAACCAGCCAACCAACCAGCCAACCAACCAGCCAGCCAACCAACCAACCAGCCAACCAACCAACCAGCCAACCAACCAACCAACCAGCCAACCAACCAGCCAGCCAACCAGCCAACCAACCAGCCAACCAACCAGCCAACCAACCAACCAACCAGCCAACCAACCAGCCAACCAACCAGCCAACCAACCAACCAGCCAACCAACCAACCAGCCAACCAACCAGCCAACCAACCAGCCAACCAACCAACCAGCCAACCAACCAGCCAACCAACCAACCAGCCAACCAACCAGCCAACCAGCCAACCAGCCAGCCAACCAGCCAGCCAACCAACCAGCCAGCCAACCAACCAACCAGCCAACCAACCAACCAACCAGTCAACCAACCAGCCAACCAGCCAACCAACCAGCCAACCAACCAACCAGCCAGCCAACCAGCCAACCAACCAGCCAGCCAACCAACCAGCCAGCCAACCAGCCAACCAGCCAACCAGCCAGCCAACCAGCCAACCAACCAGCCAGCCAACCAGCCAGCCAACCAACCAGCCAACCAACCAGCCAACCAACCAGCCAACCAGCCAACCAGCCAACCAGCCAACCAGCCAGCCAACCAGCCAACCAACCAGCCAACCAGCCAACCAACCAGCCAACCAGCCAACCAGCCAACCAGCCAACCAACCAGCCAACCAACCAGCCAACCAACCAGACAACCAACCAACCAGCCAACCAACCAGCCAACCAACCAGCCAACCAACCAGCCAGCCAACCAGACAACCAACCAGACAACCAACCAGCCAACCAACCAGCCAGCCAACCAACCAGCCAGCCAACCAGACAACCAACCAGCCAACCAACCAGCCAACCAACCAGCCAACCAACCAGCCAGCCAGCCAACCAACCAGCCAACCAGCCAACCAGCCAACCAGCCAACCAACCAGCCAACCAGCCAGCCAACCAGCCAACCAACCAGCCAACCAACCAGCCAACCAACCAGACAACCAACCAGACAACCAACCAACCAGCCAACCAACCAGCCAGCCAACCAACCAGCCAGCCAACCAGACAACCAACCAGCCAACCAACCAGCCAACCAGCCCAGCTGCTCATTCATGGTCCTGAGTGTTCTCCACCCCTTGCCCCTTCCCACAGCTGCATTCCTTCCTTCCCTTCCCCATTCTGGGTCACTCTCCTGCCTGATTTCCCCTTTCTGCCTTCAGTTTTGCTTTCTGACCTCCTTCCGTGAGCAGTTCCTGAACTCTTCTGTCTAAGAACGCAGCCTGGCCCAAAGGCCAAGACATGCAGGAGGAGCAGGCCAAAGGAGGTGTCAGAGCATGACCTCCCCAGGGTTAGGGAGCTGCCTCATTTCACAAGAAGAAAGGGACTGTAAGAGCTCAGAGCTCTCAGCCTGGATGGCTTCACACCAGCCAAGATGCTTTTGGGGAAGAGCCATCTCTGCTGGGCAAACTCCAAACCACCTATGGCCATGGGCAGGACAGTTGGGTCTGGGCTGCCTCAAGGCCAAGGCTGCCTCCTTAGTTTGGATCAGACCTCAACAGCAAGCTGAGCCTGAAGGAAATCAGTTCTGGCTGTCCTGAAGGCTTCTGGATGCTCATCCTCACCTGGGGTGCCACCAGAGGACAGCTTCACACACTGCTCCCCTTCCCAAGCATGCAGTTAACAGCCAAAGGCCCTGTGCCACCAATTTGTCTTGGTCCCAGACCCTTCAGGAACAGCTCTGTTGGGCTGAGCACCTGTGCAGGGCCAAGCATGGCCAACCCCAGCCTCTCCCAAGGCTGCAAGGAGGTTAGCAGAGCTGAGTGGCTTCTGCACCACCCAGGAGCAGGGCATGTCCAGCCAAAGCACAGGAGGATGACTTCCTCCCATCACACACAGCACGTGGAAGTGCTCACAGAGCAGTGCCATGATGCTCCCCTCACACTGGCACAATGAACACCATGGCCCAGCAATGTCTAAGCTGACCTGTGTGAGTCCCTCAGCAGGCAGGGCCACCACAGGACGATGCTCACAACCCAACAGAATGGGCTGGCTTGGAAAAGACCTTCAGGATCATCCAGCACCAGCCCCCTGCCATGGGCAGGGACACCTTCCACCAGCCCAGCTTGCTCAAGGCCTCATCCAGCCTGGCCTTCAACACCTCCAGGCAGGAGGCAGCCACAGCCTCCCTGGGCAGCCTGTGCCAGAGTCTCCCCAGCCTCACTCTCAACAATTCCTTCCTCCTCTCCACTCTCAGTCTCTCCTCTCCCAGCTCAAAGCCATTGTTCCTTATCCTGGCACTCCCAGCCCTTATCTGAAGACCCTCCCCAGCTCTCTTGGAGCCCCTTCAGGTACTGGAAGGCTGCTCTAAGTTCTCCTCAGACACATCACATCCCAAAGCAAATCTCAGAAAGAACCTTGACACCCAAGTCTCACAGGCTGGAGTTGGTGGATGTGTCTTTGGTGCAGAGCTCAGTGCCAGCCCCCATTGTGCTGCCCAAAGAACCCATCACACCTTGGGCAACTTCCACCTCTAGAGTGGAACATCTCCCTGTGAGCACAGCCTGAGGGAGCTGGGGCTTGGAGCTTGGAGCAGAGCAGCCTGAGGGCTGCCCTCAGTGCTGGGGATAAAGATGTGCAGGGCTGGAGCCAGGCTCTGCTCAGGGATGGCCAAGCACAGCACAAGGGGCACTGGGGGCAGCTGGAGCAGAGGAGGTGCCATGGGAACAGAAGGGGAAACTCTGTCACTGTGAGGGTGACAGAGCCCTGGAGCAGGCTGCTCAGAGAGGCTGTGGAGTGTCCAAAACCTGCCTGGATGTGTCCTGTGTGACCTGCCCTGGGTGAGTCTGCTCTGGCAGGGAGATTTCAACTAGGTGATCGCCAAGGTCCCTGCCAACATAAACCATTCTGTGATTGCATGAATCTACGAATCACAGAGTGGTAGTTGTTGGAAGTGACCACTGGAGATCACTGAGTCCAGCCCCCACACCCAGAGAGGGTCACCTTGAGAGGGTCACACAGGAACCCATCCAGGCAGGTTTCGGACACTCCACAGCCTCTCTGGGCAGCCTGCTCCAGGGCTCCACCATCCTTATATTAAAGAAGTTCTTCCTCATGTTCAGACAGAACTTCTTATGGTCAAGTTTATCCCCTTGGTCCCTTGTCCTGTCATTGGCACCACTGAACAAAGCCTGGCCCCATGCTTTTGACCCCCACCCTTGAAGTACTGACCAGCATTGCTGAGATGCCCCCCTCAGCCTCCTCTTACCCAGACTAAAACCCCCCAATTCTCTCAGTCCCTGCTCATCAAAGAGATCACAGAATCATAGAATCAAGCAGGTTGGAAAAGACCTCAGAGATCATCAAGTCCAACTTATGACCTAATACCCAACACCTGCTGACAACTAAACCATGGCTCCAAGTGCCACATCCAAGCCTTTCATGAACACCTCCAGGGGTGGAGACTCCACCACCTCCCTGGGCAGCACATTCCAGTGGCCAACTACTCTTTAGCATCCAGCCTAAACCTCCCCTGGCACAGCTTGAGACTATGTCCTCTTGTTCTGGTGCTGGGTGCCTGGGAGAAGAGACCAACCCCCACCTGGCTACAGCCTCCCTTCAGGGAGTTGAAGAGAGCAAGAAGGTCTCCCCTGAGCCTCCTCTCCTTCTGTTGCAGTGCCCTGAGCATCTCTGCAGCCCACCCCTCACTTTATTGAGGAATTATCTCAGTGACTTCTGCATTTAAAGGCAGCAGAGCAGCAGCAGAGCAGCAGCAGAGCAGGAGCAGCGCAGCAGCAGCAGCAGCAGCAGCGCAGGAGCAGCAGCAGCAGCAGCAGCAGCGCAGGAGGAGCAGCAGCAGCAGCAGCAGCAGCAGCAGCAACAGCAGCAGCAGCGCTGCACCCTGCCGGCAGTCAGCCGCTGGGTAATTAGTCCCCGAGTCTGGCACCTCCCATCATTTACAATGCAAAAGCTGAGGCCCTAAAGCTGCTTCCCTGCAGGCTGGGGCCGCTGAAGGCAGGTTGGCTAAGCTGAGCCTGAGCTCTACCAGGCAGAGGCAGGCGAGCGGGGGGCGGCTGCCGGCCATATGCTGCGCGCCTCCAGCTGGAAGCAGAAACTCACTCATGAGATAAATAGCAGCCAAAAAGTCCCTCAGCCAACATCTCCCAAGTGTCAAAAAGGAGGAACCCCAGCAGATGGAGAACTGACCTGAGAAATCCATGCTTATGGAAAGGGCTCTGCGAGATGGGGAAAGCCCCCAGCCTGTGAGCAGTGGCTGCAGGGTGCACACAGGAAGCAAGAGAAAGCATCCCGGGGGCGACCGAGCCCTGGGAAGGGGCTGCAGTGCCTGCCTGGCTGCTCCCTCACATCACAGCAGCAGCAGGGAGGTCATTCTGCCCCTGTACACTGCACTGGTTAGGCTGCACCTCAAATCCTGTGTCCAGTTCTGGGCTCATCAGGTTAGGAAAGATGTTGAGATGCTGGAAGGTGTCCAGAGAAGGGCAAGAAAGCTGGGGAGGGGTCTGGAGCACAGCCCTGTGAGGAGAGGCTGAGGGAGCTGGGGTTGCTTAGCCTGGAGAAGAAGAGGCTCAGGGGAGACCTTCTTGCTCTCTCCAACTCCCTGCAGGGAGGTTGTAGCCAGGTGGGGGTTGGTCTCTTCTCCCAGGCAGCCAGCCCCAGAACAAGAGGACACAGTCTCAAGCTGTGCCAGGGGAGGTTTAGGCTGGAGGTGAGGAGAAAGTTCTTCCCAGAGAGAGTTGTTAGCCACTGGAATGTGCTGCCTGGGGAGGTGGTGGAGTCCCCATCCCTGAAGGTGTTCCAGAGGGGATTGGATGTGGCACTTGGTGCCATGGTTTAGTCATGAGGTCTGTGGTGCCAGCTTGGACTTGATGATCTCTGAGGTCTCTTCCAACCTTGGTGATACTGTGAGACTGTGACACCCCCAAGGCCTTCTCCCCCAGGTTGCTCTCAGCCACTCCCCACCCAGCCTGGATCTGTGCTTGGGATTGCCCTGCCCCAGGTGCAGGACCTTGCCCTTGGCCTTGTTGAACTCCAGGAGGTTGCCTCGGGCCAACCTGCTCAGTCTCTCACTGCATTCACTCCTCACCTGCTGTTTACTCTCTTCCTGGTTTATTAACTCAAACTCATGACCTGGGAGTGATGCAGGCACCCACCCCAGCCCCAGCTGCCTCCTGAACTCCAAATTACAAACTGCTGAAAACTCTCAGACTCCAAAGGTTGAATTCCCCCTGGAAAAGGCTCACTCTGGGTTCTGCTGCCCAGGAGTGGAGCATTGGGACAGTGAAAAACCCTCTGAAGAAGCCACCTGGAGCCCTTCCCCGCTGCCCTGGAAGGTCCCAGGCTGTGTCACCAGCCCCTGGCTTTGGCTCCTGCTCCATCAGCTGCTCCCAGACGAGTTTCAGGGCTGTGAGCAGCGGCCATGGGGTCAGGGGAATATTCAGAGGAGGAATTTTATGAACTTGCTGAAAGTGCTGGCAGAATCTGTGCCTGGAATTTCAATTCTCCTCCCCTGGCAGCTCAGGGAAAATCAAGTGGCAGAAGCAGGCAGAAGAAAGGCAACAGTCAACAAACTCAACCTGCAACTACAAATGTGCTGAAAACTCAGATTCATTAAGTGGGTTGGGCTGGAAGGGACCTCAAAGCTCATCCAGCTCCAAGCCCCTGCCATGGGCAGGGACACCTCCCACCAGCACAGGGTGCTCAAGGCCTCATCCAGCCTGGTCCTGAGCACCTCCAGGCAGGAGGCAGCCACAGCCTCCCTGGGCAGCCTGTGCCAGAGTCTCCCCAGCCTCACTCTCAACAGATGAACAGATGAAGGATTCCTCTGTGCCACTGAGAGAGCTCTGTGCTGCTTGCCCAGGAAATCTCTCAGGGGGTGAAACCCTGCTGCAAGTGGCCCTAGGTGCCCTGGAGGGGCCAGGAGGAGCCTCTGCTGAACCTTGGCCCTGAGCTGCCAGGGGCTGTGTGACAGAGCACAGCCAGGAGCTGAAACTCAGAATGTGAAGTTGGAAGGGACCCCAAGGATCAGCTGGGCCCACCCTGCTAGGTAAGAGTGGAGTTCAGTCACAGAATGGATTGGGTTGGAAGGGACCTTCAGGATCATCCAGCTCCAAGACCCTGCCCTGGGCAGGGACAGCTCCCCCCAGCCCAGCTTGCTCAAGGCCTCATCCAGCCTGGCCTGAAACACCTCCAGGCAGGAGGCAGCCACAGCCTCCCTGGGCAGCCTGTGCCAGAGTCTCCCCAGCCTCACTCTAAAGAGTTTCTTCCCCATCTCCACTCTCAGTCTCCCCTCTCCCAGCTCAAAGCCATTGTTCCCCATCCTGGCACTCCCAGCCCTTGGCCAGAGTCCCTCCCCAGCTCTCCTGGAGCCCTTCAGGTACTGGAAAGCTGCTCTGAGGTCTGCCTGGAGCCTTCTCTTCTCCAGGCTGCACAGCCCCAACTCTCCCAGCCTGGCCCCACAGGGGAGGGTCTGCAGCCTGTGCTCATCTCTGTGGCCTCCTCACTTCAAACCTTTGTAGGAAGTCCCTCTGCAGCTTGCTTGTGGCTCCCTTCAGCCACCACCACCCTGACAAACCTTTCCTTCTTCTCCTTTCCCCTCACAGTCATGAAATGAAAATGCTGAATTAAATCAATGCTGGATTTAAAGAGCTACTCCTTGATTATAAGCAACCCAAAAGTAATCACAAGGTTATTTCCACCCCCCTCCCACCTCCTGGTGCTCAGCACTCTCCTTCCTGCCTGCTTTAGCAAGCAAAACCAATCAGAGAGGGTGAGGAGGAGCAGAGGCAAGGCTGATTGTGCCTGCACTCTGCTGTTATAGAAGCTGGGAAATAAGAGTGACCAGGGCAAACCAAACAGCATCATCTGCATGCAGCCACTGTGCACAGCTGGGCTGAGCCTCCCCAGCTCAAAGGAACAGCTGGAAAAGACTAAATGCCAACGGAATGAAAGCTTTGGGGGGGGAAGGAGGAGGGGATTATTGTCTTTTACTTGTGAGAGGGGGGAAAAAGCCCAAAAGAGGGAGAAGGAGGCACTTCAGGGCCCTCCCTCCTTCCCCTTCTCTCCAGGCTTCTCATTTCACAGGGAATCAGGTTTGCAAACAAACAAACAAACAAACAAAGAATTCCCTGTCCAGGCAGCCCTCCAGGCTGATGAAACAAACAGGAGTGACAGGCCAGGAGTGCACAGGGGAGGAACAGTTAGAACAGACAGGGAATCCCCCACGGCTGAGCACAGAGCCCATTCTGCCCAGGGGCTGGGCAGCAGGCACAGCTCCTGGCTCTGCCTGGGCTGCTCTCTTTGAAATGCTGTGAGAGCTTCCCAAGCCATGGAATACTCCAGCAAGGAGCACCAGGAGCCTTCCACCTGCAGAGGTCCAGCCCTTCCCCACTGCAGGTCACAGAATGCAGCATGGAAAGGGCTGGAAGGGAGCTCTGGAGCTCACCCAGTCCAGCCCCCTGCTCCAGCAGGGCACCCACAGCAGCCTGCCCAGGAGAACAATGCCCAGGGGGGGTTGGAAGCTCTCCAGAGAAGGAGACTCCACAACCTCTCTGGGCAGCCTGCTCCAGGCCTCCAGCAGCCTCACACCAAACAACTTTCTCCTCCTCTTCAGGTGGAACTTCCTGGGCTCCACTTTGTGCCCACTGCCCCTTGTGCTGTCCCTGGGCACCACTGAGCAGAGTCTGGCCCCAGCCTCTTGCCCCCCATGGACCTTTGTCTCTTGCTGAGCATTGCTCAGCTCCCCTCTGGGGCTGCTCTTCCCCAGGCTCTCAGCCCCAAATGTTTGGATTTTACCATCACAGAATTTTAGCAACCCAGAGCCACCACAGAGTGCCAGGGGCTGGCAGAGACCTCCAGAGCTCATCCAGTCCAACCCCCCTGCCAGAGCAGGGGCACCCAGGGCAGGGCACACAGGAACACAGCCAGGTGGGGTTTGAATCTCTGCACAGAAGCAGACTCCACAACCTCTCTGGGCAGCCTGCTCCAGGCCTCCAGCAGCCTCACACCAAAGATGTTCTTCTCCCTATTCAGATGGAATCTGCTGGGTTCCAGTTTGTTTCTGCTGCCTCTTCTGAGCACATCCCTCCTGTGCTGGGCATTTATCAATCCCAGGATAGACTCAGGCAGCAAATTCCTATCTAGAATTCAAACATACCCAATGTGCTCACAGGGCAGTGAGAAGGTGTCAGGAACAGGACCATGAGGAGGTGCTGTGCTGGTCAAGAGTCCCCTGCCAGGCTGGTATCCATGATCCCTTCCTGGGGTTAGTGTGGAAGGCTGATCATGTGCAGAATGCCCAGTTTATCCTTACAAATCCAATCCCTTGTGGCACTCAGAGAAGGGCTGAGGCTGAAGTTCTGCTGTCCCCAGCAGCAGAAGGACACAGAGCTGCTGGAGTGAGGCCAGAGGAGGCCACAAGGATGCTGCCAGGGCTGGAGCAGCTCTGCTGGGAGCACAGGCTGAGGGAGCTGGGGCTGTGCAGCCTGCAGAGGAGAAGGCTCCAGGGGCACCTCAGAGCTGCTGCCAGGAGCTGAAGGGATCCTGCAGGAAGGCTGCAGAGAGACTTCTCCTGAGGGGGTTTGGAGCCAGGCCAAGGGGGAATGGTTTGGAGCTGAGGAAGAAGTTCTTCAGTGTGAGGGTGGAGAAACTCTGGCACAGGCTGCCCAGGGAGGCTGTGGCTGCCTCCTGCCTGGGGGTGTTGAAGGCCAGGCTGGATGAGGCCTTGAGCCAGCTGGGCTGGTGGGAGGTGTCCCTGGGCCTGGCAGGGAGGTTGAAACAGGTGATTTCTGAGGTCCCTTCCAACCTGAGCCATGCTGTGATGTTATGAAGCTAAACAAAGCTCAGCCATTGGGAGGTTAAGTACAGGACAGCAGCACCTCTGCCAGCTTTGGCTGTTTTAATGGGGTGAAGGGGTGGGAGTGGAGTTTCACTTGGGAAAGGGAGGGCAGGGAAAAAAAAACACCAAAAAAAACCCTCAAACCACCTCAATTCCAAAGTCAGGATGGGGGAAGGCACCGAGCTGGCTCAGATTGGCACACTTAAACAAAGGGCAGACATCACAGGGGGACATTCAGAAGGAGTTTAGCCTGCCTGGCTCCTCCAGCAACAAGCCAACACAAAACTGAGCAACAAAACACACACAGAAGGAAACTGCAACAACAACAAAAGGAAAAGGCAAGGGAAAAATGAAAATGAGGAAAAACAAATAAAATAGAAAGAAAAAACCAAAAGAAGGCAGGAGGCAAATGAAGGAAGGTGGAGAACAAAAGCAGGCCTCAAGTAGAACACTTCCAAACTCTGCCTGCAAAACGATTCCCATCAGGCAACCACAGAGCCTATAAATATCACCAGATCGACTCCCAGAGCAGAAATAAATCAATGAGGAAGCAAACAGAGCTCCAAGAGTGAAAAAAAGAGAAAGCCACCAATGGAATCTGCATGAAAAAGGACCAAAAGTCCCCAACAGCCCAACTGCTGCCCACAGGGGCTGGGGGCAAGGGGCTGACGGCATCCTGAGGACAAAGGAAGCTGAGAATAAGGGAAGGAGGTGAAACGACTTGTCCTGGGTGCATGGCAAGGCTGCAGCAGCTTCTCTGCTTGAGACAAGCCAAAGGTGGGCCAAGGCAGAGGGGAGGCTGAGCACCCTCAGCCCCAAGTCCTCAGAGCAGGCAGGGCACTGCTAAGAGCATGGAAGGCACCCAGCACCATGCACCATTTGCTCACTCCCAAACCACCATCCCTGAGCCATCCACCGGGCTGTAAATCACAGAATCACCGAGGGTGGGAAAAGGCCTTCAGGATCACTGAGTCCAACTGCACCTCAGCTGCCACCACCACTCCACTAGATCCTGAAGCACCAAAGCCACACATTTCCTGAACCCCTCCAGGCAGAAGTGGTTGGGTTGGAAAAGGCCTCTAAGATTACCCAGTCCAACATCAACCCAACCCCACCATGGCCACTAAACCATGGCCCCAAGTGCCACAGCCACAGCTTTCTTCAACCCCTCCAGGCATGGGGACTCCACCACCTCCCTGGGCAGCCTCTGCCAATCAGATATCATAGAATCAGTCAGGGTTGGAAGGGACCACAAGGATCAGCCAGCCCCAACCCCCCTGCCATGGGCAGGGACACCCCACACTAGATCAGGCTGCCCAGAGCCTCATCCAGCCTGGCCTTAAACACCTCCAGGGACAGGGCCCCAACCACCTCCCTGCACAACCCATTCCAGGGCTTCACCACTCTCATGGGGAAGAACTTCCTCCTCCCCTCCAGCCTCAATCTCCCCACCTCCAGCTTCATTCCATTCCCCCTAGTCCTATCACTGCCTGAGATCCTGAGCAGTCCCTCCCCAGCTTTCTTGGAGCCCCCTTCAGATCCTGGAAGGCCACAATGAGGTCACCTCAGAGCCTTCTCTCCTCCAGACTGAACAGTGCTGCCTGTTGCATGGTAAACCTATGCAAATGTTGTGTGTTCTGTACACATTCACTGCATTTCATATTTAGATTGTAGCTTTGCTTGTCCATGGAGCTCCTTTTGCTTTCCAGCTGAGCTAATCTGGCAGTTTTATGTTGGGGTAGTTCCAACCATGTGAGGCAGCAGCCTGCAGCTGCTGGTCTCTGGTGACTGAGGGCAGACCTCCCAGGCCCCAGCTCTGCAGCCACTCTGGGGCAGTATGGAGAGGACATGGTCCTGAGCCTCCTGGGATCCCTCACAATCCACAGCCAGAAGAGGCTTCAGAGGAAAGGCCCTCAGAGGGTAAGAGCTCCCTGTGCCTGGGAGGCTCCCACCCTGACCTCTGGGCTGCCCTGCAGCCACTACAGGGCAGAGCCTGGACGCCCACAAATGATCCTCCCCATCAGAAATAGCTTTACAAGGCAGCTTTTCTTCCCAGCCAGCTGAGGCTGCTTTCCCCTTTTGTTTCTTCTCTAAACCCCTTAAAATGAGCATTAAGGGATATAATTATGTTGTTAGCTTAATTGCCTACTTAAAGCAGAATCTACAGGGGTTTAATGCAAGACTTGAAAAGGTTGGGGGGGGGGGAGGAGGAGAGGAAATGGGGATATTCATGGAGCTTCTAAACACCAAGCTCTGCTGGGGAGAAACCGGTTTGAGGCACGGGATGGAGCATGCTGGGGGGGAGGAGGTGGAACTGGCCCCCACCAGTTGCTGTCACAGGGCTTGGTCCAACTGCAGAGTTGGCCTTTTCCCTCTCCAGCAGCCTAATTCTGGAGAATTTGACCTAATTAATCATTAAGCACCACACACACACACACACACACACAAGTGTCTTTCCCCCAGCTGGAAACTTTAATGCTATTATTGGTGTGACACACTTTGGCTCAGGAGAGGAGCTGGGACCTGCTGTGTGCCCAGTGCTGCCAGGACCAGCTCCCAAATCACCCAGCAGGCAAACCACCAGCACACACAGAGCACAGCCAGGGCAAGGGGATGGGAAAACTAAGTGCCTGGTCCTTGTTCTGGTAGGTGCTGCCTTAAAACATATCACCAAGAAGGACCTGGGGGTGTCAGCTGGTGACAACCTGCCCAGGAGCCAGCAGTGGTCCCTGGCAGCCCAGAGCCAGCTGAGTGCTGAGCTGCAGCCAGAGCAGGGAGAGCAGCAGCACAGGGAGGGGATTCTGCCCCTCTGCTCTGCTCTGCTCAGCCCCCACCTGCAGCACTGCCTCCAGCTCTGGGGCCCCCAGCACAAGAAGGACCTGGAGCTGCTGGAGAGGCTCCAGAGAAGGCCACAGAGATGAGCAGAGGGCTGCAGAACCTCCCCTGTGGGGCCAGGCTGGGAGAGCTGGGGCTGTGCAGCCTGAAGAAGAGAAGGCTCCAGGCAGACCTCAGAGCAAGGGAGGCCATCCAGAGGGAGCTGGACAGGCTGGAGAGGTGGGCACAAGCCAACCTCAGGAGCTTCAACAAGACCAAGGGCAGGGTCCTGTAGCTGGGTCGAGGCAATCCCAGGCACAAATGCAGGCTGGGCAGGGACTGGCTGGAAAGCAGCCCTGAGGAGAGAGCCTTGGGGGTGCTGGGGGAGGAGAAGCTCACCAGGAGCTCTCAGTGTGCACTTGCAGCCCAGAAAGCCAACCAGAGCCTGGGCTGCAGCAGGAGAAGTGTGGCCAGCAGGGCAAGGGAGGTGATTCTCCCCCTCTGCTCAGCTCTGGGGAGACCCCACCTGGAGTCCTGCCTCCAGTTCTGGAGCCCCTATGACAAGAGGGATCTGGAGGTGCTGGAAGGTGTCCAGAGAAGGGCCAGGAGGATGAGCAGAGGGCTGGAGCTGCTCTGCTGTGAGGACACACTGAAGGAGTTGGGGCTGTTCAGTCTGGAGAAGAGAAGGCTCCCAGGTGACCTCATTGTGGCCTTCCAGGATCTGAAGGGGGCTACAGGAAGGCTGGGGAGGGACTGCTCAGGATCTCAGGCAGTGATAGGACTAGGGGGAATGGAATGAAGCTGGAGGTGGGGAGATTGAGGCTGGAGGGGAGGAGGAAGTTCTTCCCCATGAGAGTGGTGAAGCCCTGGAATGGGTTGTGCAGGGAGGTGGTTGGGGCCCTGTCCCTGGAGGTGTTTAAGGCCAGGCTGGATGAGGCTGTGGCCAGGCTGATGTAGTGTGGGGTGTCCCTGCCCATGGCAGGGGGGTTGGAACTGGCTGATCCTTGTGGTCCCTTCCAACCCTGACTGATTCTATGATACTATGAAGGCTGCAGAGGAACTGTTCCCAAAGGCCTGCAGGAACAGGATGAGGGACAATGGTTTGAGATTAGAGCAGAGCAGATTGAGATTGGAGGTGAGGAACAAGTTCTGCACCAGGATGCTGCTGGAACACTCTAGCAGGCTGCCCAGGGAGGTGGTTGAGGAAGATACTCAAGGTGAGGCTGGACAGGGCTCTGAGCAGTTTGATTTGTTGAAGGATAACCCTGCTGACTGCAGGGGTTGGCCTAGGAGACCTCTGGAGGTCCTTTCCAACCCAATCCATTCTCTGATTCTATCAAGTCTAAGCCCTAACCCTTCCTGTCTTCCCAGAAACACAGCAGCACTCAGAAAAGAGATGCAAGAGCCCCCCCAGGGGCTGCTCCCCCTCCTTGGCTGCCCTTCCCAACAGCTTCCTGGACTACATTCTCACACCTTTAGGAAACCTTTTTGTGCTATTCCATTTTTCAGATATTCCCTGCCCAGGGACTTCCTCAGATGTTATCTCTGACACCTGCAGATAACTGCTTGAAGTTCTAAGCAGCTTTCCCTTCAGCCTCTTGCAGACCCTGTAGAGAACACAGAATCCCAGCAGGGTGGGGGCTGGAAGGGAGCTCTGGAGCTCCCCCAGTCCAAGCCCTGCTAAAGCAGGGCACCCACAGCAGCTTGCCCAGGAGCACAGTGGCCAGGGGTGTGTGGAAGCTCTCCACACACAGAGACTCCACAACCTCTCTGGGCAGCCTGCTCCAGGCCTCCAGCAGCCTCACACCACAGAAGTTTCTCCTCCTGCTCAGATGGAACCTCCTGGGTTCTCATTTGTGCCCAGTGCCCCTTGGCCTGTCCCTGGGCACCACTGAGCAGAGTCTGGCCCCAGCCTCCTGGCCCCAACCCTTTAGCTCTTGCTGAGCATTGCTCAGTTCCCCTCTGGGGCTGCTCTCCCCCAGGCCCTCAGCCCCAGGGCTCTCAGCCTTTGCTCACAGAGCTGCTCCAGGCCCCTCAGCAGCTTTGCAGCCTCCCCTGGACTCTCTCCAGCAGGTCCCTGTCCCTCCTGAACTGGGGAGCCCAGAGCTGGACAAGGTACTCCAGATGTGGCCTTGCCAGGGCAGAGCAAAGCAGGAGGAGAGCTTCCCTGGACCTGCTGCTCACACTCCTCTTAATGCCCCCCAGGGGACCATTGGCCTTCCAGGCCCTAAGGGCACACTGCTGGAGCTTGGGGGATTTGCTGTCCACCAACACTCCCAGGGTCTTCTCCATGGAGCTGCTTCCCCCCTCACCTGCCCTGCTGCAGGAGGCTGCTCCTCCCTGGGGACAGGACTCTCATCTTGCCCTTGCTGCACTTCATGAGGTTCCCTCCACCCAAGTCTCCACCTGTCCAGGTCTGGCTGAACATCAGCACAGCCTGATGGGTGTCAGCCACCCCTCCTGCTGCTGGGACTCTGCAGGCTGGTGGTGTTTGAGGTGGCCACCCATGGGAACATCAGACCCCTGCAGGAGCTGTGTGTGTGCTGAGAAGAGATCTGCCAATGGCTCCAGCTCAGTGTCCTGAGGCTACCTGCACTGTTCCAGAGACTGATGTAACCTCTTCTCCCAGGCAAGCAGCACCAGAACAAGAGGACACAGTCTCAAGCTGTGCCAGGGGAGGTTCAGGCTGGAGGTGAGGAGAAAGTTCTTCCCAGAGAGAGAGAAATTGGCCCTGGGGATGTGCTGCCCAGGGAGGGGGTGGAAGTGTTCAAAAAAGGCTTGGATGTGGCACTTGGAGCCAGGGTTTAGCTGTCAGGAGGGGTTAGGTGTTAGGTCAGAGGTTGGACTTGATGATCTCTGAGGTCTTTTCCAACCTGCTTGGTTCTGTGACTCTGTGATTCCAAGGAGGAGAAGAAATGTGGATGGCACAAATGAAGGACTCCAGAGGAGCAGCCACCTTGATTAATGCACTAAGTACTTCCTACACTGACACAAGTGGATTTCAAACAACTTGAACTCCACGTAATTAGAGAGATTAATAAAGCACCAGAATTAAGATGTGAGGCTGACAGGAGAAATGTGGAAGAAACTGGAAATTAGCAGATAAAGTAAACAGGGATGCACCAACCCCCAGGCTCCTGAGGAGCCACTGGGGTCCAGCCAAGCAGCACCACCAAGAGCAACCAACAGCACCATCAAAACAGCCCAGTTTCAAAGCCCACACTGGAACCTGCAGCACTGCCTCCAGCTCTGGGGCCCCAGCACAAGAAGGACCTGGAGCTGCTGGAGAGGGTCCAGAGGAGGCCACAGAGATGATCAGAGGCTGCAGACCCTCCCCTGTGGGGCCAGGCTGGGAGAGTTGGGGCTGTGCAGCCTGGAGAAGAGAAGGCTCCAGGCAGACCTCAGAGCAGCCTTCCAGTACCTGAAGGGCTCCAGGAGAGCTGGGGAGGGACTCTGGCCAAGGGCTGGGAGTGCCAGGATGAGGAACAATGGCTTTGAGCTGGGAGAGGAGAGACTGAGAGTGGAGAGGAGGAAGAAGTTGTTGAGAGTGAGGCTGGGGAGACTCTGGCACAGGCTGCCCAGGGAGGCTGTGGCTGCCTCCTGCCTGGAGGTGTTGAGGGCCAGGCTGGATGAGGCCTTGAGCAAGCTGGGCTGGGGGGAGGTGTCCCTGCCCATGGCAGGAGGCTGGCACTGGATGATCTTCAAGGTCCCTTCCAAGCCAAGCCATTCTACACATCTGTGAGCTCCTGCAGCACAGAGTCTGATATGGAACAAAACACCAATGAAGGGCACAGGAAGAGAGCTGCCTGCAGGCTCTGTGCTGCTGGGGCAGCTGCTGCCTGCTCCTGCAGGTGCAGGGCAAGGACTTCCTCTATCTGCAGTTACAAGTTTTGGCATACTTTGTAGACCTAATTCCAAACTCTTTGGGGTTTGGTTTGTGTTTCCCTCCCCCAGCTGTGCTCTCTCTGGACTAGGTGAGGACAAGAGGCCGCTGGAGAGATGCTCTGCTCAGCCCCACCGTGTGGGACTTGGCTCAGGATCTGCAGCTCAAGTGCTTGCCCAGGTTAATCATTCAGCTGGATCAAGGCTGGTTTTCCCCAGTGCCACATTCCTCCCATCCAAAGATTTCTCCCCATTTTCCACTCCCAGCTCCCCAGCAGGCTTTGCCCCCTGTGCCAGAGCCCAGCTCAGAGGGAGTGCAGCAGCCCTGCCCCAGCAGGCCCCTGAGCCATGCTCAGGAGGGAAGGCCTCAGAGCCCATGAAATGCCTGAGAACCACAGAATCCCTCTGGCAGGAGAAGCCTCTTAGGATCACCCAGTGTCACCATGCTCCAACTCTCCCAAGCCTGGTGCTCAACCATGGCCCTCAGCACCACATCTACACCTCCAGGGCTGGGGACTCAGCCTCCTCCCTGGGCAGCCTGTGCCAGGCTTCCAGAACCCTTTCAGTGAAGTTTCTTCTAATGTCCAACCTCAGCCTCCCCTGGGGCAACTTGATGCCCTTGTCCTGTCCCTCCTTCCTTGGGAGCAGAGCCCAACCCCCACCTGGCTGCAGCCTTCTCTCAGGGAGCTGCAGAGAGCAATGAGGTCTCCCTCAGCCTCCTCTTCTCCAGGCTGAACGCCCCCAGCTCCCTCAGCTGCTCCTCCCCAGCCCTCTTCTCCAGACCCTTCCCCTTGTTGCCCTTCTCTGGACCTCCAGAGCACCTCAATGTCCTTCTTGGAGTGAGTGACCTGAAACTGAGCTGAACTGACCCCAGTACTCCAGGGGTGAACTCAGCAGTGCTGAGCCCAGGGGACTCCTGAAGATCACCCAAAGACAGCAGACCCCTGAGGAGCAGATCCCCAGCCTTGCCCAGGTCCAGCACAAGGCTCTCCCCCACACCCATGGCAACTTCTTGGGCACACCAGGGGTAACCCCCTCCTCCTCTGCCCCCCAGCCATCAGCCAGGCTGTGCTTGCTGCAGCCTCTCCAAGGCCATTCCCCTGGCTTGCAGCAGCACCTCCCACCGGCAGAGGCTCCCTGGCACCGGGCAGTGCCCCCCAGCAGCACTGCTGCCAGCCCTGCCTGTGGCACTGACACCCGGGGGGGGCAAAGGGCAAGATGCAAACTAAACCCCAGGTTACACAGCAATGACTGAGCTGAATGAATGACTCCTTGGAGCAGAGGAGGGGCCGGGGGGGCGCTGCAGGGGCTGCAGGTGAGCGGTGGTTTGTTGGCTCTGTTTGGCAGAGGGCTGGCAGGGAAGGGCTGGCAGGGAAGGGCTGGCAGGGGAGAGCAAGGGCAGCTGTTAACCAGGAGCAGGAGGGCTGACAGCCACGGCCTGGCTCCCCTGGGGAGGAGCAAAGTGCTGCTTCCATTGCACACTCACACAGCCAGGCACACCCAGCGCCCGCAGCCAGCCCGGGGCAGGGCGGGCAACGGGCAGCAGGCAGCGAGCCGGGGCCAGGGCACTGCCCACGCAGGCAGCTGGCACTGCAGCAGTGAGCCGGGGCCAGGGCAATGCCCAAGCAGGCAGCTGGCACTGCAGCAGTGACCCAATGCCAGGGCAGTGCCCAAGCAGGCAGCTGGCACTGCAGCAGTGACCCAATGCCAGGGCAGTGCCCAAGCAGGCAGCTGGCACTGCAGCAGTGACCCAATGCCAGGGCAGTGCCCAAGCAGGCAGCTGGCACTGCAGCAGCGACCCAATGCCAGGGCAGTGCCCACGCAGGCAGCTGGCACTGCAGCAGCGACCCAATGCCAGGGCAGTGCCCGAGCAGGCAGCTGGCACTGCAGCAGTGACCCAATGCCAGGGCAATGCCCCAGCAGGCAGCTGGCACTGCAGCAGTGACCCAATGCCAGGGCAATGCCCAAGCAGGCAGCTGGCACTGCAGCAGTGACCCGGGGCCAGGGCAATGCCCAAGCAGGCAGCTGGCACTGCAGCAGCGACCCGGGGCCAGGGCAATGCCCAAGCAGGCAGCTGGCACTGCAGCAGTGACCCAATGCCAGGGCAGTGCCCAAGCAGGCAGCTGGCACTGCAGCAGTGACCCAATGCCAGGGCAGTGCCCGAGCAGGCAGCTGGCACTGCAGCAGTGACCCAATGCCAGGGCAGTGCCCAAGCAGGCAGCTGGCACTGCAGCAGTGACCCAATGCCAGGGCAGTGCCCAAGCAGGCAGCTGGCACTGCAGCAGTGATCCAGTGCCAGGGCAATGCCCAAGCAGGCAGCTGGCACTGCAGCAGCGACCCGGGGCCAGGGCAATGCCCAAGCAGGCAGCTGGCACTGCAGCAGTGACCCAATGCCAGGGCAGTGCCCAAGCAGGCAGCTGGCACTGCAGCAGTGACCCAATGCCAGGGCAGTGCCCAAGCAGGCAGCTGGCACTGCAGCAGTGACCCAGCAGGCACCCAGAACTGAGACAGGTGCCAGAGCAGCACCCAGCACCCAGCCAGGACCACAGTGCCCCCAGAGCAGCACCCAGCACCCAGCCAGGACCACAGTGCCCCCAGAGCAGCACCCAGCACCCAGCCAGGATCACAGTGCCCCCAGAGCAGCACCCAGCACCCAGCCAGGATCACAGTGCCCCCAGAGCAGCACCCAGCACCCAGCCAGGATCACAGTGCCCTCAGAGCAGCACCCAGCACCCAGCCAGGATCACAGTGCCACCAGAGCAGCACCCAGCCAGGATCACAGTGCCCCCAGAGCAGCACCCAGCCAGGATCACAGTGCCCTCAGAGCAGCACCCAGCACCCAGCCAGGATCACAGTGCCCCCAGAGCAGCACCCAGCCAGGATCACAGTGCCCCCAGAGCAGCACCCAGCACCCAGCCAGGATCACAGTGCCCCCAGAGCAGCACCCAGCACCCAGCCAGGATCACAGTGCCACCAGAGCAGCACCCAGCACCCAGCCAGGATCACAGTGCCACCAGAGCAGCACCCAGCACCCAGCCAGGATCACAGTGCCCCCAGAGCAGCACCCAGCACCCAGCCAGGACCACAGTGCCCCCAGAGCAGCACCCAGTGCCAAAAGGGCATCCAGAGCCCCAGCAGGCAGCCAGTGCCAATGCAATCTCCCAGCTCCTGAGCAGGCAGCCAGCAGCAGCCCAGAGCCTGCACACACCTGGCCCAGGCCTTCTCCTGCCCTGACCTGCAGCTGGGCAAAGGAAGCTGAAGCCAAAGGGGGCTGCAGGCCTGGGAGCTGCCTTCAAACCACTTCAACCCTTTGCAGGAGAAAGGGCAGAAGGAGGGTGTGAGGATGAAGCAGCCAGTGGCACAAGGTGGCACTGCCTGGGCAAGCTGAGGTCAGGAGGCTTTCTGAGGGCTGCTGGCAGAGTTTCTTTCTCCTCTTCTGATGGAGTGAGCAGACCCCAGGGCCGGTGAGGCAGGAGCAGGTCAGACCCCGCTGCCGGGCAGGGGCACCCCCAGCTCCTGCTCAATTCTGCTCCAACCACAACCAGGGAACAGACAGCAAAGCAAGGCTGGCCCACGGCCTCCTCACTGCTGCTGCCAGCAGAACACAGAGAGGCAGGCTGGGGAAGGAGGAAAGAGAGGGAAATGCAAGCCCAGAGCCCCACTGCCAGCCCCTGCCCCAGGAGGTGCCCATCCCAGTGCCAGCCAGGGGCCCTGCAAATCCCAACCCACAAAAGCACAGCTGAGGCTGGGGAGAGCCTGTGAGAGCTGAAGCTCATAAAGTCAAAAAGCAAAGAAAATGAGATTAAAAGATCACTTAAGGGTTTATGTTGGCTTCATTCTGGTGGGTGGGGAAGGACCTGGGGGTGTCAGCTGGTGACAACCTGCCCAGGAGCCAGCAGTGGTCCCTGGCAGCCCAGAGCCAGCTGAGTGCTGAGCTGCAGCCAGAGCAGGGAGAGCAGCAGCACAGGGAGGGGATTCTGCCCCTCTGCTCTGCTCTGCTCAGCCCCCACCTGCAGCACTGCCTCCAGCTCTGGGGCCCCCAGCACAAGAAGGACCTGGAGCTGCTGGAGAGGCTCCAGAGGAGGCCACAGAGATGAGCAGAGGCTGCAGAGCCTCCCCTGTGGGGCCAGGCTGGGAGAGCTGGGGCTGTGCAGCCTGGAGAAGAGAAGGCTCCAGGCAGACCTCAGAGCAGCCTTCCAGGACCTGAAGGGCTCCAGGAGAGCTGGGGAGGGACTCTGGCCAAGGGCTGGGAGTGCCAGGATGAGGAACAATGGCTTTGAGCTGGGAGAGGGGAGAGTGAGAGTGGAGAGGAGGAAGAAATTGTTGAGAGTGAGGCTGGGGAGACTCTGGCACAGGCTGCCCAGGGAGGCTGTGGCTGCCTCCTGCCTGGAGGTGCTCAGGGCCAGGCTGGATGAGGCCTTGACAGGGTCTGGAACTGGATGACCTTGCAGGACCCTCCCAGCCCAACCCTTTCTCTGTTCCCTGGTCAGGGTGTGGCCAAGGGATGCTCTCCCCCTCTGGAGGGGTGATGGAGCCCCCAGCTGCTGAGCAAACCAGGGCTGCAACTGCTCCAGGCTGGGTTGTTTCCAAGCCGAGGTGCAGCAGCAGACCCAGCCAAGAGGTTTTGCTCCCAGCAGCCAGTGCCTCAGAGCCTCTTTTCTCAGCTACTCCCTGTGTGGCTCTTGCCTGTGCTGGGCACTCTTTAACCAGCAGCCAGCCTGCAATCACCAGTCCCTGCCACATGCAGCCAGGCTGTGAGCCAGCAGTGCCCAGCAGTGCCAGCCAGGCCTTGCTCAGACACCTGGGGGGTGGGAAATCACCACACATCAAATGGCCTTGGGGGGCTCTCAGCTGAAGGTGGCACTGGGTGCTCTGTGGGGCTGGGCTCAGCTCTGCAACACAGCTGGGGGCTGGGCAGGGGACAGGGGCTGAGCTCTGCTGGGGGCCCACTGCTCCCCCTGCAACCTCCCAGAGCCCCAGCACAGCCTCCTAAGAGACACAGAGCTGAGTGCCTCTGCAGCTGCAGTCACTGCTGCTCTTCACTGTCTGGAGGGGACCCACAGGAAGGCTGGGGAGAGACTGTCTGTGGTGATAGGAGGAGAGGCAATGGTTTGGAACTGGAGCAGGGCAGAGCTAGGCTGGCCATCAGGAGGAAGTTCTGCACAGCGAGGCTGGGGAGAGCCTGGCACAGGCTGCCCAGGGGGTGGTTGATGCCCATTCTTTGAGCTATTCAAGCTCAACCTTGCTGTGGCCCTGGGCAGCCTGCTCTAGCTGGAGATGCCCCTGCTGCCTGCAGGGGGCTGGACAGGATGCCCCTGGGGGGTCCCTTCCAAGCCAAGGCAGTCTGTGAAGCTGTGAACCCTGTCTAACCAAAAGACTCAGTCTGGCCCCCTGGGCTGCAGTTCCTCTCTGCTGCAGAAGACAACCTGCAGGGAGTGAAGTCTGTCTGAATTTGACCACCACAGGTCAAGGCACACATGAGTCTGCCTCCAGCCCAGGGCTGAAGCACCCAGGACCAAGGTGGCATCCAAGGTGCCACCACCCCAAGGCTCAGCTCTGGAAAGCAGGAACATTTCCCTGACTCTTTTCACACCCAGCCTCTGGATCTGAGCAGAGCACTGGGACCACCACAGCAACTAGGACTGAGATGGAGAAGACTCCAATGGCCTGGTCCTGCCCCCTGCTGCTGCCCAAGCACTGCTCACCGTGCTGGGAGGCAGAAGGAGCACCAGGACATGGTCCCCTGCTCAGGTTTGGGTCTGTGCTCACTGCAGGCATGCACCAGCTCCACTGCTGAGCAGCCTCAGGGCAATCATTAACCAGGGAGGCTGAGGGGCACCTGTGCCAGGCACCTGCCTCCCAGGGCAGAGTCATGTGAGCAAGAGCAGCAGCTCTGGGCATCCAGAGAGGCTCCAAATGAGTGACAAGAGCCTATTCCCATGGGATAAACCCAACCAGTGCCTTGAGACACACAGACAGACTCATGGCCTGGGTTGGGCTGGATGCTGGGGGACTCTGCAATGTGGCATCTCATGGAATCAGGGAATGGGGTGGGCTGGGAGAGACCTTTAAAGGACATCCAGGCCAATCCCTGCAGTTAGCAGGGAGAGCTGCAGCTGGAGCAGGCTGCTCACAGCTCCACACCTCACCTGCAGTGGCTCCAGGGCTGGGGCAGCTCTCACCTCTCTGGGCAGCCTGGGCCAGGCTCTCACCACCCTCAGGGGCAAACATTTCTCCCTTCTCTCCAGTCTGAATCTCCCTCTTTGAGTTCAAACCCTCAGCCCTTGTCCTGTCACAAGTTTGTCCCCAGCTTTCTGATCAGTCCTTGAAGCACTGCAAGGACACCAGGAGGTCTCTCTGGAGCCTTCTCTTCTCCAGGCTGCACAACCCCAACTCTCCCAGCCTGGCCCCACAGGGGAGGGTCTGCAGCCTCTGATCATCTCTGTGGCCTCCTCTGGAGAAGTAATTCATAGAATCACAGAATGGATTGGAAGGGACCTCAAAGCTCATCCAGCTCCAACCCCCAGCCATGGGCAGGGACACCTCTCACCAGCCCAGCTTGCTCAAGGCCTCATCCAAATTAGAATAAACCAAACCAGGTTGGAAGAGACCTTCAAGATCATCACATCCAACCCATCAACCAAACCAACCCACCCAAACAGCTAACCCATGGCACCAAGCACCCCAGCAAGTCTCCTCCTGAACACCTCCAATGACAGCGACTCCACCACCTCCCAAAGCAGCCCATTCCAATGGGCAATCACTCTTTCTGTATAGAACTTCTTCCTAATATCCAACCTGAACCTCCCCTGGCACAGCTTGAGACTGTGTCCTCTTGTTCTGGTACTGGCTGCCTGGGAGAAGAGACCATCATCCGCCTGTCTACTCAGCTGCCCAAGGCCTCATCCAGCCTGGCCCTCAACACCTCCAGGCAGGAGACAGCCACAGCCTCCCTGGGCAGCCTGTGCCAGAGTCTCCCCAGCCTCACTCTCAACAATTTCTTCCTCCTCTCCACTCTCAATCTCTCCTCTCCCAGCTCAAAGCCATTGTTCCTCAGCCTGGCACTCCCAGCCCTTGGCCAGAGTCCCTCCCCAGCTCTCCTGGAGCCCTTCAGGTCCTGCAAGGCTGCTCTGAGGTCTGCCTGGAGCCTTCTCTTCTCCAGGCTGCACAGCCCCAACTCTCCCAGCCTGGCCCCACAGGGGAGGTTCTGCAGCCTCTGATCATCTCTGTGGCCTCCTCTGGAGCCTCTCCAGCAGCTCCAGGTCCTTCTTGTGCTGGGGGCCCCAGAGCTGGAGGCAGTGCTGCAGGTGGGGGCTGAGCAGAGCAGAGCAGAGGGGCAGAATCCCCTCCCTGTGCTGCTGCTCTCCCTGCTCTGGCTGCAGCTCAGCACTCAGCTGGCTCTGGGCTGCCAGGGACCACTGCTGGCTCCTGGGCAGGTTGTCACCAGCTGACACCCCCAAGGCCTTCTTTTGCAGGCTGCTCTCACATTTTGACATACATCAGAACAGTAACAACCACCACAACATCCCCAACCCTGCTGCTTTGCTTCCAGTGGAAGAAAGCCCAAAGTGGAGGCTCTGCCCTTGCCCAAATGCAGAGTTTCAGTTCCCAAGGCCTTGGTTTGGGGTTTATTATTACTTTTTTTCTATTTCTTGGTTTTAACAAAGACAAAAATAATAAAACTAAATTCAGCAGAGTTATTTTGCAACCAAAATAACTGAAATGTCCAAACTGAGTCAGAAGGGAGCCATGCCACTGCCTCACTGCTGGGAGGGCCAGGCTCTATATTGAGCTGCTGGAGTGAGGCCAGAGGAGGCCACAAGGATGCTGCCAGGGCTGGAGCAGCTCTGCTGGGAGCACAGGCTGAGGGAGCTGGGGCTGTGCAGCCTGCAGAGGAGAAGGCTCCAGGGGCACCTCAGAGCTGCTGCCAGGAGCTGAAGGGATCCTGCAGGAAGGCTGCAGAGAGACTTCTCCTGAGGGGGTCTGGAGCTAGGCCAGGGGGAATGGTTTGGAGCTGAGGCAGAGCAGGGTTAGAGTGGAGCTGAGGAAGAAGTTCTTCAGAGTGAGGCTGGGGAGACTCTGGCACAGGCTGCCCAGGGAGGCTGTGGCTGCCTACTGCCTGGGGGTGTTCCAGGCCAGGCTGGATGAGGCCTTGGTCAGCTGAGTCTGGTTGAGAGCTGTCCCTGGGCATGGCAGGAGGTTGGAATAGATGATGCCCAGGGAGGTGGTGGAGTCCCTGTCCCTGGAGGTGTTCAAGAGGGGACTGGATGTGGCACTTGGAGCCAGGGTTTAGCTGTCAGGAGGTCTTAGGTGATAGGTTGGACCTGGTGATCTCTGAGGTCTTTTCCAACCTGCTTGATTCTATGATTCTATTCTGAGCAAAGGGATCCCAAAGCAAAGACAGCTGCAGACATCTCCAGGCTGGGATGGCCACCACCCAGCAGTGAGCCTGCCCCTGCCAGCTGTAAAGCTCTGATTACAAACACTCCCAAACAACTCCCCCCTCCAGATCCAATCAGATCCTCTCCCACCTTGTCCCCCGAGAGCAAGCTGCCCCCAGCAGGCTCTCAAAACTGCTTTCCACCTGGCCAGGGCTTCCTGGCAGAGCCTCCTCACTTCCCTGGCTGTGGGAAGGCCTCCAACTGTGCCCAGCCCAGCATCCAAATCTCAGAGTGGGCTGGGTTGGAAGGGACCTCCAAAGGTCATCTACTCCAAGCCCTCTGCACTCAGCAGGGACATCCTCCACCAGGTCAGGTTGCTCAGAGCCCTCTCCAGCCTCACCTTGAATCCAGGCAGGAGTTCTCTCCTCACCTGGGCTCAGAAACATCTCTGAGTTAAAGCAGTGCTTCAGAAATCCTCTCCCAAGTGCTCCTCAGCAAGCACAGAGCAGCCTGGGAGCTTCTCCTGATCCACTGGCAGGTAGCTCAGGCCTCCATAGCACAAACACTGCCCTGCTGCTGCTCCCAGCACCAGCAATGGTCCCCAGCAGCCAAACCTTCTCTCTCCTTCCTCTCTGATTCACAACACAAGCAGCATTTCCTTTCCTCCCCCTTCCAGACACCTCCAGGGTGGATTTCTCTGCCTTTGTGCCCTGAGTCCCCTGCCCTCAGCAATGTTACTCATGGAACCCCAGCAGGGTTTGGGCCAGAAGGGAGCTCCACAGCTGATCCAGTCCAAGCCCCTGCACTCAGCAGGGACATCTCCACCAGGTCAGGTTGCTCAGAGCCCTGTGGAGCCTGACCCTGAGTTTCTCCAGGGCTGGAGCCTCAACCACCCTCCTGGGCAACCTGCTGCAGAGTTCCAGCAGCCTCCTGGGGCAGAACTTGTTCCTCACATCCAATCCCAATCTGCTCTGCTCTCATTTCAAACCATTGCTTCTCATCCTTTGGGGGACTTGTTCCCATTTCAGGCCCAAAACAGAATCACCAATCACAACCTCCAGAGATCAGTGAGCCCAAGCTCCCTGCCAGAGCAGAATCCCCCAGGGTAGTCCACACAGGAATGCATCCAGGCAGGGTCTGAAAGCCTCCACAGGAGACTCCACAACCTCTCTGGGCAGCCTGCTCCAGGGCTCACAAAAGAGATCCACAAAATGCCAATCCAAGCAAACTTCTGCCCAGCCAGGTCTGTCCCCATCAGCAATGCCAAGCTTGGGCCAGTGTCTCCTCAGATGGTCAGCTGGGAGGAGGTGGAAATGCCCACCAAGGATCAGAGGCTCACAGAATGCCCCAGGGGTCCTCTGCTCCAACCTTTGTAGCTCACAGCAGAGCTGAAATGAGCTGGCCCAGCACTTTGGCTAAATGAGCCTTAAACTGCCCAGTGGAGAGGACTCCCTTGGGAGATGATTCCAGTCTCCAGCTGTGCTCATGGGGAAACATTTTCCACTGGAGCCCACTGGGACTCTCCCCAGCAGGAGCTTGTCCCCATCTCCCCTTGGCTTCTCCATGGGACTCCTTGACAGTAAGGTCTCTCCTAAGCCAGGCTGAACAAACCCAGCTCTCAGCCCTTCCTCCTATGGTCATCACAGTCTCACAGCATCACTAAGGATGGAAGAGACCTCAAAGATCATCAAGTCCAACCTGGCACCACAGACCTCATGACTAGACCATGGCTCCAAGTGCCACATCCAATCCCCTCTGGAAAACCTCTTTCATTAAGAGCCAATTACTTCTCTTCCCTGATGAAGATTAAGATCTGGGTGACAGAATCACAGAACCAAGCAGGTTGGAAAAGACCTCAGGGATCATCAAGTCCAACTTATGACCTAATACCTAACCCCTCCTGACAACTAAACCCTGGCTCCAAGTGCCACATCCAAGCCTGTTATGAACACCTCCAGGGATGGGGACTCCACCACCTCCCTGGGCAGCACATCCCAGTGGCCAATTACTCTTTATGGGAATAACTTTCTCCTCACCTCTGCTCACTTGTGCCCTGGACAAGAGGCAATGGATACAAACTGCAGCACAGGAGGTTCCACCTCACCATGAGGAGGAACTCCTGCACTGTGAGGCTCCCAGAGCCCTGGAGCAGGCTGCCCAGAGAGGTTGTGGAGTCTCCTTCTCTGGAGCCTTTCCAGCCCCATCTGGATGTGTTTTGTGTGCCCTGTGCTGGATTCTCTGCTCCTGCTCTGGCAGGGGCTTGGTCTTCAAGATCTCCAGAGGTCCCTTCCAACCCTTAGCAGCCTGTGACCTGTGATCTCATTCTCCAGTGCTTCCTCCTTGTCCTTCAGCCCACAGGACTGGCTCTCTGCTATCACAAACCCCAGCACTGCCTCCCAGCTGCTGCTGAGCCCAAGCCCTGTCCTGCCCAAGCTGCCAGCCAAGGGAGAATAAATAAACACCCATTTATTTAGAATAAACCAAACCAGGTTGGAAGAGACCTTCAAGATCATCACATCCAACCCATCAACCAATCCAACCCACCCAAACAGCTAACCCATGGCACCAAGCACCCCAGCAAGTCTCCTCCTGAACACCTCCAATGATGGTGACTCTACCACCTCCCTGGGCAGCACATTCCAAAGGGCAATCACTCTCTCTGTGTAGAACTTCTTCCTAACATCCAACCTGAACCTCCCCTGGTGCAGCCTGAGACTGTGTCCTCTTGTTCTGGTGCTGCTTGCCTGGGAGAAGAGACCAACCCCCACCTGGCTACAACCTTGCTTCAGGAA
This sequence comes from Melanerpes formicivorus, assembly GCF_026170545.1. Classification (NCBI taxonomy): domain Eukaryota; kingdom Metazoa; phylum Chordata; class Aves; order Piciformes; family Picidae; genus Melanerpes; species Melanerpes formicivorus. The sequence goes on from NW_027142429.1 coordinate 1,548,682, forward strand.
GTTGTAGAGAGCAATAAGGTCACCCCTGAGTCTCCTCTTCTCCAGGCTAAGCAACCCCAGCTCCCTCAGCCTCTCCTCACAGGGCTGTGCTCCAGACCCCTCACCAACTTTGTTGCCCTTCTCTAGACTCATTCCAGCAGCTCAACCTCCTTCCTAACCTGAGGGGCCCAGAACTGGACACAGGACTCAAGGTGTGGCCTAACCAGTGCAGTGTACAGGGGCAGAATGACCTCCCTGCTCCTGCTGGCCACACTGTTCCTGATGCAGGCCAGGATGCCATTGGCCCTCTTGGCTGCCTGGGCACACTGCAGGCTCATGTTCAGCCTGCCATCGACCAGTACCCCCAGGTCCCTCTCTGCCTGGCTGCTCTCAGCCACTCTGCCCCCAGCCTGTAGCTCTGCCTGGGGTTGTTGTGGCCAAAGTGCAGCTCCTGGCACTTGGATGTGTTCAGTCTCCTGCCCTTGGACTCTGCCCATCTGTCCAGGTCCCTCTGCAGAGCCTCTCTGCCCTCTAGCAGATCAACTCCTGTCCCCAGCTTGGTGTCGTCAGCATATTTACTGATGATGTGAAGGAGAAAGCAAGCACCCAACAGGGGTTTATTTCATTGCTTTTGGGGGTTTCTTTGCTGGCTCTTTCTCCCAGGCCTGAAGGATCAAAGTGACCAACCCCCTGCTGCCTGCTCAGAGACATCTCAGGAGCAGGGGGAAGCCCTGCTGCTTCCAACAGCAGCTCTGGGCCCACAGCTCTGAAGCAATCCCTAGGGCTGTTTGCTGTGGCAGTAGCCAAGAGCAGCATCCAGCCTGCAGGCAGCAGCTCCCCCTCCACAGCCCAGGATTTGTGGTGCTGCATACTAAGAGCTTTCCCTCAGCACTGCAGCAGCAGGGCACAGCTCCACAGCAATGCAATTTCTCCAGGATGATGAATTGTGACACACTGAGGGCTTTATGCTCCCCTGACTGTTAAGAAGCCTCTGACATTCATTTGAGTCAAGCAGACTGAACAGGGGGAAGCATTGCTCATGGCTGCTGGCACCTGCATGGACCTCAACCACCACTGGGGAGGAGGCCACAGAGCCACAGAATGGTTTGGGCTGGGAGGAACCTCCCAAAGCCACCCAGCTCCAAGCCCCTGCCAGGGGATAAGCCCCCCAGTTTCATCCAATCCTACAACAGGTTGGGTTGGAAGGCACCTTCAAGATCATCCAGCTCCAACCCCCTGCCATGGGCAGGGACCCCTCCCACCAGCCCAGCTTGCTCAAGGCCTCATCCAGCCTGGCCTGAAACACCTCCAGGGAGGGAACAGCCACAGCCTCCCTGGGCAGCCTGTGCCAGAGTCTCCCCAGCCTCACTGCAAAGAATTTCTTCCTCCTCTCCAGCCTCAATCTGCCCTCTCCCAGCTCAAAGCCACTGCCCCTGTCACTACACACCCTGATAAAGACCCTCCCCAGCTTTCTTGTAACCCCCTTCAAGTACAGGCAGGCCACCAGAAGGTCTCCCTGGAGCCTTGTCTCCTCCAGGCTGCACAGCCCCAACTCTCCCAGGCTGTCCCCTCAGGAGGCTGCCAGGCTCTGCCATTGCTGATGCCATCTGCAAGTCAGGGAACCACTGAGCCTCAGCAGCCCCTGGAGCACTTTGCAGGAGAGGCCTCTGTCCCTCTGCTGCCTCCCACCACACCACCCTCCCTTGGAGCCTCCCTTTTCCTAACCACTTTTGCACTTCCCCTCCTGACTCACCCAGCAAACGCTCACAGGCTGGTTGTAAAGCATCCTCCAAGCTCTTCTCCCAGCATCCAGCCCATCCCCCTGGCTGTGTCCCAGGGAGCATGCCAAGAGCTGCTCCAGGGACAGCAGGCTGCTCTCCACAGATCTGTCCTCTGGCCCTTCTTGACAGCCACACAGAAGTGTTGCCAGTGAGGATTCTGTGCTGCCTGCCCCAGGCTGCCCACAGTGTCCCTCCTCAAGGCAGGCCCTGCTTTGGCCTGCACAGACCCAAAGGCTCCTCTCCTGTTGTGTCCCTCCAGCCCTCTCCTTTAAAGCATCACCAGAGTCCCCTGCTGGGGACTGTGTCTCCTCAGAAGAAAGCCAGCATGGGGATGAATGGCAGCAGCAGCAGCAGTGATGCCCTGCCTGTGACAGAGCCTGCAGCAGCTGACAGGCAGAGAGAGGAGGCAGAGTTCTGAGCTGAACAGCTCTGCAGCAGCCCAGCCAGGCCTTGCTTGCCTTCCACCCTGAACCACAGGGGTTCCTCTCTCACAAAAACCTTGACACCCAAGCTGCACTAACCAGGGAGGCCTTCAGCATCCACAGACAGAGGTTTCAGACCTCTCCCACTCTCACCACTGATCACCTGGAGCAGGAAGCCTCACATCACCATCCCATGCAGCCCAGCAGGCAACCATGGCCTGGGCTGCATCAAGAGTGCAGGCAGCAGGGCAGGAGGGGATTCTGCCCCTGGGCTCTGCCCTGCTGAAACCCCAACTCCAATCCTGCCTCCAGCTCTGCTGTCCCCAGCAGGACACAGAGCTGCTGGAGAGAGGCCAGAGGAGGATGCTCCAAGGGCTGGGGCAGCTCTGCTGGGAGCACAGGCTGAGGGAGCTGGGGCTGTGCAGCCTGCAGAGGAGAAGGCTCCAGGGGGAGCTCAGAGCTGCTGCCAGGAGCTGAAGGGATCCTGCAGGAGAGCTGGGGAGGGACTCTGGCCAAGGGCTGGGAGTGCCAGGATGAGGAACAATGGCTTTGAGCTGGGAGAGGAGAGACTGAGAGTGGAGAGGAGGAAGAGATTGTTGAGAGTGAGGCTGGGGAGACTCTGGCACAGGCTGCCCAGGGAGGCTGTGGCTGCCTCCTGCCTGGAGGTGTTGAGGGCCAGGCTGGATGAGGCCTTGAGCAAGCTGGGCTGGGGGGAGGTGTCCCTGCCTATGGCAGGGGGCTGGCACTGGGTGATCCTGAAGGTCCCTTCCAACACAACCATTCTCTGACAACAACAAAAGGTCTGAGCCCAGATGGAGCTTGCAAGGAGCTCCCAGGGGAGTCTGTGAGCCCCAGGGAACATTGCCCTCCCCAACAAGAGCCCTGGAACAGATGAGAGAAGGCAGCACCTGCCTGATGCTGCCAGCCCAGAGCCTGCTCTCCCCATGGCAGGCACAGGAACACTCAGCCAGGGCAAGGTGGGGAAAGGATTCAGCTAACCCTAATGCAGGGGGTGAACAGCCTCTGCCCAGGCCTGACAAGGGTTCAGCCTCTGCAGGCTGCTCAGGGGAAGCAGGAAAACCAGCCCTGCCAGCCAGCCCTGCCAGCCAGCCCTGCCAGCCAGCCCTGCCATCCTGCCCTGCCAGCCAGCCCTGCCAGCCTGCTCTGCCCTGCCAGCCCTGCCAGCCTGCCCTGCCCTGCCAGCCCTGCCAGCCTGCTCTGCCCTGCCAGCCCTGCCAGCCTGCCCTGCCAGCCAGCCAGCCCTGCCAGCCTGCCCTGCCCTGCCAGCCCTGCCAGCCTGCTCTGCCCTGCCAGCCCTGCCAGCCTGCCCTGCCAGCCTGCCCTGCCCTGCCAGCCCTGCCACCCTGCCCTGCCAGCCTGCCCTGCCAGCCTGCCCAGCCCTGCCACCCTGCCCTGCCAGCCAGCCCTGCCATCCTGCCCAGCTCTGCCAGCCTGCCCTGGCACCAGTCCCTGGTAAGCCTTCTGCCTTTGGTTGAGAAAGAGATGTAGCTGAGGCTGAGCCTTGGGATGCTGTGGGGCTCAGTGCTGCACCAGATGCTGATCCAAAAGCAGAAGCAGCCCCAGAGCAGCAGTCAGGGCAAGGGGCACTGGGTGGGCTGAAAAATGCCTGCTGGACACCTTCTGCAACCTGAGTGCAATGAGGGCAGGCTGAGCCCTTGAAGGAGAGAGAGAGCCCTGAGGGGATCCAACAGCAGCCAGCAAATCCTTGCCAGCCCTGCCTGCAGAGCCAGAGAAGCTAAGGAGCACTTGCAGGTAATGGCTTGGACAGCAGCACTCTGAGCTGGGCTACAACACTGCTCCTGCTGCAGGCCAGGATGCCCTTGGCCTTCTTGGCCCCCTGGGCACACTGCTGGCTCATGTTCAGGCAGCTGTCACTCAGCACCCCCAGGTCCCTCTCTGCCTGGCTGCTCTCAGCCACTCTGACCCCAGCCTGTAGCTCTGCCTGGGGTTGCTGTGGCCAAAGTGCAACCCCTGGCACTTGGACTTGTTGCATGGAACAGTCACAACCAAGATGGGAAAGAGGCAGGTCCAGCACACAGCCCACAGCAGGCCTCTCATCACTCCCTGCTGCCTATGGACAGGGACAGCTGGACCTGGCACAGACCACTGCCACATCCACAGCCCTGAGCCAGGGCCACAGACCTCTTGGGAGGGAACATCTCCCTGTGAGCACAGCCTGAGGCAGCTGGGGCTTGGGGCTGGGAGCAGAGCAGCCTGAGGGCTGCCCTCAGTGCTGGGGCTAAAGATGTGCAGGGCTGGAGCCAGGCTCTGCTCAAGGCTGGCCAAGCACAGCACAAGGGGCACTGGGGGCAGCTGGAGCAGAGCAGCTGCCAGGGGAACAGGAGGGGAAACTTTGTCCCTGTGAGGCTGCTGGAGCCTGGAGCAGGCTGCCCAGAGAGGCTGTGGAGTCTGCTCTGGAGACACTCAAATCCCACCTGGCTGTGTGCCTGGGTGACCCTGCTCTGGCAGGGGGTAGGAGTGGATGATCTCCAGAGCTCCCTTCCAAGCTCTGCCATTCTGTGCTGCTGTGATGCTCTGAAGCTAAACCTTGGGCCCAACAAGACCCATGGGTTTCACTCCAGAGGTGCTGCCTTGGGCAGTGAAGGAGGCTGTGGCTGGATGACCACAAACCTTTCCAGCCATGGTGCACAGGAGGTGGCCAGAGCATCCTCTGGAGCCACAGTACTGCCCCACAGACACTGAAGCCTGCCCCATGGCTTTCACCCTTCCTGGCCTGGCTGACTGCAGCCCAAGAGCCTGTTTGGTTTTGCTGAATTGGTCAGCAGGGCTCCTGCCCAAGCCCAGGCAGATCTGATCCCCCTACCACAGATCTGCAGAGCCTGCTCTGGGGGATCCTGCCTGCCACTCACAGAACCCAGAGAGAGGAAGCAGCAAGGAGCTGTGAATTACTTCCTTCCCCCTCTCTCTCTCACAACCCCCTCTTCCCTCCTGGGCTGCCCAGGCTCTTGCAGCTGAGTGCCCTGGCTGGCAGCTCCAGCCCTGAAACACTTCCCCTCTGCAAGCTGCCTCTGCTGATGCCCACACAGCAGTTGGCCATTCACTGCCTGCCAGAGGAGAGGCCAAAGGCAGAGGAGAAGCCAAAGCTGGGCTGCATTAGCCAGCAGGGCACAGACAGTAGCCATGGAGACCTTCTGGCAGGGGAAAGCTCCACTCCTCCAGAGGCTGCTGCCAGAGCAGCACAGCCAGCACAGAGGCAACCTCTCTCCTTCTCTAGTATGATGATTTATTGCTGCTTGGGAAGAAAACCCAGAGCCAGTGAAGAGAGCAGTGACAGCACTGAAGGAGTTTGCCCACAGCCTGAGCAGAGCATAGTGAAGGTGCTGGGAGGTGACTGCTGGAGAGCCTCAGCTCTGACCTGGGAATCATCCAGGAACTGCTTCAGAGATTCACAGAACCACAGAACAGGTTGGGTTGGAAGGGACCTTCAAGCTCATCCAGCTCCAACCCCCAGCCATGGGCAGGGACACCTCCCCCCAGCACAGCTTGCTCAAGGCCTCATCCAGCCTGGCCCTGAAACACCTCCAGGCAGGAGGCAGCCACAGCCTCCCTGGGCAACCTGTGCCAGAGTCTCCCCAGCCTCACTCTCAACAATTTCTTCCTCCTCTCCACTCTCAGTCTCTCCTCTCCCAGCTCAAAGCCATTGTTCCTCATCCTGGCACTCCCAGCCCTTGGCCAGAGTCCCTCCCCAGCTCTCCCATATCCTCCTTCAGGTCCTGGAAGGCTGCTCTGAGGTCTGCCTGGAGCCTTCTCTTCTCCAGGCTGCACAGCCCCAACTCTCCCAGCCTGGCCCCACAGGGGAGGGTCCCCAATTTCAAAGCCCTTGTCCAGAGTCCCTCCCCAGCCCCCCTGGAGCCCCTTCAGGTACTGGAAGGCTGCTCTGAGGGCTCCCTGCAGCCTTCTCTCCTTCAGGCCGAACAGCCCCAACTCTCCTCTGCTCTCTGGGATCTGCTGAGAGCTTTCTCTCAGGAAAGCCATGGAGGTTTCCTGAAGTGTTCCCATGGAGACACAACCCAGCACTGCCACACAGCAAGCAGAAACACTGCAGTCACCTCAGCACACCCCAGGAGCTGGGTCCCTTCCAGCCTCACCATGCTGGGATGCCATGTGTCTGTGACACCTTGCAGGAAACACAGCCTGTTCCTTGTAGGCCTCAAAGTCCTCTTGTCTCAAGCAAGAGGAGGCAGAGGAACCCTCCTGCTTACCCCCAGCACCACCAAGCCTGGAGGAGCCTCTGGGAGCAAGGGAGGGACAGCAGAGCTGTCAGGTTGCAAGCTGGAGACCACCAATAATCAGCTCCCATGGAGCAGGAGGGGAACCATTTCTTTCCCAGCTGCTTTGTAGCTGGAGAGAAGCCTTGGCACCCAATCTTCACTACACCCTGGCTGCTCCTACAAGACTGTCAGGGTGCCCTGGGGGGTCCTATGGTGCTACCACAACCATGAGGAGAAACAGGGACCTGCTCCTATCACAGTCTCACAGCATTACCAAGGTTGGAAGAGACCTCAATGATCATCAAGTCCAAGCTGTCACCACAGACCTCATGACTAAATCATGGCACCAAGTGCCACATCCAATCCCCTCTGGAACACCTCCAGGGATGGGGACTCCACCACCTCCCTGGGCAGCACATCCCAATGGCTAACAACTCTCTCTGGGAAGAACTTTCTCCTCACCTCCAGCCTAAACCTCCCCTGGCACAGCCTGAGACTGTGTCCTCTTGTTCTGGTGCTGCCTGCCTGGGAGAGGAGCCCAACCCCCACCTGGCTACAACCTCCCTGGAGGGAGTTGGAGAGAGCAAGAAGGTCTCCCCTGAGCCTCCTCTTCTCCAGGCTAAGCAACCCCAGCTCCCTCAGCCTCTCCTCACAGGGCTGTGCTCAAGGCCTCTCCCCAGCCTCCTTGCCCTTGTGCCCTCCTGCAAGGCACAGCAGCCTCTCCTGCAGCCCATTAGAGGCTCCTAGATCTGGGGGGGGGAAAATCTTAGATCTCCATCAGAGAGTAGCAAAAGCTCAGCCCTCTGGGAGCCTTCAGCCATCCCAGTGGCCTCTGGAGCTCCAAGCTGAAATTCAGGAGTAATTGATTCATTGCAGAGGGCTGATTACAGGGGGGGGCAGGGAAAGGGAACCTGCCCTTGCTGCCCAGTGCACCAGAAGGTCAGGCTACTGATTCACAACTCTGCAATGAATTTTAACTCTGAGGCTCTCAGCTGGGCAGCAGGCATCTGCCTGGCAGACATTAAGGTCACTTCAGGTCTCTAGCTGCCTTCAGCACTTGGAATGCAAAACACTCCCAAAGCCAAAGGCAAGGCTGGGGAAGCCAACAGCCAAAGCCACCCAAGCTGGGGCTGGCTGCCCATGGGCACACACCACACTGCACCTCCACTCAGCAGAGCCTGGGCTGCAAGGCTCTGCTTGATACACACTGAAGCACTGAATCAGAGAATCAGTAAGGTTGTCACAGAATCACCAAGGTTGGAAGAGACCTCAAAGATCATCAAGTCCAACCTGGCACCACAGATCTCATGGCTAAACCATGGCACCAAGTGCCACATCCAATCCCCTCTGGAACACCTCCAGGGATGGGGACTCCACCACCTCCCTGGGCAGCACATTCCAGTGACCAACAACTCTCTCTAGGAAGAACTTTCTCCTCCCCTCCAGCCTAAACCTCCCCTGGCACAGCTTGAGACTGTGTCCTCGTTCTGGTGCTGGCTGCCTGGGAGAAGAGACCAACCCCCACCTGGCTACAACCTCCCTGCAGGGAGTTGCAGAGAGCAAGAAGGTCTCCCCTGAGCCTCCTCTTCTCCAGGCTAAGCAACCCCAGCTCCCTCAGCCTCTCCTCACAGGGCTGTGCTCCAGACCCCTCCCCAGCTTTCTTGCCCTTCTCTGGACACCTTCCAGCAGCTCAACCTCCTTCCTAACCTGAGGAGCCCAGAACTGGACACAGGACTCCAGGTGTAGCCTAACATCAACTGCCTTTGCTCCATGAAACAGAGATGAGCTGAATTTGGGGGCTGGATCACCTCCCATGGCAGATACAAAGTCCTCAAGCCACACTGGCACTGAGCACCAGCATCAGCAGCACTGCTGCCAGCTCAGCTCCTGGACATCCTCCATTCAGAGCTTAAAAACATGAGAGAGGAGGGTGAGAGCAAGGACAAAGGAGGAGGCAGCATGGAAGTCATCTCCTTGAGCAGCTGGAGCAGAGGAAGGCATGTTTCAGAACTGACTCAAAAGCCATCAGGAGAAAGGTGGGAGGTGGCTCCCACACCATGGAAAATATTGCCAAGCTGCAAACCAAGAGCCAGCCCCAAAAGGCACTGCTGGAGCTCCAGGAGCCACAGTGACAGCCCAAACACAAAGCCTGGCCACCTGCTGTGGCCACATGGGAGCAAGGAGACAACAAAGTTGAAGCCATCTCTCCCCAGATCCCAAAGGCAGCAGCAGTGTGGCTGAGCTTTCCAAGCCCTGCCCTTGGGAACTGAGTCCCCTGGGGGCACTTCCAGCACCTGCAGGATCCCTGCCAGCACCTGGCAGCTCCTCCTGCCCCTCCCAAGGATGCTGTGCTTGGGCAGCTCCTCATCAGCAGGCCTCCTGGTGCTCATGCAGAGCAGCACAGAGAGAGCAGCCCCAGCACCCAGGCAGCAGCCCAGCTCCCCTCCTGGCCAGGGGATGGCTCCCAGTGTAGGAATAAGGCTACAGCCAAAGCCAACCCCTCAGCTGGCCTAAAGCAGCCCCCAGCACTGCTGCCCTCAGCCCTGCTTCAATGGGAGCCTCACTGATTCCTTTCTCCTTCCCACAGCCAGGCTGCTGAGAGCTGCAGGGATGAGCTGAGGCTCAGCAGGTGCAGGTGGCTCTGGCTGCCCCAACCCTCCCATGGGAGCAGGGCCTGGCTGAGCTCCCTGCCCTGCTGCTTCTCCCTCCCTCTGATCCACACTCCCCTGGCAGGGTTTGCTTCTCCAAGCAAGAGAGCCTAAGGAAAGCCTCTCTCCAGGGGGAATCTTCTGCTCCAGCTCTCACCTCTGCACACCAAACCTCTCACAGAATCACACAGTTGTGTCCATTGGAAAAGCCTTCTGGGAACACCCTCTGGGATCACCCTCTGGGATCATCCTCTGAGACCCCCACTGAGACGCCCACTGAGACCACCCTCTGAGATCACCCTCTGGGATCACCCTCTGAGACCCCCACTGAGACCCCCACTGAGACCACCCTCTGGGAACACCCTCTGGGATCACCCTCTGAGACCCCCACTGAGACCACCCTCTGAGATCACCCTCTGGGATCACCCTCTGAGACCACCCTCTGAGACCCCCCTCTCAGACCACCCTCTGAGACCACCCTCTGGGATCACCCTCTCAGATCACCCTCTGAGACTACCCTCTGGGATCACCCTCTGGGATCACCCTCTGGGATCATCCTCCGGGATCACCCTCTGAGACCACCCTGAGACCACTCTCTGGGATCACCCACTGATACCACCCTCTGAGACCCCCACTGAGACCACCCTCTGAGACCACCCCCTGAGACCACCCTCTCAGATCACCCTCTGAGACCACTCTTGCAGATCACCCTCTGGGATCACCCTCTGAGAGCAGGCTCTCAGATCTCCCTCTCAGATCCCCAGTCCAGCCACCAGCCCAGGAGCACCCTGGCCACTAAGCCCTGTCCCCAGGTGCCATGCCCACAAGTTTCCTGCACACCTGTGGGGACGATGCCTGCACCACCTCCCCGGGCAGGCTGTGCCCATGCCTGCACATATCCAGCACCACCACACCTGGAGGAGCAGCTGGGGGCAAGCCAAGGAAAGCACAGCTGCAGTGTTTGGCTGGAGGTGACCAATCACCAGCAGCTCAGGGAGCAGGAGAGGAATCATTCCTTGCACAGCTGCTCTGCACCTGAACAGAAGCCTTGGCAGCCAATCTCGACTGCCCTGGAATGCTCTGCCCAGCCTGCACACCTCTGTCCTGGCAGCAGAGCTGGGCTGCTTAACTCCTTAAACACAGAAACACAGAATGGTTTGGTCTGGAAGGGATCTGAGAGATCACAGCATCATAGAATCAAGCAGGTTGGAAAAGACCTCAGAGCTCATCGAGTCCAAGCTGGCACCCAGCACCTCCTGACAGCTAAACCCTGGCTCCAAGTGCCACATCCAATCCCCTCTGGAACATCTCCACGGATGGGGACTCCACCACCTCCCTGGGCAGCATCTACTCCAACCTCCTGCCATGCCCAGGGACAGCTCTCAACTAGACTCAGCTGCTCCAGGCCTCATCCAGCCTGGCGTGGAACACCCCCAGGCAGGAGGCAGCCACAGCCTCCCTGGGCAGCCTGTGCCAGAGTCTCCCCAGCCTCACACTGAAGAACTTCTTCCTCAGCTCCATCTAACCCTGCTCTGCCTCAGCTTCAAACCATTCCCCCTGGGCCTGGCTCCAGACCCCCTCAGGAGAAGTCTCTCTGCAGCCTTCCTGCAGGATCCCTTCAGCTCCTGGCAGCAGCTCTGAGGTGCCCCTGGAGCCTTCTCCTCTGCAGGCTGCACAGCCCCAGCTCCCTCAGCCTGTGCTCCCAGCAGAGCTGCTCCAGCCCTGGCAGCATCCTTGTGGCCTCCTCTGGCCTCACTCCAGCAGCTCTGTGTCCTTCTGCTGCTGGGGACAGCAGAGCTGGAGGCAGGGCTGGAGGTGAGGTCTGAGCAGAGCAGAGCCCAGGGGCAGAATCCCCTCTGCTGCCCTGCTGCCCACCCTGCTCTGGCTGCAGCCAGCACACAGCTGCAGACATGAGAGCAATGCCAGAAACCAGCAGAAATGCTGAAATACTGCCAGAAAAGGAGCAGGTCCTGGGGAGGCCACGATGATGATCAGGGAGCTGAACCACCTCTGCCATGGGGACAGGCTGGAAGAGTTGGGGCTGTTCAGCCTGGAGAAGAGAGGGCTCCAGGAAGGCCTCAAAGCAACCTTCCAGTACCTGAAGGAGCTACAGGAAGGCTGTAGAGGGACTGCTCCTGAAGGCCTGCAGGGACAGGCCCAGGGGCAATGGTTTGGAGTGAGAGCAGAGCAGATTGAGATTGGAGGTGAGGAACAAGTTCTGCCCCAGGAGGCTGCTGGAACACTGCAGCAGGTTGCCCAGGGAGGTGGCTGGGGACCCAGCCCTGGAGATAATTAAGGTCAGGCTCAACAAAGCTCTGCACAGCTTGATCTGATGGAGGATGTCCCTGCTGACTGCAGGGGAGTTGGACTGGGTGAGCTCTGGAGGTCCCTTCCAACCCAAACCATTCCATGAGGCTGTGTCCAATCCAATCCAGAGTCAGCCACTTGCTCTTCTTTCCTCCTCTCCTCCTCTTTAATTCAGTACCTTGTGAATTCCTGCACTGCCCCAGCTGGGCAAAGGGCAGAGCCTGCTGAATTCCAGAGCCCAGGAGATGTTTGGTTACTCATTCACTGCCTGCTGAAGAGCATTAAAACAAGAACCCAGCACATGAAAAGGAGACTTAGTGAGGAGGAACAACAGAGCTGGAAATGAGAGCTTGAAATCAACAACCCAAAAGGGGAGGCTGGGGGGGAAGGTAAACTGGGAAGGGCTTAGCTGTGTGCTGTGCTGTGCTGTGAAGAAGGAGAGCTTGGAACTCATCAGCTCAATTACATCATAAAGTGTTCGGGCCAGATCTGAAGGCAATAAAAGCAGTGAGAGAAACCAACATGAGGTAACAGCAGCCATGGAAGAGTCACAGAATGTTAGGAGCTGGAAGGGACCTCCAGAGGTCATCCAGTCTCACCCCCTGCCAGAGCAGGGCACACAGGGCAAGGCACCTAGGAACACATCACAGTCTCACAGTGTCACCAAGGTTGGAAGAGACCTCAATGATCATCAAGTCCAAGCTGTCACCACAGACCTCATCACTAGACCATGGCTCCAAGTGCCACATCCAATCCCCTCTTGAACACTTCCAGGGATGGGGACTCCACCACCTCCCTGGGCAGCACATTCCCATGTCTTAACAACTCTCTCTGGGAAGAACTTTCTCCTCTCCTCCAGCCTAAACCTCCCCTGGCACAGCTTGAGACTGTGTCCTCATGTTCTGGTGCTGCTTGCCTGGCAGAAGAGACCAACCCCCACCTGGCTACAACCTCCCTGCAGGCAGTTGGAGAGAGCAAGAAGGTCTCCCCTGAGCCTCCTCCAGGCTAAGCAACCCCAGCTCCCTCAGCCTCTCCTCACAGGGCTGTGCTCCAGACCCCTCCCCAGCTTTCTTGTCCTTCTCTGGACACCTTCAAGTCTCTCAATGTCCTTCTTGAACTGAGGGGCCCAGAATTGGAGACAGGACTCAAGGTGTGGCCTAAGCAGTGCTGAGCACAGGGCACAAGGACTTCCCTGCTCCTGCTGGCCACACTCTTCCTGATGCAGGCCAGGATGCCCTTGGCCTTCTTGGCCCCCTGGGCACACTGCTGCCTCATGTTCAGGCAGCTGTCAATCAGCACCCCCAGGTCCCTCTCTGTTTGGCAGCTCTCAGCCACTCTGACCAGGTGGGTTCTGGATGCCTCCAGAGAAGGAGACTCCACAACCTCTCAAACCTGTCTTACATTTCTCAAGGAGTAAAGACAAATGACTTCCTCAGCTCACTACAAAACTGTCAGCATTAACTCTTCTTGGGGAGACATCAGAGTGTCTGAGGCACTGTGCTGCTGTTTCTCACAGCTTTGAATGGTTCAAGTGCTGGAGTGAGGTTTACTGGAGCCTCCTGAGCCCTCTTCCACAGATGACAGAGTGTCAGGGGTTGGAAGGGACCTCCAGAGCTCATCCAGTCCAACCCCCTGCCAGAGCAGGGGCCCCCAAGGCAGCTCACACAGGAATGCATCCAGGGGTGGTTGGAAGCTCTCCACAGGAGACCACAACCTCTCTGGGCAGCCTGCTCCAGGCCTCCAGCAGCCTCACACCAAAGAAGTTTCTCCTCCAGTTCAGGTGGAACCTCCTGGGTTCCAGCTTGTCCCTGTTGCTTCTTGCCCTATCCCTGGGCACCACCACAAAGGGCCTGGCACCTTCACCCTGACCCCCACCCCTCAGATATTTGCAGACATAATCCCCTCTCAGCCTTCTGCCCTCCAGACTTAAGAGGTGGGGGCCAGAGAAGGCTTTTGCTGCTTTTATCTGTGAAGCTTCTTTCTCAGGCTGCCCTCCAGCAGGGAGGCCTGGAGCTGAGGAGGAGCTTGCAAAGCAACCAAAGCAGGGCTGGGAGTGCCCAGGGCTTGGGGGGCAGAGGTGCCCACAGCAGGGAGGGGGCACAGGCTCAGCAAGCATGGGACAAGAAAGCTCACTTGAAATGTGGCTGCCTTCCCTGGCTCCTGTCCCAGGGAAATCCCAGCTGATGGAGGCCCAGAGCCTGCTGCACCCTCCCCAGCTGCAGGCAGGCTGCAGGAGCAGGGCAGCAAATCAGTTCCAGCAGCACTGCTCTGCCCTGCAGCCTGCTGCCCTGCAGCAGCCCGATGGAGTCAGCAGTACTTCCCAAACGCTTCCCAGGCCAACACTTCAGAAGAGTTTCAAAGCACTCAGAGCTCAGGCCAGAAAACTCCAACCTCTGCCCCAGCTTCCTTCAGCCACACTCCTGGAGGGCAGGACCTGCTGGGGAGTGCTTCCCTTGCTGAACAAACAGCAGCTGCAGCCCTCCTCTCCCTGCCTGCATCTCCTGCCTGCAGCCCCTGCCTCTACCTCCTGTGGGTGTTTTGGAGCACAGCCCTGTGAGGAGAGGCTGAGGGAGCTGGGGTTGCTTAGCCTGGAGAAGAGGAGGCTCAGGGGAGACCTTCTTGCTCTCTCCAACTCCCTGCAGGGAGGTTGGAGCCAGGTGGGGGTTGGTCTCTTCTCCCAGGCAAGCAGCACCAGAACAAGAGGACACAGTCTCAAGCTGTGCCAGGGGAGGTTTAGGTTGGATGTTAGGAAGCAATTCTTCCCAGCAAGAGAGATTGGCCATGGGAATGTGCTGCCCAGGGAGGTGGTGGAGTCCCCATCCCTGGAGGTGTTTAGGAAGAGCCTGGATGGGGTGCTTGGTGCCATGGCTCAGTTGATCAGATGGTGCTGGGTGAGAGGTTGGACTGGATGATCTCAAAGGTCTTTTCCAACCTGGTCTATTCTATTCTATTCTATTCTATTCTATTCTATTCTATTCTATTCTATTCTATTCTATTCTATTCTATTCCATTCCATTCCATTCCATTCCATTCCATTCCATTCCCTGCCTGCAGCCCCTACTAATATCCCCTACCAGCAGCCCCTGCCAGCAGCCCCTGCCTGTGTTCTTTGCCTGTATCCCCTGCCAGCAGCCCCTGCCTGCAGCCCCTATCACTATCCTCTACCTACAGCCCCTGCCTGCATTCCCTGCCTGTATGCCCTGCCTGCAGCCCCCAGCCCAGCTGGTCCCCACACACACTTCAGATCTGTCACCCTTCTGTGCAGGGAAGAGGTAAAATGCCCTCTGCCAGCCCCCAGCTAAGGGCTGCACTGCAAAGCAGCTGCACAACTTGAGGGTGGGTGGGTGCTGCCCACTGGGGAAGCTGCCCCCAGCCCCATGGCCACTGCCAGCAGCCCCTTGCCTGCACCAGCACCAGCAGAACCTCAGCTGAGATGCCTCAGAGGAGGGCTGTGTGTGGCCCCACCTGGCAAGCTGGGCTGTGGCCAGTCTGGGGCAAGGGGACAGAGCATCACTGCTCTCAGCTGGGGCACATCAAAGGTCAGGAGTCTCCTCCTCCTCTGCAGGAGAGCAGCAGAGTGCAACCCGAGGTGGCTTAGCTCCAAGCTGCATCCCAGCCCTGGCAAACACAAGAGCACAGCAGCAGGAGCACAGGCAGCAGCAGGAGCACAGGCAGCACCAGGAGCACAGGGCAGCAGCAGGAGCACAGGCAGCAGCAGGAGCACAGGCAGCAGCAGGAGCACAGGCAGCACCAGGAGCACAGGCAGCAGAAGCACAGGCAGCAGAAGCACAGGCAGCAGCAGGAGCACAGGCAGCAGGCACTATCACCCACCCTGCCAGGGAAGCAGCACCAGCCTGGCATGGCCTCAGGTGGGGCTGGGGGCCAGGCTGCCTCTGTTAATGCTTCATGGGCAGGCAGTTTGGCATCCCACCAGTCTGCTGGGCACAGTTGGCCAGCTGCTGGCAGCTCTGGGTGTGGTGGGGACCATCCTGGTGGAAACAAGTCCCTTCTGCACAGGGCAGGGAGCAGAGCTCACCTGCTGCCTGCTCCCCCAGCTCCAGGCCCAGGAAGAGGACTGTGGAGAGCAGTACTCTGCATCAGCAGGAGGGCTGGAGCTGCCCAGAGCACAGCTCCCTGCCCACTGCCTCAGCAGAGCACAGGTCAGACCACAGGACATGAAGGCTCCCCCCTTGTCCCACAGGCTCCACATCAGTGGGGGACAGCCCAGGAGCTATCACCCTGCAGGAGGAGCCCTCCCTGCTGAGACTGCTGCCCCTGGGGACAGCCTGCCTGCCACAAGCTCTGCCCTGCACACCCAAGAGCTCTGCCCTGGGGGAGCCACAGTGGCTGCAGCATGTGAGGACCCTGCTCAGCACTGCTCCTGCAGTGCAACTGCTCAGGGCCAACAGCCAAAGGGTACAGGAGGCCTGTGAAACTCCAGGAGAGGGCAGAGGGCTGGAAAGGCCAACAGGAGCAAGCCTGGGGCTTTCCACAGCTCTTCTCAGAGTCTTCTAGGACTGCCCTGGGGCTGCAAAGCTGCTCAGAGCAGGACCTGGCACATCAATGACTGCAGGGAGCAGGAAATACTGAGACACAAGTGTTCTCACTCAGCAGGTGCTAAACCAAGTTTCTCCAGCTGACTTCACTTTAAGATCCCCCAGCTCCCTGGGCAAGGACTTGCTGGCCCCTGCACAGCTCCAGCTGCCTGTCTGCAGAGCAGCAGCTCAGCAAACTGCAGTCAAGCCTGCAGTTAACATCCACTTAAGGTGGTACAAGCCCAGCAGCAGCTGGAAGGGTGACTGTGCTGCCTGGAGGTGCTTTTGGCCCAGAACCCAGGGGCATGACAGGCTCTAGGCCAACCTCTGTGGACCTGGGAGTCCTGGCACTGCTCCACTGCTCAGGTTTATCCTTCAACCATTTATAACTAAAGAACAAACTACCTGACTCCAGGAGACCTGACCCCAGCCAGCACTGCTGGGGAGCTGATGTGCCATCAGCCACAGAGCCAGCACTACCAAGCCACACCAGAAACTGGTGTCACAGCTCTCTGATGGTCCACAGAGGGGTCCTTAAACCACAGAATCAGAGAATCCATAAGGCTGGAAGAGACCTCAGAGATCATCAAGTCCAACCTGGCACCCAACACCTCCTGACAACTAAACCATGGCTCCAAGTGCCACATCCAGGCTCTTCCTAAATACCTCCAGGGAAGGTGACTCCACCACCTCCCTGGGCAGCACATTCCAAGGACTAACAACTCTCTCTGGGAAGAACTTTCTCCTCACCTCCAGCCTAAACCTCCCCTGGCACAGCTTGAGACTGTGTCCTCTTGTTCTGGGGCTGCCTGCCTGGGAGAAGAGACCAACCCCCTCCTGGCTCCAACCTCCCTGCAGGGAGTTGGCGAGAGCAAGGTCTCCCCTGAGCCTCCTCTCCTCCAGGCTAAGCAACCCCAGCTCCCTCAGCCTCTCTTCACAGGGCTGTGCTCGAGGCAAGAACAGAGCTGAGCTGGGATTGGTGGCTGGGATGGGCTGCAGGCAGGGCAGCTGTGCCCCAATCGCAGCAGGCACTGGCAGCAGCACACCCAGAGATACACCCAGCCCCAGGGCAGCAGAGCCTGCTTGAGGAGTGGGTGATTGAGCGACACACTGAATGCTGCTGCTGAGTGCTGAATGCTGAGTGCTGCTGCTGAGTGCTGCTGCTGAATGCTGCTGCTGAATGCTGCTGCTGAGTGCTGCTGCTGAATGCTGCTGCTGAGTGCTGCTGCTGAGTGCTGCTGCTGAATGCTGCTGCTGAATGCTGCTGCTGAATGCTGCTGCTGAGTGCTGCTGAATGCTGCTGCTGAGTGCTGCTGCTGAGTGCTGAATGCTGCTGCTGAATGCTGCTGCTGAATGCTACTGCTTAGTGCTGCTGCTGAATGCTGCTGCTGAGTGCTGCTGAATGCTGCTGCTGAATGCTGCTGCTGAATGCTACTGCTTAGTGCTGTTGCTGAATGCTACTGCTTAGTGCTGCTGCTGAATGCTACTGCTTAGTGCTGCTGCTGAATGCTACTGCTTAGTGCTGCTGCTGAACGCTGCTGCTGAGTGCTGCTGCTGAATGCTGCTGCTGAATGCTGCTGCTGAGTGCTGCTGCTGAGTGCTGCTGCTGAGTTCTCCTGTGCTGCCACCCCCGCCAGGTCACAGCCAGCCCCACAAGCTGCAGCAGCTCCAACCATGCCCTGGGAGCTGCTGAGCAGGCTGCAAAGGAGGCTGCTGATGGAAACTTCTCCCTTCCCATCCTCACCACTGCTCAGCTTCCATCCCCTCCTGACCTCCCTGGTGTGAGGGGGTTACAGCCCCTGAGGGCAGGCCAGGGCTGAGCCCCTGAGTGACTGAAGTGCTCTGATGGGGTCAGTCGCTCAGGGGAGAGCCCTGCTGCAATGCTGCAAAGCTTGCTGCCTTCCTCTGCCCACCCATCCTCCTCCCCTCCCTCTCCCACCCTGGCAGGGTGCCCTGCCTTCCTCTCCCCTCCACAGCTTTTCTTCTCACGTGCTTCTCCTGGGTGAAGGAGCTAAATCAACTCCCAGAAGGCTCCAGCAAAGCCCAGCCCTTCAGACAGGCAGCAGGAGAGCCTGGACAGAAGGCGGAGGAGCAGCACCTCCTTAATTTGGCAACTGCCTGCTCTTGGCTGGGCTCCCTTCCCCAGCTTGCAGGCTCCTTGCCACCCACTCCTCCCTTCCACGGGGAGGACCAGCAGTGTCATTAACATGCAACAAACGAGGGCTGAGGGACTTCACACCTCCAGCGAGTCGGGAGGGCTGCCGGCAGCCCGCAGGAGGCTGCAGGGCCCCGGGCGCTCCCAGACTGCGCTCGGAAAAGGCTCCTCAGCCAAGAGCTATTTTTAAAGGAAATCCTGGATGGCTCTGAACGCGAAGGCAGCAGGCAGAGCAGGCAGCCACAAGGGCAGAGAGAGCCAAGGAGTCAATGGGTTGGATCTGCTAGTCTGACACCAGCTCCTTCCAGCGGCAGCGGCCAGGCGGGGAAGGAGGCTGCGGCGCCGGCCAAAGCCACGGGCCTGAGGGGTGCCAAAAGACACAAGAGCAGAGCCAGCAGCATGGCAGAGCATCTCCAGAGGACACAGCAGCTGTCTGCTGGAGGCCAGCGATCACTAACGCAGCACAGAGCGCTGCTGGGGGCTGCTGGGGCCCGGAGCATGGCACTTGCCCTCCTGGGAGCCGATGCCCACAGCCACGGAGGGAAAGCTCACTGCAGGGAGGGCTCCACCAGCCGCCAGAGGCTCCCAACGGCCCTGGCAGGGAAGAGAAAGGATGCCTCTCTAGAAATGGGAAGAGCAGACTTCCTTGGTTTCAGGAGTAACATTTCAGCCCTAATCCATGCCTGGGATGGGTCAGAACCAGCAAGACCTCCAAGCAAATGTCCCTGAAGGACCTGGCTGAGCTCTGAGGCACAAGACACAGCAGCGACAAGGAGGGCATCTCAGGCACACGCTACACCCTACCTACCATGGCTGCTCCCACACACACTAGGTCTGTGCAGCCCAGCACCTGAGCTCCAGTTCTTCCAGAGCAAGGTGTCCTGAGAGTGACAAGTCCCAGGAGAGTGCCCTGCATCCCAGGGTGATGCTGCTGCAGCCACTCACAGCTGGGCTACTGTCCCAAAGGCGCACGAGGAGACTCCTTTCAGTCATCTACCCAACTAAACCAGGGCACCAGGTGCCTCAGCCAGCTTAAGAGGGGACTGGATGAGACACTTGGTGCCATGGTTTAGTGGATCAGATGGTGTTGGGTGATAGGTTGGACTGCATGATCTCAAAGGTCTTTTCCAACCTGGTTCATTCTATTCTATTCTATTCTATTCTATTCTATTCTATTCTATTCTATTCTATTCTATTCTATTCTATTCTATTCTATTCTATTCTATTCTATTCTATTCTATTCTACTCTAACCCTCTCCCCCTCCTCTCCTCTCCTCTCCTCTCCTCTCCTCTCCTCTCCTCTCCTCTCCTCTCCTCTCCTCTCCTCTCCTCTCCTCTCCTCTCCTCTCCTCTCCTCTCCTCTCCTCTCCTCTCCTCTCCCCTCCCCTCCCCTCCCCTCCCCTCCCCTCCCCTCCCCTCTCCTCTCCTCTCCTCTCCTCTCCTCTCCTCTCCTCTCCTCTCCTCTCCTCTCCTCTCCTCTCCTCTCCTCTCCTCTCCTCTCCTCTCCTCTCCTCTCCTCCCCTCCCCTCCCCTCCCCTCCCCTCCCCTCCCCTTCCCTCCTCTCCTCTCCTCTCCTCTCCTCTCCTCTCCTCTCCTCAGAGCTGCATTTCAGTATCTGAAGGGGCTAGAGGAAAGCTGGGGAGGGGCTGCTCAGAAGGGGCTGTGGGGACAGGACAAGAGGCAATGGTTTGAAAGTGGAGCAGGGCAGAGTTAGGTTGGACATCAGGAGGAAGTTCTGCACAGGGAGGCTGGGGAGAGCCTGGCACAGGCTGCCCAGGGAGGTGGTGGAGACTCCATCCCTGGAGACATTGAAGGTCAAACTTGATGTGTCCCTGGGCAGCCTGACCTAGCTGACAGTGTCCCTGCTGCCTGCAGGGGGGTTGCACAAGATGCCCTTTGAGGCTCCCTTCCAGCCCAGTGCAGTCTGTGGATCTGCACTGGCAGCAGCAGCAGCAGCTGCAGACATCCAGACAGCAGAAAGATCCTGCAGGGTCAGGGAAAGCCATCCTCCAGCTAAAGAGGCAGGTGGGGTCTCACCCCACAGAGCAAGGAGCTGTAGCTCTGGGGATGATCTGGACCTTAATGAAACCATCCCAGAGCTGAGTCTTTGCAGAGTTTGAGAAAGCTGCTTACAGCAAATCTGCACCATGGAAACTGATCCTGCATTGACCCTGCCAGGGTGCCCAGCCCACCCAGCACCCCAAGCCCAGCCTGGCCCTGACACACATGGAAATGGTGCCTCAAAGAATCATTTGGCTTGGCAGAGGCCTCGAAGATCATCCAGTCCAACCATCAACCCAACCCCACCATGGCCCCAGGGGCCATGGCCACAGGCTTCTGGAACACCTCCAGGGCTGGGGACTCCACCACCTCCCTGGGCAGCCTCTGCCAGTCCCTGACCACTCTTGCAGCAAAAACATCTTTTCTCATCTCCAGCCTAACCCTGCCCTGGCACAGCTTCAGGCCATGGCCAGGTTTGGGCTCTGCAGCCTCTTCACTTCTCTCTGAACCACGCAGCCACTTCTCACTGCCCACCCAAGCAGAGCAACACAACTTCCCAGGCTGGGTGCCCCCAGGTGGAAACAGCTGCTCCTGTCCCCAGGAGGCATCCTGGTGGATTGGATGAGATCCTTCTGCATCCAGCTGCTGGTGGTCACAAGGTGCCCCCCCCCTGCACACTTCTGGCTTCACAGTGCCACAGTGAATAGCAAAGAAGGCTGCAGACATGGCAAGGAGCTCTCCCACAGCCCAGACAAGAGGCTTCATCTCCTTCTGAAGCCTTCTGCCTCCAGTATCTTCCACAAGACGAACAAGGGCAGGCCACCACACCTACAGCTTTCCCTAGGCTTTGCTCACATTTCTCCTCTCCCATGCAAGGAACCAGAGGGTTGAAGTGAAAGGCTCCAGCAGCACTGCCCAGCCAGGCCAGGCCCTGAACAGACAAACCAGGCCCTGCCCAGCCAAGCCAGACCCTGCCCAGCCAAGCCAGACCCTGCCCAGCCAGGCCATGCCCTGCCCAGCCAAGCCAGGCCCTGCCCAGCCAGGCCAGACCCTGCCCAGCCAAGCCAGGCCCTGCCCAGCCAAGCCAGACCCTGCCCAGCCAAGCCAGGCCCTGCCCAGCCAAGCCAGGCCCTGCCCAGCCAGGCCAGACCCTGCCCAGCCAAGCCAGGCCCTGCCCAGCCAAGCCAGACCCTGCCCAGCCAAGCCAGGCCCTGCCCAGCCAAGCCAGGCCCTGCACAGCCAGGCCAGACCCTGCCCAGCCAGGCCATGCCCTGCACAGACAAGCCAGGCCCTGCACAGCCAGGCCATGCCCTGCTCAGCCAGGCCATGCCCTGCACAGCCAAGCCAGACCCTGCCCATCCAGGCCATGCCCTGCACAGCCAAGCCAGACCCTGCCCAGACAAGCCAGGCCCTGCACAGCCAGGCCCTGCACAGCCAGGCCATGCCCTGCACAGCCAAGCCAGGCCCTGCCCAGCCAAGCCAGACCCTGCCCAGCCAGGCCATGCCCTGCCCAGCCAAGCCAGACCCTGCCCAGCCAGGCCATGCCCTGCACAGCCAGGCCAGGCCCTGCCCAGCCAAGCCAGACCCTGCCCAGCCAGGCCATGCCCTGCCCAGCCAGGCCAGGCCCTGCCCAGCCAAGCCAGACCCTGCCCAGCCAGGCCATGCCCTGCCCAGCCAAGCCAGACCCTGCCCAGCCAGGCCATGCCCTGCACAGCCAGGCCAGGCCCTGCCCAGCCAGGCCATGCCCTGCCCAGCCAAGCCAGACCCTGCCCAGCCAGGCCATGCCCTGCACAGCCAGGCCAGACCCTGCCCAGCCAGGCCATGCCCTGCACAGCCAGGCCAGACCCTGCACAGCCAAGCCAGACCCTGCCCAGCCAAGCCAGACCCTGCCCAGCCAGGCCATGCCCTGCACAGCCAAGCCAGACCCTGCCCAGCCAGGCCAGACCCTGCACAGCCAGGCCATGCCCTGCCCAGCCAGGCCATGCCCTGCACAGCCAGGCCAGACCCTGCCCAGTCAGGCCAGGCCCTGCCCAGCCAAGCCAGACCCTGCCCAGCCAGGCCATGCCCTGCACAGCCAAGCCAGACCCTGCCCAGCCAGGCCATGCCCTGCCCAGCCAAGCCAGACCCTGCCCAGCCAGGCCATGCCCTGCACAGCCAGGCCAGACCCTGCCCAGCCAGGCCATGCCCTGCCCAGCCAGGCCAGACCCTGCACAGCCAAGCCAGACCCTGCCCAGCCAAGCCAGACCCTGCCCAGCCAGGCCAGGCCCTGCACAGCCAAGCCAGGCCCTGCACAGCCAGGCCAGACCCTGCCCAGCCAGGCCAGGCCCTGCACCCACAGCTCAAGTGCTGCCCTCCAGAGCCAAGTCACTTCTGGTTTGCTGTTGTTCCAGCCTCAGCCCTGGTCTCAAGTGAGAACTTCAGCTCCTGGTCACTCTGCTCCCAGAGGCAATCTATCTGCTCCCATCACTCTGAGAGCTGCAGCAACCCACCCTGGGGTGGGGACAGCAAGCTGGCCACCTAGCCCCAGGGTCCCTGCAGGCCAACCAAGGGATCTGAGACCAGGGCTGCCAGATTCTCCAGTGCTCCCTGCTCACAGGGCATGTTCTGATTTCCCTGCAATGCCACCAAGGTCCAACTACCTGTGTAAGACCTGGGGCACCTGGGGCTGGGTAGTGGGATGCCCTCTCACATCTGAACACTAACCACAAGGCTCTTCTCTTCCTCCACCCAAGCAAGTTTGCAGCACCTAAGCCCACTGAGAGGAGCTGGCAGAGAGCAGCTCCTCTGCTGCAGGCAGGTTCCCAAGCAATATGTTCACTTTCCTCTCCAGAGTGAGCTGGGATTGAAACAAGCCTGGTGCCAGCTCCAGCAGGAGAGGCTTGGTGCAGTAAGCACATCCCAGCAGCCAGCACTCCCCTCCAGCAGCAGCTCTTGCTTCCAGCTCTTCTGTACCTGGGCTAATGGCAGCAGGGCTCCAGAGGCCTTCTCCTCCAGTACAACACACAACTTCCTTTGCTGATTCACAACAGCTTTGCCTCAAGATGTTTGCTCTCCCCAGGAGCCAGCAATGCTCACTGGCAGCCCAAAAGCCAACTATCTCCTGGGGTGTATCCAGAGCAGGGAGAGCAGCAGCACAGGGAGGGGATTCTGCCACTCTGCTCTGCTCTGCTCTGCTCAGACCCCACCTGCAGCACTGCCTCCAGCTCTGGGGCCCCCAGCACAAGAAGGACCTGGAGCTGATGGAGAGGCTCCAGAGGAGGCCACAGAGATGAGCAGAGGCTGCAGAACCTCCCCTGTAGAGCCAGGCTGGGAGAGTTGGGGCTGTTCAGCCTGGAGAAGAGAAGGCTCCAGGCAGACCTCAGAGCAGCTTTCCAGTACCTGAAGGGCTCCAGGAGAGCTGGGGAGGGACTCTGGCCAAGGGCTGGGAGTGCCAGGATGAGGAACAATGGCTTGGAGCTGGGAGAGGGAAGACTGAGAGTGGAGAGGAGGAAGAAATTGTTGAGAGTGAGGCTGGGGAGACTCTGGCACAGGCTGCCCAGGGAGGCTGTGGCTGCCTCCTGCCTGGAGGTGTTGAAGGCCAGGCTGGATGAGGCCTTGAGCAAGCTGGGCTGGGGGGAGGTGTCCCTGCCCATGGCAGGGGCTGGAACTGGATCACAGAATCACCAAGGTTGGAAGAGACCTCAAAGATCACCAAGTCCAACCTGGCACCACAGACCTCATGACTAAACCATGGCACCAAGTGCCACATCCAATCCTCCCTTGAACACCTCCAGGGATGGTGAGAAGGTTCCCTTCCAACCCACCCCACTCTGTGGCCCTATTTCTGCATAAGTCCTTCCCACATACTGAGTTCTGGCTTCACCTTTTCTCCCCTTGAGGCCCATCCCCATTCTCCTCTGCTCATCCTTTGGCCAACACCACGCTGGAGGCTCTCAGCTGCGAGGCAAGGAGTGGAGCAGAGCACAGTGACAGATTCCCATCTTGCTTCTTTCCCACTCAGCCCCAAGGACTCCCTGCTCTCATTAGCACTTCACACAGGTGAAAATAGAGGGGGCTGATGCTAACCCAGCCTGGGCACATGGAAAGCCTCCACTGCAGACCTGCTGGAGCTTGCCCAGTGTCAGTGCCAAGCTGTCTCTCTGCACAGGCAGCTCCTTCACTCCTCACACTGTAACTCCTTATCTGGGCTAATAATGTTCAGCAGGACACCTCTCCAGTCCCATTGGAAAACTGAAGCATTTGATATTTAAGACATTTCTCCACTCCATCAGAATCAGAATCACAGAATATAGCTGCTTGGAAGAGAACTCAAAGCTCACCCAGTCCAACCCTCGACCCAGCACTGCAGGCTCAGCACCAAACCATGTCCCAGGCACCAGCTCCAGACAGTGCTTGAACATGGCCAGGGATGGTGGCTCCAGCACTGCCCTGGGCAGCCTCTTTCAATGTCTGAGAACCCTTCCAGGGCAGAAACATTCCCTGAGATCCAGCCTGAGCCTCCCCTGGTGCAGCATTGCCTCTGCTCCTGTTGCTTGGCACCAAGGAGCAGAGGCTGCCCCCTCCTCACTCCAACCTCCCTGCAGGGAGCTGCAGAGAGCAATGAGGCCTCCCTCAGCCTCCTCTTCTCCAGCCTGAACACCCCCAGCTCCCTCAGATGTCCAGGTGCTCCAGGCCCTTCAGGAGCCTCACTGACCTTCTCTGGACATGCTCCAGCACCTCAGTGCTTGTGCTGTAGTAAGAGGTTGAAGAACACCACCCTGCTGCTGGCTACTTCTCTGCAGCTACACCCAAGGCCCAGGCTGTGAATCCAGGGTGCTGCTGGCTCCTTCCCACCCCTGCAGCTCATTTGTGCTCAGGAAGGATCACAAAATCATGGAATGGTTTGGATCTGAAGGGACCTTCAAGATCATCCAGTCCCAACCCCATGCCAGGGACAGGGACACCTCCCCCCAGCCCAGCTTGCTCAAGGCCTCATCCAGCCTGGCCCTGAACACCTCTAGGCAGGAGGCAGCCACAGCCTCCCTGGGCAGCCTGTGCCAGAGTCTCCCCAGCCTCACTCTCAACAATTCCTTCCTCATCTCCAGTCTCAATCTGCCCTGCTCAACTTGAAGCCCATTGCCCTTGTCCCATCACTCCCAGTCCCTGCATCTTGCTGCTCCACTGCCCCAGAGCAAGGAAGGGTTGTGCAAGGGGGCAGTGCCCGGAGGCCCAGGGCCCTGGCTGAGCTGAGGAGAGCAGCCTGGTGCTGTGCAGCTCACAGCTGGGCACCTCACTCAAGCAGCTGGAGCTGGCAACCCCAAGCTAAACAGAGGCAGGCAGGGCTGTGGGGATGAAGGGCTCTGCCTGAGTGCTGCCATGCCAGGCACAGGCCTTGATCTGGGAACAATGGAGCTGGGCACGCTCCTGGCAGCACGAATCCCACCCTCCACTGGAGCTGGGACAGCAGGCAGCCAGCACTGCCTGGCAGGGAACCTGCCTCTTGGCACTGCCCCAGCAACCACAGCAGCCCAGGAGCCCAGCTGCAGCTGCCTCTCACTCTGCTCATTGCCTCCCAGATTGGCTGACATTGAGCTTCTGGTGGTGTGGTGGCTGGGTGAAAAGCAGCACTTCACACCCTGGGCAGCAGAAGTGTCTTTGAGCAGCTGGCAATGGGGCATGCTGCTGGGCACAGCAGGAGCTGCCCACCCCCTGGGACAACCTCCCTGCTCCCACCCCCCTCAGACAACTTCTCCAGGTGGAATCCATCCTGCTAAACACAGAAACCAGGGCAGAACA